>NC_133819.1:147432207-147735238 GCF_047830755.1 Zonotrichia albicollis
CACCAGGCTGTGACAAGATGCTCCTCACTGTACATTTGCTGGCTTGCAAATTCAGTAAGGAGCTGTGCATGCCCAGGGAGAGCTGGAGGGAAGAATTCTCTTCAGAAAACCCAGAACAGCATGGCAGCACCTGATTCCTTCAAAACTTCTCCAATTATCCTATTTCTTTTCCCTGCACCCACCTGGCAGAGCCTTCATGATCCAGCCTGTAGTGTATTACACTACAGAGAGACATCTGCTTTTGTGCACTGCTGTATTTATACAGCTTGTTTTCCAAAATGCCTTACTCTGACTGCACTCAGGAATGACAGGTGAAGCAAAGCCATGTCACCAGCCAGAGGAAATGTGCCACCCCTGCCTGAATCCCCATGATGGCTTTAACTTGCTCTGTGACACTTCACAGCGATGCAACTCCTGTTTGCTGAATATTGCCTGAGTCTTCCTCATGTCAACATCATGTGAATGAGATGAAATGAGGTGAAATGAGATAAGGTGACTTATTGAAATAAGGGAGCGGCTGGAAGTACTCAGGTTTGTCTGCTCTGACACATAAACCCAAGAAGAGGAGATGGTGAGAACAGGACCCCCTTGAACAGCAGAGAGCCTCAAATGAGCTGAAAGTAACCACAGACCACTGCTAGAAACAAATGTCCAGTTCCTTCCCCTCTAAGAAATGGCAGTCTGGGACAGGGAAATTGGGAATTGGAGATGAAGGTTAGTCAGTCATTCTCAAAAAGGTTTGTCATCAATTCATTGCTGTGTTTTTCCCTGACAGTAAGTGCACGGTGCAGAGCCTTGCTTTCATTTCTGCTGCACTTTTAAGATCAGGTATTTGATTAAAGTCATTTAAGGGTGCCACACTCTTTGTGTGGAAGAGCCTGAAGACATCCCAGAGGAACAAGCCTTCACTCAATTCCTCCCAGTGTCCCAGTGTAACAATTATTCCACTGTTGTGTTCTCAGTACAAGACAAATATTTAATGACTTTTGATAGACACTTCAGACTATATCTCTTTTATCCATATTTGTGATTCAGACTGTCTTCCTTCCTTTCATGCTTTATTACCAAAGGGAAAATCTGCCTCCTGACAGGTTTGCAGGTTCTAATAAGGCCCTCAGTCTCCTTGCACCAGATCTCATAGCAGTAGCAGCAGGAGGGATTGCTCTTCCTGATTTTTTACTTCATTTTTTGAATACTTCTGGCCCATCTGAGGCAGGGCTCTACATGCAATTCAAGATAGTTAGAAGCCTTAGTAAGCCAGAGTATGAAAGATCAAATCAAATGAAAAAAGCAGTTTTTAACTGTATGGTTTTTTTTACATTTCTTTCCTTTACTTTTCCCACCAGCCTCTCCACACACAGAATTTCCTTATGACCCCCAGGTGCCTCAGAGGGAAATAAACAGCCTGTTGCTAAGTGTCTGTACCTGTGGATCTGTTGCCACCAGATACTGTCTCGTTCCATCTTCTAAACTGGAAAACACTTAAATCCAGCCTCATTTTGTGGTGATGTCCGGTGGGAGCCAGTGGGCAGCAGAGACACCGGAGGAAGCATCAGTCCCAGCAGAGAAGATCACTGCAGAGCATCTTCTCATGGATGGGAGGCAGGGAGGCAGCAGCAGCTCCTTCTCTCAGCTCTGTGAGGGGTCAGGGATGAGAGCTGACCCCTCCATGCTGGTTCCTTGGTTTCAGTTGTGCAGCACATTGGCTACAACTTGCCAGATTAAATCTGTAGCTTCTTTTGGCAATGAGAGGCAGGGACTGGGGCCTGAAAGGGAGAAGGCACTTGAAGCATTGAGAGAGGTGAGCCACCTCTCTGCATTGTATATTCTCTTAAGCAAGTACAAAACTTCTGTCCTTGCTACCAGAGTCAGATGTAGAAATATGATGTATATTATTTATCAGAAAAGAAATGCATTGGACGTGTAGCTGTGTTAGTAATCACCCTAACAGCTCTAAGCTCCCTATCATTTGTCAGATAAGACTGCAGACATTTATTACTATTTTCCCCTGAGGAACCTGTTTCAATTGAATTATTCAATCCATTCTTTTCTATTTGCCATCTCCCTTCTGGCAGTTTCAAGAACCTGGAAGAATATTGCCATATGGACCATGAGGGGTTGATGTCTGAGTGCCTTGACTCTTCCTTTACCCTGTGTCTGTCTCAGGGAAACAGCTCAGGCTTGGGTCCTGCTGGGGACTGGGATGATGTGACCTACAGATGTCATTTGGCACTACAAGTAAAATCCCATCAAAACTAAGAAGTGTTTGCACCCATTATTCATCATGATGATGGTTCAGATGATCACTTCCTTTAAGAATGAAAGCTGAGGTGTAAAATCCAAATCTGGATATACAAATGTGATGGTGTTTGCAGGGGTCTAAGGATGAGGGAAGAGATGAGGATCTGACTCCATGTTTCAATATTCAATAATTCAATAATACAATTATTATTGTATTATATATATTATATTAAAACTATACTAAAAGAATAGAAGAAAGGATTTCATCAGAAGGCTAGCTAAGAATAGAAAAAGAAAGAATGATGACAAAGGCTTGCGTCTCGGACAGAGAGTCCAAGCCAGCTGACTGTGATTGGCCATTAATTAGAAACAACCACAGGAGACCAATCACAGATCCACCTGTTGCATTCCACAGCAGCAGATAACCATTGTTTACATTTTTTCCCCTGAGGCTTCTCAGCTTCTCAGGAGAATGAATCCTAAGGAAAGGATTTTTCAGAAAATATCATACATACAAAATGTCTTCTCTCAGATATAATTTGATGATTGGCATGCCTTCTTTGAGGAGAAGGCAGTCTTCACAGCCTAGACCCAGTACAGCTCAGATATTGAAACATTTTCACTGCCTTTTCCAGATATTCTACCAGCAATTTACCTGAATGGGCTGGAGAGGTTGGGATTAGATGTTTATTAAAATCACTGTTCCCTATCTCCAAATCAATGAGTGAGAACAATTTTTTTTTTTTTTGTGATGGCAACATTTTTCAAGGGTTTCAGATTTGGTACACTGGCCTCAGAGGATCTTCCTGGGAGAGGCAGAATGTTCCATGGGCTGTAATATTTTTTTGCAGTTTTCCAGCCCTGTTAGGGTTCACAGATGATGCCAGCCCAGCATCTCTACAGCTGACTCCAGAGACTGCACAGCAAAGGTAGCAGTAATTTAATTGCCCAAACCATTCTTGTGTGCAAGGCACAACCTCTACACAGAAACAAATCACAGGTTCAACACAACCTGTGGAGAGCCTGACCTCAGCCTTAGGCAAGGGGACATTCTGTAGCACATTCCACAGAATCATAGGATGAACTTGGTGGGAAAAGACCTTTGAGATCATCAAGTCCAACCTATGATCCAGTGCCTCCTCATGGCACTGAGTGCCACATCCAGTCTTTTTGTCAAACATGTCCAGGTGGCTCCACCACCTCCCTGGGCAGATGATTGCAGTGCCCAAACACTCTTTCAGTAAAGAATTTTTTCCTGATGTCTAAACTAAACTTTCCCTTGCATAGCTGAAGCACAGCCCCAGCCAGAGCAAGGGGATTTTCCATTCCAGTCTGTATCTTGCTGGATGTACCTGCTCCTCTCCATCCCTGCTCCAGCTTCCGCAAAACACCCTTTGCCCACATCCTCTGTCAGCTCCCCTGGCCTGAGTGAACTGAGACAGTGAGCCTCAAAGTCTGCCCTTTTTTAAGCCAGAAAACCAATAAAATGATGGCACCAGATTCTCCTCTGTGCTACTGCGTTCTTCTCACAGTACTCTGGTTTTCTGCTCTTCATCCTTTCAGGTTTGGGCAGCTACCATGTCATCTTTTCCCACTGCTCTGGCTGCACTTTTGGTATGTGGCTCCTCTCTCTGCATCACTTTTATGAGGTCCCTGCTTCTCTATCTCCTCTCTCTCTCCCCTCTTGTTCTGCACAGCTCTTTCCTCTCCCTTGTCCTCCCTCTCATTTCTCTGCCTTTTTTCTCTGTATGTCATTTTCCTGGCACTCTTCTTGCTGGTCCCTTGCACTGGAATAACACCATCATTTCAAACCTCTCCTTTCTCCTCTCACAAGCCTCTTCCCACCTCCTCAAGCCTTCCTCCACATCCTCCTTTCCAGCCTTACACTAGACGTTCTTCTCCTGAATTTCTCTTGGCTAAAAATGGTGTTCCTATTTGGGAAACAGCCTTCCTCTAAACAATGATCAATAATATAGAAAGCAGCTTTATTGCATTAAAAACCAAAACAAGCCAACAAAAAACCCCAAAAAACAAACCAAAACCCCCCCAACCAAATAGCTACAGTTTGGAGAGTTATGTGTTACATCTTCACTCCCAGACTTCTATTTACTCTGTCTCTTTGTTATGGAAAATTGGAAGCATTTCAGTTCATCTGGAATTTTGGGTAGACCTGATATTTACAGGGTAGAAAAATGTGATGGTAATTTTGTCATAGAAGGAAAACTACAAGAAAACATTTAAACTATATGTTTGCCATGACAATATCCTTGTGGATGAAATATACATATACAAAATGATCTATGGGTACATAAATGTGCAGATATAATTAAGAAAAAAAAAGGAATACTCAAATACCTTCTTTTGTTTAAGTGTTTGCAACTACTCATTTTGGCAGCAGTATGTCTGAGTTATTTTTATGGGGTTTATCATCCCTTCCCTTAACTCTTCATTTTTCATCATCACAGATTTGATATCTTTCTGTCGTATATTATATGTCAGAGTGTGACTCTAAAGGAGCATGGAGCATTTCTCTGTCTCCAGAAACTGACAGATTGCATCTGAATGTTGAAGAGTGTATGACAATAAATTTAAATTTATCATGTTGAATATTATATATATATATATATATATATATATATATATATATACATAAATGACAATAATAAGGATGAGTTTCTGTTTGCAAATGACTCTGCCTGTTTGTCCAAATATTCCACACCACACTGACTATGAAGTGCCCTGGTGCAATCATTCACTTGAACGTGTGCTTAATCTTGTGAGTATTACAGTGACAGTCAGGGTACATAAAGCACAGCCAAAGTTAAACATGTCCTTAATTGCTTTCCTGAAATATGACCTCCAATTTTGAAGCAACAGAACAGAGGTGAAAAGCACAGTGACACCTATTCATGTTCCTCAACCAAGTCAATTTGAAAAAACAATTAATCAGAGATTTGTGTTTTTTTCACGGCTACTTGGTGAGAAAAATGTAAGAAATTCCCAAAAGCGTGAAGTGGGCTTGCAGGAAGTGATTACCCAAAGCAGATGAGCCTTCTCCAATGGATTATGCACAGGCAACATCTGTATTCATGTATCTGTGGTGGGTAAGATGGAAATAGTGCATCCAAGAAATCACATCTAATGTGTTTCTGAGTTAGCAGCTAAAGCTTTTCCTTAGCCTCTGGTGATTTATTCAATAACAAGCTGTTGGGCTGAGACAAAATAAAGGATATGAAAATAAAGTTTCTCAAGAAAGGTCAGATGATCACCAGCCAGCAGATATAATATAATTCAAAGCTGTTTGTCTGGATGTGAATTCTCTGACCTATGGTTTCACTTGCTTGACTCACAGGAGGTGACCTCTCCTTCCCTCCTCTTCCTAAAGCTGTGTAGTTGGCTTAATTTGTCAGAGTTCTGCCTCATTTGATTCTCCAGGAATAAGTGCTGCATTTAGAAAACAGCTTCTCCTTCCTCAAAGTCTTGAGCCTCAGGGTCAAAATAAATGCCAGCTTTCAGTGGTTTTTTTAAACATTTTCTTTAGAGTAGGCAAAAGGGACCTGAGCAAAGACTGTGGGGAGCGTAGAAATGCAGTCAATTTATAAAGCCCTGAAAAAAACATGTTTATTTGTGCACAATTGAATTCAACCCATGGTACAAACTGTGTAAAGAAGTCAGGTGTCTCAAACAAGACTGTGTTGCCCCATCTGCAGTGTCTTTCAGAGAGATCACAGCCCAGCACAGAGCCAGGAGCTGCACTCCCTCTTGGACTCTGCAATTGCTGTTCATGGTGACACCTGGAGAAGAATTTGTAATTCTCTTATGTAGGAAAAGATACCACAACCTTGAAGAAAAGGGACTAAAATGTGGTTCTGCTGCAATGTCTGTTGGCTGGGCTGATGGTTTGACAACCCAGTTCTTATACTGAGCCTTTGGGCTGTGTTATTCCCTTTATCCCCACAGCCCAGTGCCCCTAACAGACCTACAAGGGCTCTTTTTCAAGCAGAATAACCAGGCTGGCCTCCTTGGACCTTCCCTGTCAGCTACAAATTAGATTAATTAAGGAACCATAGAGGCAGAGGAAAGGGAGAAGGACTGACATTACACAGAAGATGAACAAGGATGGGAGAAAGCACAAGAATGTAAAGGACTGTAGGATCTCTGCAGCTAAAAATCTATCTAAAATTGATATAGGCATGGGAGTGTGTATCAGGTGTTCAAGGGGAAGACAAAACAATTATGACATATTTTGCCAAACCCCAGACAAACTGAAACAGAAATATTAAATTGAGGAGTAATGCAAACACACACAATAAAACATCTGAATAATGTTAATTGCATCCTGTAGAGCCATGCCTTTAGGAATATGATTTAAACATTCTAGACTAAGCTGGCTTTTATCTTTAAGTACATATTTTTCCTTGTGCTTCTTTGTCATTGCATACCCTTAAGTGAAAGAAGGTAAAACTTCCCCATGGTTTTATAAAAACAATAAAATATTATTTTTGCTTGAGGATGCAAAGGAGAAGGCAAGAAGAAAAGACAGAGGTGAGTCTTGTTTCGTTTGAACCAAAAATAAACCTTTTTTTAGGTGTGGGTTTTCTCTACTAGTTGCTTTATGAACATTTACAAACAAAAAAATGAATCATAGGCTCCAGGCTGTCATGGACAACAGTTCAGGCTAATGAGAGCTACAGTAAAGCAGGTTGAGATGTCCCCTTATCAACCCAACAGCATCCACAGAACAAAGTGGAAGACCATTCACTCATATTTGTTGATATAAGAAAGTATAAAGAGGAATACTTTTGATCTTGAACTGACAAACATTTGGTCTGAGGGCAAACAGAATTTTTAACTGAAGTACATGAAACTGTACTGTGCCGTGATAGCTGTGTATGTTTAACAGTTTTGATTGTGAGAATAATCATTAGGAGGGTTAAGATCAAGGCACAGTCTGTGAGGGGTGTGATTGGTGTCTAAAGCCTGTTAGGATGTGCCTACATTGTGTTTTTTTCATTTGCTGAAGCAAAACTCTGGGCTGAAACAGCCAAAGTGCAAAGTGTGTTCCTCCTAAGGTACCTGAGGGGCCTCATCATCACAAAGCTCTGAGTGATGGCCACCACCACACCTGTGCCAGGTCCTGCTGCCCACAGCCTCTGGGCCTGCCTGGCTTGGGCTCTGACAGGCACCAGGCTCCAGGTGTCTTTTCTGCTGTAGGAAACACCACAAGGCAGAAACTCACCCAGGCCCTGCTGGCTGTTAATTAGTGAGTAGACTCATCACTTTTATTGGAAGTATTAACCCAAGCCGAAGTATGAGACCTAACAGATTTGAGCTCAGATGTATCAAACTTGGAACTACTGGGGAAAACGTTGTAAGCTGGTTTCTGGGAGATGGGGATGAAGTGCAAGGGGTCCCTGTCAGGCAGCCCTGCAGCCAAAACTGTAATTTTTGGGGTATGTGCCAATAATCCTTTTCTACAGCCAGGAGGGACTCAGAATTCCTCCTGGCACTGGTGGGGGAAGCCTGGGAGCTTTCCACCTGATACCCATTGGGACCTCCTGCAACAGAAATATCTGAATTTTCATTTTACGTTTTTGGAAGCAAATATGCACAGCACCCATTATATTACCTGGGGTGTGGGTGCTTTCCAATCTCCTTCTTGTATTGGGTGGAAATTCCACCTTATGCAGTGTGGTGCTCGGTTACATATGACAGACTTAAATGTTACTTGATTGGAACATAGTGTGCTAGAAATGGAGGTGTCCATGATGAAACTCTTCTGGAATAGCATGGTGAGATCATCATTCAGTGCCCTTGATTCCTTACAGAGAAGGAGAATTGCTTCCACTGCCCCAGTGTACAGAAGGAGAACTGTTTACTCTGCCCCAGAGTACAGCAGTCCTCTCATGTGCCGTGGGTCCCATTTGCACTCTTCAGGAATATTTTTATTAATTCCTGGTCATGAAATCTCTAAATCTGCATTGATGTCTCATTAAAATATTTGTCTTGTATAAGGCATATAAATTGAGAAAATATTTCTTTGTCTTTCTCTATTAAAGTGTACTTAACCTGTGATTCTACATCAGAAAACATATTTGAGATGATTGGTATCATTCCCATCCTCCAGACAGTTTCACTCTCCTTTTCTCTGATTGTTCTTGAAACTTGCAAGCCCTCTGTGGACACCCACAGTCTTTGAAGATGATGTTTTTCTTCCTTGCTGATTGATAAATGTTTCTCAGGTTCTCCTGACAGCCAAATCCCCTTGTATTTGTGAGATCTGATTAACAGAGCACTAAATTTCAACTAAAATCAAATCAGCAACACTCAGTGTGAGATCTGCTTTCTCTTTACATCTGCATAAGTTAAGCTTGATTTGTTGGTCTATTTTACTCCAGGGTTTGTTCATTTGTTGCCTTTTTAATGTATTTTTGCCTGTGCTAGTAGCTTCAACATGATAGCTCAACTCCCTTGTCGCCCCATCCCCAGTTTTTTCTTATCTCCTTGTCCTTTTGGAAATATAACCACATGCACTTTCTTTATCTCTGTGTGGGGCCAAATCTCTCATCACACGACTTACATTCTTCAGGAGACAGCGTTGGCAATACTGTAATAGTTTATCACCAGACTGATAGTTAATAGCTCTGGCTTTCTTGTCATAATAAGCCTTTTTTAGTCTCCATTGTGCCTTTTCTTTGCCTTTCTCTTGTCTGTTTGCTTGCCTTATTAAATGCAGAGCACTCAATTTCTGTAATGTGTTATATTTTCTTCTGAAGAAATCTTTGCCTCCTACTGCTTTTTCTTCACTATGTGCTCAATCCTCTTCAATTGTTCTCCCAATTACCATCTCAAACACAGAAAGACCTGAAATGTCTTGGGGTGCTTCCAAACCTGAAAATACTGGGAAAGAAAAGCAGCCAGTGCAGTTACTTCATCTTTAATAAATACACACATCTCTCTGCACAAGTGTATTTGTCAGGCTAAATGCCACAGCAAATCCTGCCCTTTTGTTCTCATTGATGGAAGAGGTATTAGTCCACCCTTTAAGTGGCTTATGAATGCTGACCCTATCCTAAAAAAATCACATTTAACAAACCACATGAAGGGAGGAGAGAAGAGGAAACAGGAAAAGAAAAAATATCCCATGCTGGAAGTAGCTGAGAATTCTGTAATCCTTAGGACATTATTGGACTCCAACTGAGAAACCAGATGGAGCTGGACTGAGCCTACTCAGCCCAGAAAGAAGCAAGATTATGATTGATGTGTTTTCCCCTTTTACTGAGGTCTGTCTTCTCTCTGATTGTTTACCTTGTAGCCACCTTGGGCCAACTGACTGAGCACACTTTATAATGTCTTATTTCCTAAATGGAAAACCATGTCCAAATCCTATGCCTAATATGCCTTTCCCAAATTAGTTTGCATTGTAATTTACAACTCAAGCCACATAAATCAACTGAACATAGCAGAAGACATCCATAATTTGGAATTTTACTTGTCTGAGCTCTTCTTTAATCATCACTGCATGACTTCACTGACTATAGCCAAAAATCTCATTTTATGTGATGCACCTTTAGATGTCATGCACCTTTCAGATCCTTTGCTTCATGTTAAAATAATGATGTTGCTTGAGTTAGGGTCAGAGATGATTGGGATTTTTATTTTATTTTGGTTTGATTTTTTCCCCAGAAAAGGCATCTTACTGCATGTTGTGATTGCAAATGATGCCATGTACAACAAGCCAGCCCAGGCAAGCCCCTTAGGTACAGCTTCTCAAAGTCCACAGTGAAATTTAGCATTCTATAAATACAGGGCAGTGAACTGTGTGTGTAACATCAATTTGAAATATTACAATCACAGGGATGGAAAGTATGAGTAAAAATGAGAAAACACACAATGATGAGAGTGTACACTGTAAAGAAGGAGAAATTCTTCTCTTAATATAAGTTTTACAGGATTTTAAATGTTTTTAAATAAAGCCCTCCTGCTTAAGCTGTAGAAATGCTTTTGTAGTGCTCCAAATGTGATGTTATTATATTTCAGTGTGGTACCTTCATGGCCCTTTAGAATACCTGGTGTCCGAGGTTTCTTTTGGCAATGGCCAAATTGTCCAAGCTGCTCCTCAAGACTGTGAACAATCACACCCAGAAACAAAGCAATCAGACTAGGAACTCAAACAATTGCTCAGGGGAAAGCCCCTTCGAGATCATTTAAGCTCTAGTGTCCAAGAACATTCCAGGGCAAGTAAAAAAAGGAGATAAAAGTATTTTAATAAGGTACCTGTAACTTTACCAAAAGCATGCAGCAGAAATTCCAATCTAGCATTTTATATGCTCATTGGGAGAACCAATTTTTTTAAGCCTATACAGGCAAACTGCATTTCTCATAATGAAATGATGGAAGTGGCAGAGAGTGGTTTTTCAACTGACAGGGAACATGACAGCTATCGGGTGCAAAAACAGTCAGCAAAAATTATGTTTCTATATCATTTGGGATCGCTTTGGGGCTACAAAATTAATATGTATTACTCTTCCTATGGTGCCTGAGTCTCATGCATCACATGCTTGGTCCTTACCATGAGAATTTCAGTGAATCTAGTAACTTTAGTCCCATTTATTAAAATGTTCTAAAAGCCTGAAGGTTATAAGTAAGATATATAAGTATATGCATAAACTTCTATATTAAAATGGCAGACAGGAGAAAATAAGATATGCCCAGAAAAGACAGAGACTGAATTTGAGCGTAATATGGAAGAGTATAAGAATAATTCATCCTTGCAGAGAGATATTAGCTGTGTAGTACTACAAAAGACAGAGAGTGCCAGGTTCAGCTACAAATGGTTACATTAATCTCCAACTGGGAATAGAGTTTAAATGAAATTCTGAAGGCAAATGGATCATCTCAACATTTTTGCTCAGACCCTGCTTTCTTGTAGTTTTCAGCAAGGTTTGGAACAGATTTTAGAGATGAAGGAAATTCCGGTTCCTCAGGTCAACCTGTTGGGCTCGAGTGTGCATCCTGTGGTCTCATATGGTACAGAAATATTGTTCTCCACATCCAGCATCTGCTAATTGCAGCAAGGTGACACTCCTGTTATGAGTAGAACAGCTGCCCATTTTTTTAAAAGGTTGCAGAATTCACAGGTTGGAGTCAGGGTGGAGTTCTAACTGTTTGTTTTTGTAATCACCTGTCGTTTTCATTAAATACCTGTCCTGATGGTTAAGAATTCCCCTTTTGTCCAGTGACACCCTGCTGCTTCCTGAGGATGGCACCCAGACTACAAAGAGGAGGAGACCTCAGAGTTAGCATGCAAATGACCTCAGAACCAGCATGCAATGGGAGAGACCCCTCAACAAACCTAGTCAAAAACCCCTAAAAAAAACGAGCCAACACAAAATTGATGAATCAAAGTGATGTCCAGACATGAGGAATAGAATCCAGTATCTGCTAAGACCCTTTTTACCCCTCACCCTAAAATGAAGATGTCAGCTGGACAGGGGCACACAAATGTTGAACCAAAAAGGAAGGGAATTTCCCGATGCTCTGGAGAGGACAGAACCCCCAGCTCTGCCCACAAACCAGTGGACAAAGCTGCATCTTCCTCTTCCTCCGAGTCACTCCTGGGAGCAACAGCACTATGAGCTGTCGGTTCTGCCCATCTAAAGTGATCACTTTTAATAAAGGCATTAAAAAGGAGAAAGGTCTCCTGCCCATGTTTATTTCACTCCTGCTAAAGGGAGAAATTGGTGTATTCTGAACAAAGGCATGGCTTAGGGCTTATGGCATCAGCAGCAGCAGATTTGAACCCTTGTGTTGCTTGTGGAACACAGTGTGGTGTCCACAAGAACTCTGCTGGCATTGTGCCACTGACATTCAACAGAGAGAGGGGATTGCATATTGAGGGCTTGTATATTTGGGGTTTTTTTCCTTCCACATTGTTATTTCCAAGGATTTTTAGATGCAGAAGATCCCTTTTTCCCAATTATTCCTTTAATATGCAACAGTCAGGAGCATGTCACATGCACCAATTCTGTCACTGTTCCTCATCATTTTACCTCTGGTAAAGCAAGGTTGTTTCCTGGGGTAACAGCTGGAATTCGGTTCAGTGAGGTAGACATGGGTGGAGCCTTTCATGGATTAATTATTCAGCCTGGCATCTTAGTGGGTCAAAACAGCATCTACAACCAATGGGCACCCAGAGATCCCAGCTCTGTTTGCTGCTGGGACCTCCCTTGTTTCTAGGTAATCACTGCCAGCTACCTCTGCTTCTCCTGGTGCTTCTTTTGGTTGTTTTGTGAGCTCAGAGCACTGCCTAATAGACAAGGTCTGGTTTTCCAGGGCCTCAGCAAGTCTCTGTAAAAAAATCAAAAAGAACTTCAGCATTATATATACAAAGCTTATGCAACTCCTCAAAGGGCTTTAAATTAGTCAGGCTAATCTAATTATTTCACCAAGTAGTAGGCTTGTCTCTCTTTATGCAAAATACCCCAAATATTGTAAAGACTCCAAGTTATCTGGCCACCTTCCAGTTAATTAACTTAACACTGAAGGAAGTACTGAAAAACAAAATTAAAAGCAATCCAATTTCTAGCCATCCCAATTCCTCACAAAAAGTAATGCCATTACATCTGTCTTCACTCAGAGTATGTAAGCTACTTTCATATGACCCTAAACCTGCCTTTTTATTTCTCATTCTTAATCACTACTTGATAAAAAAAAAAAAAAAGCACAAACACCCACACAATTGATTCCAGTTACACAGAGAAAAAATACAGGCATTTAGTTTGTCAAAATGCAAAAAGAATCATCAGGCCCAGCAGATTCTATTGAAGCTCTCACACAATCGAGAACTACTGAGCAGCCAAATCAAAGGTATGATCAGAAAAACAAGAGCAACATGTTCCCAGAGGGGTTTTCCATATGCTTGGATCTCTGTTGGGTCTAGGGACACAGGGAATTCAGGAGGCCATGCAGGTAAATGGCACCTGGGAGGCATCTGGGTAGGATCTGGGAATCTGTTGGAATGGATTCTGCTGCCACTTTGGTCACAGTTCTCTTCATGCGTTGTTTGCAATGGATCTGGTTGTATCTGTAAAATTAAGAATGCAGGAAAACCTTTGCACAGTGATTGGCTTTGTTTCTGTACACCTGGTAAGACTGTTCAAATTTATTTCTCTACTGTCCCACAGTTTTCAGTGTCCTTCTTGGACACATTTTTTTCTATAATCTGGTTTAATAAACATGAGCTTAGTGCAGATACCATAAGAATATAATATCTGTAATATCTGAGTTACCAGCCCTGTTTCTCCCATGATGCAGATGGGAGAAATTGGCAGGTCAAAAATTAAATTAGCTCTACCTGCTAGGGCTGGTACAAGCTAAACTTGATAAAAAGCCAAGGGAACCAAAATTATACCTAGACCAAAATGAATCTGTGACTGACTTCTGAATCCTGTCCCTCCTGCCCTGGCCTCTGGGTCTTACTCTGTCCAAGAAATCCCATTGGAGAAGCAGAGCAGGATCTGAGGCTTGGTCAGAAAATCCTGTGGTTTTTACCCAGCTCTTCTGCTGGGTAAAACTCTGCCAGTTTATTGTATGTCAACCCACTCCCTTCATCCTGTGAAGTGTGCACAGACCTTCCTTCTCTCCCTGTAGCTTGGAGAGTGAAAGTGGGGCTGTGGTGCAGCCCCAGGGAGGTGTGAAAGGCTGCATGGGCACAACCTCACTTTTGAGCAGGCACAGGCTTAGTGCTGCTCCATTTCCATGCAACTCTGTGCTCTGCACACAGAAGTATGAGAGAAAGTCAAGTGTTAATGCCAGTCAACAAAAAATCTCAATTTTTCCATCATATTGGCTCATCTTAGGAGAGCTCACAAATAGGAAATTCACATAGGGAAAATCAATATTACATTAAATGACATATGTAAAGAGCTCTCCAAAGTCACCACCAAGTCAGGCTAATGAGATAGAGGACAGTGTTGCTGCATTGCTTGATTCAATATGAAGTGTTATTCTGTATGTTTGGGTCTCTCAAAAATATGACGTTTTTTCAGTATTTCGTCTATATTTTTAACTTTAATCCTCCTCATTTATTCCCTTTTGCACCTGAGCCATGCTTTCTGCAGGAGGAATAAGTACATCTATGCCCTTTGCCATCCTCTCAAGCAGATGGGTGCAAAGGATCTGATCTTGCATCACTGAAATCAGGGTGTGCTGCTGCTGAATGAATGCACAGACACATCAAACCCATGGTGCAGAAAAGTATTCACACATTTACCTCTCAATGATCTCTGAGTTCAGAACCCTGACGCCTCCAGCACCCTCTACTGCTTGTAAGCACAGCTGGAGTGGAAGGAAAATGGCTTTTCCCAGGTTGTTCCTCAACACACCGTGCAACTGCAGACACACATGCATTGCAGAGCACAATTTGTATTTTCATGCAGTGCATGACAGAAGGCAGCTGGTCCTCAGAAGGTTTTCAGGATCTGAATTCCCCCCCATTCAAAAAGATCTCTGTTTCTAAGCAGACATTGAAAATTGGTTCACTGCTACTGAACAGGACTCAGTTTACAGCTAAAGAATGTAATTCACCAGCCCTCCCTGCCCTGTGCCTGCTAAATTCTGAGGGCTCCTGGAACCCACTAGGTGGTATGATCATTACACTAATAGACTCTAAAGATGTGTTTCAAATTTGTTAGAAAAGGCCTCTTACAAAATTAAGCATACACCTCACATCTAAACCCTCCAGGCTTCCCATTGTGCTGGCACACTGCTCCCACTCCTGGAGCTCACACTGGAAAGTGCTCTCACACCAGGCTTGTTATTTCAGGTCCCATGTTAAAATAGGACAGACCCACTGCCTGTTTTGCCTGGCTGTTTGTTACTCAGAGACTTGATAACATCATGAGATATCCACATTCAAGTCCCTTTCCTTTTCCTTAAACTCTGTTCTCACATAGGTAACAAAGATGAGCATGGCTGGAAATACATGCAATATCAGAGGACAGGGCGGGGATTTATGAAGGAGGAAGATCAGCCTGTGATTTCCTGGGGGACAATGCAGCAGTCATATTTAGTGGGCATCTGGTAAAGAAGGTGCTAAGGCAAGGATTTGTGTGCATTTCTGGAGATAAGGGAAATCAGAGTGGGTTAGACCAATCTCTGGGCTTCCCACAGCACACTGGAAATTTTGTCTACTTATTCTTGGTGAAAACAGCCTGGAAAATGCAGATACCCTGAAAGTCAAGGGTCTCTGGGCAACATCCCAAAGAAAATGTGTTGGGAGATGAGAGCAAGGTAGAACAGTGCTAACTCATTTGCTCTACACTGATCCCTGTTCCATGGCATTTACCCATGGCTGAAACAGCTGCCAGGACTCTGTGCATCACTTTTGCCAAAAGCAGAGCCTGCCCCCAGCAGATGAGCTACTGCTACACTGTGCACCAAGCTTAAAGTGATTACGGATTGTCTGCCCCACTAAAAAAATAAAAATCAATGTTTAATGACCAGCTCAATGTTCCAGCAGAGGAAGATGGGTTCATTGTATACAGCAGCTCATACAATGACCCCAGGGTGAAATTGGTATCCTGCTTAGTCTCATTATTGTACCTCCCTGTTGCCAAGCACCTTTCAGCTTTGCTCTCATCTGCCTTTTCTCATGAAATTTCTTAATGTTGGAGCAGAAAGATGTGGTGACCCTAGAGAGCAGCATGGGGCACACGTGCATTTCAGCCAAGAGCTTTGTGGGTCCTAGAGGGACACATTTCTATTTATTCTTTCTCTGTTCATGAGAGAATCTCTCTCTAGCCACTGCCTATATTACATTTCTTTTTATTCAGTATCACAGCTGGGCAACATCAGTGTCATTTCTTTATCAGTGCTGTAGAAACATTCTCAGAGATGGGTGGTTTTGTAATGGGATCCATTTCTGCTAAAAGGACCCACAACTCTTCCCAGGGAGGCACCTCTCACAGTAAAATGAACATTAATACTAAATCCCACTCACACAATGGCAAGCTGCTAGGATTAAACCCTGCTCCTCATGGTATGCTATAACTTCCCAGAGCTTTTAAGGGAAGATTTGCAGCTCTGACAATACTGGGAAGAGAATTTTTACAACACAACTAGCTGGTTTTTAGCTAGTACAACCATGTTTCAATTGCAGTTTTACCAGATCACATCAATTCTTTAAAAACACCAATTAACACCAATTTCTATAGAATAAAACCCTACAAATTGATAAGTGCATTTACAAGTGTCTACTATAAAACGTGGGCATGTTTTTCATATTAATTTCCTACACAAGATGCATTGTTTTTATGGGATGAGGGTCCTTTAGTGCTAACTCATAAACCTTACTGCTTGAAGACATCTAAATAACTTCATATTTTGTACCAGCTTCTTTTACTCCTTTGAGTGTCTTTTTTACCTACATGGAGATAATGTAAAGTGTTACAACAAGGGTAATATATTAGAGAGTTTGGATCTGATAGTCTTGAACAGAGTGTGCATAGATGTGACGTTATGTGTGTTATGTTGTTTCCCCTGTTTGTTACTGGGGTTCAGATTGATTGCCTGAAATGTGCAATCCATTTAGAGAAAGGAAATGTTGTGTGGGAAACCCAAAGATGAGGCTCCCTGTTCATGTCAGCCCCAGTCAGATGTCACAGTTTGTATCAGCTGAGGATGTAAACCCAAATCTTTCTGAGATGTCAGTTTATTCCCACAGTTTGCTCCCACAGAAAGGAGAAATAAGGGAGTGGAGAATGAAGGAGAAAACTGAAGAAAAATCTTACTTCAAACAAATTGACAGAGGACCTCCATATTTTGGCTTCTCTGCCATTTTAGCTGCCATGTGTTGGACACAAATTCATCACAGACACAGAAATTTGAGATCAATTGACCCAGTGAACTGCTACAAGCAAACACAAGAGGGAGGGCATGCATGATCAGAGCAGGTCAGATCAGAGGTCACAAAACCCAACAGACACCCAGAAGTCCACATGCTCCATGTAAAAGAACTGAAATGAAACAGATGCCAATATAAAAAACAAGCAATGCTGAATTATTTTACCACTGAGCTGTTCTTTCTGACCTAGATGGTTCTTTGTTCACAACAGCTCTCACAAAAGAAAAAGAAAACAAACAAAAGCAGAAAAAAAGACGCTTGCCCAGCTGGGCTCATGAAATGTCTCTGACTTCCCCAGTGTATGTAGAGTTGATTTTCATGTCTGCAGCGTGAAACAAAAGGCCAAGTGTGGAGAAACTACACACTTTTTACTGGAAGAAAACTTTCCCTTTTGAAGGAAAAATCAACATTTCACAGCAACTGGGGAAAAACCCACTCTTCTCCTCAGCAAGATCAAAAGGAAAAGTGCAGAGAGAGGAACTGAGGCTGCCACTTTGGCACTTGGCAGCCACCAGACCTTGGTCAGCTTCAGCAGTGAGGCTGCAGAGATGCTGGTGCAGGGACCCTCACAAGGCAGTGTGGAGGAGAGATCTTGAAGAGAAATTGTGGTTTGTTTGTCAGTATGGATCCTATTGGAGTAGGATTTCAGTGTAAGATTTCCAAAATGTGTAACAGGTGCAGTCAGATGCTGGGTTTTGTCTAGATTTTTGAGAGTTGTTATTAATTTGGAGTTGGGATTAATTAAAGCTAATTAAGTTGTTAACTATTGACATGAATGAATATATGTTATTGTCATTTTCTGTGTAATTGACATTCTTCATGAATTTAAAAAAAAACTGTTATATGTTACTCCTTAAAATGAAGGTTCTGTTAGCTATATTCAATGAATTTTAATATAAAATAAAAATATGCCTCTTCTATCAAAATCTTCCTACACCCACAGACTTACAGATGGCAGAGAGACATATCACTTATACCACAATATTTCTTGCTTTTCAGGATCTTTTCTTTGTTTAATATAGCCTCCAAATTAACATGCAACTGCATATAATTTTCCCTACTATGAGTGATAAATGCCTAATATACATCCATTTAGTGAGTTCCTGTTTTTCTCCTGAACCAGGCAAATCCTAACTCTGCTAAACTGGGATAAAGCATGCCCATTTTCTTCATTTTTCTTCAGCAGCTCAGTTCACTTAAGGACTGATGGATAACAAGAGCCATGGAGAACTGTGGCTATCAAGCCTATCTTCCCTGAAAACCTGGCCATTCTTACAGGTTTTACTGTCACTATCTGTTGCTTCTAACGTAAAAGGCTCCCTCTACTAGCATGCAGAATTTCAGGTAAAGTGCTTTCTCTGTAGAAATATTTTTGATACAGTTTTGTGGGGGATTTATGCTCATATGTACTTAAAAAGTTATAAAATTAGGCAATACATTGACATACTTTATATAATAATGAGGAGAGGGGAAAAATAATTTGAAACATATTTTTACTTGCTTTCTACTCCTCATATGTTTGGCTATCTCTAAAGAAAGAGGCTTTCTCGGGTGGAGTGAGAGATTTTCTTTGCCCAATGACCTATCTCCTGGCAACACTTAAAAAAATTGATTTTTTAACTAGATCACCCATGCCCTCAAAAAGCAGTGGATACATGAATTAGAGACTGCTCAATCCATTCTTTAATCTCTTACAGTGGAGTCCTATAACACATCTCAATCCATTCTCCATATTGATTTCTTGTGTGTATCAGGTATCAAAGAAAGCACCATCAGAACTGAACAGACTGATAAAATTTGTTTGTTCTCAGCACTCTTTTAATTAGTTGGATGAGATGAAGGAGAAGTAAATAACATCACAACAGGAGGGAAAGGAAAGCAAACTTCCAAACATCTGAGAGATTCAATCCAGCACAGTAGAGTCCTTCAGCTGTTCAGTGTCTCACAGGACATCCATCAGAGATGCCAGGGGCTCAACCACTGCTCCTTGGCACAGCCACTCCCTGTGGGAGCTCCCCATTGTTGGGTTTGTTGTTGTTGGAATGGCTCCCGAGGTATTAAAAAGTCTTTTTTCTAGCCCTGAGCTCAAAGAAGAAGTCAGGATTTCTCAGCTCTGGTTTTCAAGGTTGTTTATTTTCTCTTATCTATTACATTCTTTTTCTGACCCACTGAGATCTGTCCAGCAGGTCGGTTTGTGGCACACTGACCGCCCTCAGGGCAGCGTTATCTTTTTATACTAAAAACTACTTGTACTTTATTTACAATAATTTTCCAATACTTATCATCTATGTTAGACAGTTTGTCTCTACTCTAAACCAATCCAAAAGTGCCACCATCATGTAACCATGATATTTTATGAAAAATCCTTTTCTTAGGATTTTTTCCAGCTGTTTCTGGAACAGAAAGTTGGTTAATTTTTTCTCCTGAGAATCTGAGAGGCCTCAGGAAAAAATGTAAACAATGGTTATCTGCTGCTGCGGAATGCAACAGGTGGATCTGTGATTGGTCGCATGTGGTTGTTTCTAATTAATGGCCAATCACAGTCCAGCTGTCTGGACTGTCTCAGTCAGTCACAAGATTTTATCATTCCTTTTCTATTCCTAGCTAGCCTTCTGATGGAATCATTTCCTCTTTTCTTTTAGTATAGTTTTAATATAATATATATATGATAAAATAAGAAACCAGCCTTCTGAAACATGGAGTCAACATTCTTATCTCTTCCCTGGTCCTGGGACCTCTGTGAACACAATCACACCATCACAGCAGAAAGTGGAGGATAAGAAAAAGAAGAAAGACAGGACACACTCAGATTCCTCCATCCTGCCTCTTGAACCCCCATTCTAAAAACCCCAAAATTCTACATTTTCACCCTGTGATAAATTCACCAACATTCTATTCAAACCCTTGTGGCTTGTAGCTCCTCACACAAAGTTGGTAGTTTTTTCCATGGGTTAAAATCGAAGGCACAGGTGTCTTTGACTCCATGCCAAGGTCTCTGAGCCCCCTGCCAAGGTCTTGAGTCCTCCAGGGCAGCCAGAGGAATGTCCTGGGTTCCAACATCCATGGCTTCTCCTCTCAGCACACAGGGATGCTCTCTGCCCTGTTGGGGCTCTGCAGCTTGGGGCTGAAGCTGTGCCTGCTGTGGGCTCGCTCTCTCTGTTTGCTCAGTGCCTCCTTTGGAAAGAGCAGAAGGTGCTCAAGCTGAGTGCCAGGTCCAAGAGCTTCTCTGAGCATGAAAAGCTGCTGACGTACTTCCTACAGCACCTGTGGTCAAGGCTGAAAAGCTGTTTCTGGAAGAGAAAGTTGGTTAATGTTCCTCTATGTAAAAACATCAGCTATTATCCTCCCAGTGCTCTTCTTCTCAGCTCCCCATTTCAAACGATAACAGGAAGAAAAAAGTAACAAAAACAAGGATAAAATTAAGATTCTGCATCTTCACCTAAGGATAAGCAATAAATTGTGGAATAAAATCCGTGGTATAAATTCAGCTTTTCTAGGAGCCTTTATCAAGAAGTAAAATTGATCTAAATATTCAAAGCTACTTTGCCAACACAGATCTTTTTGACAGTTTGTTTGCCTTTAGCAAAATCAATTTGTACACTGTGTACATTTTAATTTAAAATTGTTATTGTCCTCTGATTGCTTTGAGATTAATTTTGTATCTCAGCAATGAGTGTATTACCAATGTTTTTATTATGCCTTGAAACGTAATGAATGTTTTCTGTAATATTTTCCTCCATCTTTAGGATGGTCTTCATGCAGTGGGGAAAAAAAAAAGAGAGAAGTGAAAAAATCTTTAAGTTGCAGAATCAACATTGTGCTTTCATTTCTCATTCAGATGCCTCCGTACTAACTTAGCCCTTAGAAAGTTTGGTTTATGGAAAAAAATTTTGGCCTGTTTCTGAGATAAATAAAGAGCCATTCCTGGCTGTGCTAGAGATATCTTATGAAATCTCAGACATATCTCCTGATATTGGTGTGACTGCCTGTCCAAGGGCAGAAGTTACCACTTCCTTTTTCCCACTCTCATTCCTGTGTATTGCAAATTCCTCTAGGGAAGTTTGTGAGATGCACAGAGCACATGGATCGAAGCTGTGCTGCTCTCACCAGGAATTCAGTTATTACAGAGAAAATGAAGAACAAAAAGTTGTGGGTTTTCATCTGGAATAACAGATGGCCTGTTGCTGTGTCCAAATAGACACCTGATCTATGCAAGTTGTTTATGCAGCTCCATGGGATTTTATTTCTTTTTAGGGATAGTGTAATGGCAACTATTATAGCTCAAATCCACAAGTGGAGAAAGACTTACAAGGGCATTATGTCAGACAGCAGGATGCAATTTGAAAAAATGTTTGTGCTTCTGAGCATTTAAAAATTCTTAGTTGTGTAATAGAAATAGTGCTTTTTAAAATTACAGGCTAGGAGGAGTGATCAGGCTTTGGAACAGGCTGCCCAGAGCAGGGGTGGAATCACTGTCCCTGAAAATGTTCAAAACCATCGGATGTGGTGCTTAGGGACCTGGTTTAGTGGTGAACCTGGCAGTGTTAGATTAACAGTTGGACTTAATGACTTTAGAGGTCTTTTCCAGTCTTGGTGATTCTATGACTATTGTGACATTTTTTGTGGTTCAGATAATAATTGAAAAGGAATATTATTCATTTTACTAAAGCAATTCATCTCAGGAATATTTGCTGCACTTCCCAGCCTTTTGGAAATACTCTCCTGATGGAACTCTCCATTGTTGGGCTACAACTAATGTTTTGGTAACAAAGATACACTGCTGATTTGGCCTCCTAGCTCACAGATTTCATCCTGCTCTGTGCACTTTTCTAAGCAGTTTTCCTTATTTTAATAGTTCACTTGTCACTAACATGTCAAACTATCAAAATTTTCCTAAAAATACATAAAAATACTAAAAATCTAGGTAGGCATCATCAGATTTTGGACTGCACCCTGATTCCTCTAATTACCAACACTTTAGGGGCCATGGTCCCCTTGCTCCAGAGAGGCAATATTGGAATCTTGCAGTGCACCATAATTGAGATACCAAAACCAAGCAAACCTGGAAAGCAGAAAACATAGATCCATGTCAGGGCAACTGTGCATCAGCAGGAAACTAGCTCAGGGAAGAACCTCAGAATCTGCTAATTATAAGTTAAGATAAAATTCCTATTGTACATTTTACTGTGCTGTGGGGAATTACTGACTGGATATGAAAGCCTTTACCCATTAGCTAAGAGGACTTGCTGCTTACAGTGACATTTCTGATCTCAGGGAGAACAGATATGGGAGAAGCTTAGCTGGGGACTGCTTTCTTTTTCAAAGCTCACTCATAAGAAAACAAATCCTTGGAGTGCTAAACAGTCATTTTCAGCCATCATCCCCATCCTTTAAGGGGTTCAAGGCAACTTTCCTAGCAAAAATATTATCATGGCAGAAAAGTAGCGATAATTTCTCCGTAAGGTTAAGGACTGCTAGATGAGTGACAATTAGATTAATTTTGTAAACATCCCCTTGAAGGTTATATCTATCATAAGACAAATCCTTAGAATGCGAAACAGTAATTTTCAGCCATTACCCCCATCCTTTAAGTGGTTCAAGGCAACTTTCTTAGCAAAAAAGTTATCATGGCAGAAAAGTAGTGATAATTTCTCAGTAAAGGACTGCTAGATGAGTGACAATTAGATTAACTTTGTAAACATCTTCTTGAAGGTTATACTTATTTTTTGTTTTTAACTTGATACTTAGTGTTATAGGATATTGCCACATGTTGTGGCCTGGAATTTTCACTTGTTTTGGCAGGCTGCTTAGAGCTGAATAACAAATTGTCTGTTAGATTCTAAGTGAATTATCTCTGCTGTTTAAATGCCAAACTCCAAAACTACAGTCAAAGTCACATGCCCAAACAATGTTGATTTGCAGACACCTAACCATCTGCCATAGAGTAGAAATCCTTTTCCAGTGTTGTTCGAGTAGGAAATTCTTGATGTACCTGAATAATACAATAATAATGCAGCAGAGTTCGACCAGCAAACTACTGAGAGATACTTAATATCAAAACTGATGAAGAACAGATAAAACCTGAATACCCATAAGGACAGGTTCTTTAGAATATCTTCCTTCCTTTTTTAATACAACTAAAGTTCACCAGAAGATTTTGGCCATGAAAGAGCAGTTTAACTTTGGTCTATACACAATGATTGAATTATTGCAAATTTCTCCTTTTTTTTTAAATGTTAATATCATTATTCTTTTATAATCAGAAAAATGGCATATCTGAATATTTTTGAGAAGTACAATCAATTTATTATCATAAGTTATTCTTGGTTCATAAGGCAGAAAAAGAAGATGCCTACAAGGGTGGAGGATATCTTTTTTCCCAGCATTATATTTCATATTTACAGGAAGAGGAGTCATTACTGTAGAAGACGTGGTATTTGATAGCACTGTCAGTCAGAAGAAGCATCAGGGAAGAGAGCTGCCTCTGTTATAGCATGTCTGGGGAGGTTTGACTAGCAGAAAATTGCTCAGTAAATCAATTAATGCTGAACTTGGTTACTGATGGGCTCTGAACATCTATTTCCTACATAATGTGGGTTGTACATCACTGTCCAGTATTCCAGGCACAGAATTATGTACTAACTGGTTGATAATTGGATTGAAGTGGATATATTACTTTGGTGTATCTGAACTCAGATACACCTGAGGCTTTTCACTTTGCTTTCATTTTTCTACATCTCTACAATTTATTGCTACAGAAGGATTTCCCTAAACAGGCCATTCTGCAAAAGGATCTGAACAGAGCTGACTAATGATAGATCAGGACTCCTCACTGGGCGTGCTTCCTCTGAGTCCCACAAACAAACCTCCAGGGAGGCAGGTAGGTCCACCTCCAACAAAAAACCTTTTTTCACTGTCACAGTGATGAGCAGCAGCTCCAAGAGATGAGCCCAGCCTTACCCAAGGTGATTCACTTACTGCATCCAGAGAGGAACCAAGAGGAACCACTTGTGTGCTGTGATTTCCTTATAGTGATTTTCTGGGAAATCAGACTGGAGAACAGATTGCAGGCTTGGTTTTCATATTTTATACACATTTTTATTTTTGGGGGTGAGGAGGGCTAGAATCTAATCATGGAATTCTGAGCCTTATGGTGGTTTTATTTCATGTTCTTAAAGCTACAGTATATAAAATACCAGGCCTTGTGTTGGTTAAGTAATGTAAAAATTAAACAGAATTTGTTTGCATGAAAAGAAGATGCTAAAGAAGAGAGAGAAACCTTAAAAAAAAAAAAGTATGGTTACTTTGAGCCTTTCCATCTCCCAAATGCATCAGATACTTTCTGGACTCAGACAGAAAAAAAAATTTTTCAAAAAGCCAAAAAAAAAGAATCAAAAATATCACTTGGCTTTGTACAGCCTGCTTAACCCTCAAGGAAGTATTAAATGCGTGAAGAATAGGTGGTTCAAGCTCACCTGACCTCAGATGGAAAAGAGAGTGGCAGCAAAAGCCCAAAATTTCAACAAGTGAGAATTTGGCCATTTCTTTCATACAGTCTTTTCTCAGAAATGCAGGAATCACACTTTTGTTTGAATTCAGGTCTCATCCCTTTGTCAGAAGTTGCACCAATGTCAATAAATAAGGCCACAAGGATAAGGATCTGACCTTTAACATTCTGTTTCTTTTGAAACCACTGATCAAAGATGGCTTTTTTATTCCCCTCCATTTTCTTTTTTTTTCCTTGCTTCCTCAAGAGGAATCAGAGCCTCCCCATCTCAGCCCTGTGCACTGAGGCAGTTGTCAGCAGGAAGGTCAGAGCTCTGTGTGTTCCAGCCCATACAGCTGTGAGAAAAGGACATTCTGGCCCAAGACATGCAGGCTTCAATTCTGCATTTAAAACCATCTTCAACCACAACTTTAATGTTCCCCCCAGGACAAGAGGCACAGAGTCAAACTGGAGCAAGGTCAGTGGAAGGCCTGTAGAACAGAGCACTTGCCCACTGAACAAAATCTGAGGAAACAGGACTCATTCACAGGAATCAAATTCTAAAATGTTTTCAGGACTGGACCACATAAAGCTCCAAGTGACCTGGTCTGAGCTGGAACTGACCCAGTTTGAGGAGGAGGTTTGACAAGAGAGCTCCTGAGGTCCTTTTCAACCTGGATTATCCCATAACCCAGTGATCCCTTGTGCTTTGCTACACACAGGTACCCAGTCCCCATGCTGTAATTGTCATCAAGAACATCAGAGCACATTTTTCTTCTTTTTAGCCTCACTGTGAGGTGGTCTTGCAGTGTTTCCACTGCCAAAGGTCACTGCCCCTGCCCTCCCTGGTATCATGGCATCATACCCATATGCTATCATTGCCTTTTTCTGAGCCTCTTTCCTGGCTTTGAGAGGCTGCTAAGTCAGTCAGCAGCACAAGGGATCTCACTGGGGAAAGTTAGAGAAACTCTGCCTTATGTTTCAAATTAAAAAAAAAAACACCAAAAAATCAACAAAAAACCCCAACAAACTATTTTCTTATTGTTTTCCTACTTTTTTTTTTTTTTTTTTTTGGACAGGCGGGGTAAAGGATTCCTTCATTATGCACAAAATGGGGCAATATTTCATATTTATGTCTTTGATAGAAGAAATTGAGCTGAAAAGTCAAAAACTATTTGCTTCCATACAGAGTTTAATTCTCTCAGACTGCCCCTCTAACTGTGTGGTCATTGTCCTGGAGGGTTGAGAGGGAGTTTAACATTATCAGGAGGACAGCAAGTGAAAACAGCCCCAGCTTTGCTCAATAAAGCACAAAGAGGTTCCCATCCAGCCTGGTGCTCCCTGTGGCTGCTGGTTGCTGGTCTGAGGTTGGGTTTCCCAAGCTCTGCCTCCCTGATCATTGCAGCTTAATTGGAACCTGGAGCCTGGTGCTCCATCACACCCAAAGTCACAGCAAGAGGCAGAGGAGCATGTTTAATAAACTGCACTGGAAGCTGATATACATTTATTTCTATCAGCTTCTGCTTGCAGTAAAGAATAACACAATTTAATTCTATCTAACCTAGTTGAGGTGAGGATTTATCTGATGCCAGGGTTACAAACAATTAGCAAGGCTGAAAATTACTATTCCATTGATTACAGGTTTGGGATTTTATTTTTTTTTTTCTCCTTAATCAAACCTCAGCCATGTTCTATGTTGTCCTTGCCTGGGCATGACATAAATCACTTTATGCAGGTATCAGCTCACTTTGCTGCTGGCCTGTTTGGTTCACTGGGGAACATTTCAGTGTGCAGATAAAGGAAGTCAGATCCTTTATAAGGTGCTGTCTTCCACTACAAATCTCTTAAATGCAGAAAATCATGTTTGCATAAATGGGCAGTTAATAAATCCCAGCCCTTGACACTTATTGACTAAAGTTCCAGAACAGGTAGATCCATTGCTGGTGGCTTATTAAAATAATAAGGTGAAAGGAAATCCCTGTCTCAGCGCTGAAGATTTGTGATCTGTCAGCCCTGAGATTTGGCAAGGAACTAGCAACAGGTTAGGCTGATGTTTCCCTTCAGAATATATTTTATTTTAAGAGGAATATGTGTGATTAAAATCAAGTACAATTCCAAACATTCCCTGTGTACTAGGTGAGTAGCTCTGTTCTTCAACAACTGTTCTAGCAAAACACCTTTTTTCTTTGTTTGGGGGGTGTTTTGTGTTTTTGGGGGCTTTTTGTTTGTTTGGTTTTGGTTTTCTGTTTTATTTTGTTTTTCTGGTTTTATTGGTGGGAATAAAATCCTGTTCCAGGTGCTGGTCAGAGCTCAGGAGAGCAGCTCACAGTTCTGAACTATGCCGGCCATTCAGAGGATGATGTTGGAAAATTAATTTTCCTTTCCAATTCCCTATGCAAATAAAACCAGGAATGTTGATCTTCATTGCTTATGGGCTGTTGACTAACAGAAAACACTGCAGCAGTGATTGCTGTAAAACTGGGGAATGTGAAAACTGGACAGTTAAAACTCTTACCAGACCTCTTGGATTTGAAGGATGGCATTTGGTTTTGTTTGCAGTTCTGCTACACGAAAAAAATCCCTCAAAAAAATGAACCAGGGTGCCTAGACCAGCACCAAAGGCTGCTCAGCACTGGGGTGTCCTGGCATTCTCAGTTTTTTCTTACCCTGTAAGAGCAGCTGCAGCTCAGATTTATTATTCCTGAGATTTTAATGCTCTTTATTTCCAAAGGAAGAGAGGCAAATCCCAGCTGCCCTGGGGAAATCTCTCTCCCAAAGCAGAGGACAGGGATTTGTTTTACAAACAGAGATGCTGGGCATTGACTTGTTCTAGAATAGGAAAAACACCTTCCCTTGCATTAAAGAACATGAAAAACCCTTTTATCTTGATATTGAAGAAGAGATAAGACTTGAGTGACTACAGCAGGAGCCTTCCAATCCCAGAATCAGCAGAAAAGCCCATCTGGCTCTGAATTTAGGAATTGTTTGGGCTAGGTAGTGCAGCTCGCTTGCAGACAACAATACAGAAAGGAGGGACAGCAGCTCTTTTCTATTTCTTACATTTGTAAAGACACTATTTTGTTGAAACCACTCTTTCTGAGACTTTGCTTAGCACCTTATCTCCCTGCCTCTTCATTTTCAAAATATCAGGATGGGGTTTTTAGCCTTTATTTTTTTGAAACAAGATTTTTCTTTGCATTTTGTTCAAAGAAGAACTTTTGTTTAAAAATAACTTCTACTTGAACAAAAAGAAAGAAAATACTTAAATAACTTCTTAAGGTGCTTTTGCAACTCCAAATTAAAATTAAGTACTTGAATTAGAATCAAATAAAATTTCACCAACTTTAAAATTTATAGGAAAATTTTATATACATAAATATCTTTTGTTTGACTTTTTTTTTTTTCTGTGGGATTTTTCTGCCCCCAGTTGACTGGAGGACAAATAATCCTCTTCCTGTGAAGAATTACAAAGCTTGAAAGAGAGGAATCACCTGGCATATGTCTCTTTTCCACTCTCACAGATGGGACCTGCTGCTCACAAATCCCTTTTGCCTTTCAGTCACATGTTGTTATGAAAATATGAACTGTGTTTAAAGCATAATGCAGCTGATAGACACTTTATGAAATGCTTTTTTAAAGCTTTGAAAAACTCCTTTTGAAACCAGTTGACTGAAATGTCAGAACTTCCTCTCATTAAAACTCTCACTTCAGCTACATCCCTCATTTTTCAGAAAAGCTTTTTTCACCACTTCCACTCAGATATCAAGAATCTGAAAAAGGTTATTTTCCCTCATGAAGATGTGGATTGTGATTTCCTCCTCTGTGACAGATAATATTTCAGATTTATGTTTGCTTTTTTTCTGAGCAGTAATATTACATTACGAACCATGAGTGTTTGTACTGTGTGCTTTTCTTCCATTTTTTCATTTTCCCAGCTGAAAATTAATTAGCTCAGTAAAACTTTTCTTTTTTTAATCTCTTTTTTTCTACTCATGGTCTTGAAGTCAGGGGCTGGTTGAAAGTTTTATCATCACTAAAAGAGCTGACTTTTGTGCTGGATGTGGCTTCTGGTGCTGGAGAGCATTGTGAAAGATCTGGTTCTGCTCTACCAGGGGTTGCAGGGTGCTGCAACCTGGGAACAGCCTCCACATTCTTAAAACTGAACTGTTGTCATCAAAAAACTCCTTAAAAAAGTTCCATTGCCACTGAGATTTAGGCATGATGCCTCCTAGAATCATGCTACTCCCATTCAGAAATCAGCAATTCCAGAAAACTTTTGCTAATACAGACTTGACACAGAAGGGAATTTTATGCTCTGGGTGTGTATGGGCTGCATATGAGACAGCTGGTCTGCTACACCTTTGGAGTTGCTCTTTCCTTTGATTCTCCATCAGATTTGGGAAGAAAATGTCCCATCACTGCTTTTTCCCTTCTCATTCACCAGTTGACCTGTAAGTTCCTTTTGAAACAAACTCATCAGAGCTGACTCGTATCTCAAAGTTATTGGGTCTTGTATTTTGATTAAGACTCCAGTCAATGGCAAATAGGCCAAAACAAAACCATTTCCAGCTCCCTTGGTTGCCCACTCCCACGGTTCCTCCTTTTTTTGGCAAATGGGACTCTGCATGTACACAGCAACAAAATATGCTGAGTAAGAAAGCCTAGCTGCTACCTACTCACTCTGAATCACAATATCATTAAGTCAGAACCAAAAATTATTGAAAATACTTTAGCATTAAAAACAATTGTAATGTATTTCTTCAGTTGAGTGTTTTAAAAGCAATTTACTTTTCCTGTCTTTGAAGACACTGTTAACTTTCTCTATATAAACTTCCTTTTTATTAATGCTGTAGAGAAGAAAATATTTATGAGGAGGTGAAGGAAAAAGTCCCCTGTTTCTTGAGGATTTGGTTTCCCAAACCTTTCTAGAGAAAACTTGTTTAGTTTGTCCATTTATCAGCCTTTCAACACATCCTTTGTGTTCTAATTTTGCCATCTGTAGTTTGGGATTTTTACAGTTGTCAGTATTCCAAAGATGTAGTTTTACAAATAATTTGGAGCAGGCAAGCACTCTGCAATATGTAAACTTTGGACTAGAACAGCTAAAGAGGGAATAAATGATATTTGGGAATTTATTTCACAAGAAAAAAACATCTTACAGGTTCTCTTGTTTTCTAAACACCATTTTGACAGGCAGTGCTTAGATTTAACTATGTCAAGATGAAATCAGCACAGTGATTGAAGCTGTGAACCATGCTCCAAATGCTCCTTTCCATTGTGTACATGCAAATTTTTGTGCTGCTACAGATTTTGAACTCCATGCAAACAGTGAATCTAGTGCTGTGCACAAATGAGCCCCAGTGCACACAGGGGCTAATTTGTGCACAGCACTAGATTCATACCTTTCTGGCCTTTTAGACCAACTTTGATTTATACCTTTCTGGCCTTTTAGACCAACTTTGGAAAACATATGAGGAACTCCTTGGGAGTATGAAAATACCATTTGGCTTTTCAAAGCTTTCAACACCTGTGTGAGCTGCAAGGAGAGAAGATGATCCTATGAAGCTGAGGATCTATGCACTACCATGGCAAAGCTCAGTGCCCATGATCATTTGCTCTTCTCCTGGGTCCCTGGATTACCCATCAAAGGTAGGGGGTTTGGGGTCCCTTCCTGCCCCCAAATTCAGCAACAGGAGTAGGGAGGATTTGGAAACCTGCTCTGAGATAAGAGGAGGGGCTGCTGTGGTGGTAGAGCCAACTTAGGCACATCCCTAATGTGGACCACAGACCTAAATGTGATAACAACTGATCATTTGTTCTCAGTCTGAATCTCATGTTTTACAAACAAGGGACACTGTTCCATGTAAGTTTGCCATGTGTTCCTGTTATTTTTCTGTATTTCTAGTACTTAGGTGTTGCAGACATTTTTTCATAGAAATCCTTTCTTTGGGACTTGTTCATTTTCTGGGAAGCTGAGGCCTCAAAAAGAGAATGTAAACAATAATTATCAGCTGCTGTGGAATGCAATAGGATGCACCTGGGACTGGTTCATGTTCCATGTGTACAATTAAAGGCCAATCACAGGGCAAGCTCTCTGGAACACAGGGACAGAGAACTCTCTTGTTTTTAGATTCCTTCTATTCTATTCTTAGCATAGCAGTCTCTGCAAGCTCTCTCTTTATTCTTTTTAGTATAGTTATAATGTATCATATATTATATATCAATAAATCAAGCCTTCTGATCAAGAAACAAGATTCTCGTCCTTCTCTCACCCAGTGACCTCCCAAGGTCACTGTAATACTTAGGGGTTTTGTTTGTTTGTTTGTTTGTTTTTCAGTTCTGGTGACAAATGAAAGATTGTTTGTATGTGGAATATTTCACTCCCCCTTTTCCGTCCCAAATCTAGATGGGCAAACAACTTCCTGGGCAAACAAACACCCAGGAAGGAAACATAAGTGACACCTATTCCTCACTCATTTCCCCTGTGACTTCTTCTGCTCCAAGGAATACATTAAGATGAAACCTCACTGCTGTTATTTGTGTGTGAAAAAAGGCAACAAGCTGCTAATGACTGTCCCATTTAGAAGATAGGGGTCTTCTCCTGTATCCAGAATTCCTTTCACTTGAGTTATAGTAACTAGAGCTGTGCATTAAAATCTCCAACTCCTCTAATGATCCAGCTAAGGCATGCTGATATTGAATTATACATGCTGTGATTTTGTCTATATACTAATTCTTTTTTTGTAAGCTACCCTGGGGCTAATAAGGTGAAGATCTCTAAAAAACATGTTGGAATTAACATTTCATCTTCATGGTTAAAATCAGGTGCTTGGGTATTTTGCCTGCAACTCAGTTCTTTCATAGTACTTTGATACGCTTAGAAATTTGGAACTGGTTTTTGGATGAAGGCAGCTGTCAACAGAGTGCTGTTATTGAACCATTGTGGCTCAATAACAGAGATGGAAAAAACTGCTTTGGTCATCTGTTCCTTCTCATTGCCAGGCCAAGATTGGTCTCCACTATTGCACACTTGGCTAATGTTTTGTTCTGTTTTTGTTATTGCCAGACCACGAGTTTTGGATTCTTTTCCTGGGAGATGTTTATTCTGGCTAATAAAGCTGCAAAATTAAATTAACACTGAAGCTGTTCAATTGTGAATCACTTTGTTTCCCATGGATGTTTATGTGCCTACTGGCTTAAGCTGGGAGAGCTTAGGTTTGCTTTTTTTTATTCTTGAAGTGCATTTAAGTTTTAAGGATAGCAAGTAACCAGCTGTCCCTCAGTGTGGGAGCTGCAGATCTTGCCTCATCAATCTGGGCATTGCTTTGTGAGCAGCACCAGGATGCCACAGGCTGGTGCTGATCTGACAGAATTATCTCTGCCTGGAAGGACAAACCAATGGTTCAGAGCCAGCTCACCAGGTCACCACTGCAGGCTCAGCCAGGAATTACCACCTGACAGCTTTTGGGCAAGCAGGGCTTCTGCAAAATGAGCTGATGAACTCAGAGCACTCCAAAGAGATGCTCACTTTTTAGAAATTGTCCCCAGATAGCCTGAAAGAGCACAACAAACATATGCCAACATAAGGAAGTACTGAATGCATCTGGCCAGCTATGCCTGCCCAAAAAATCCTGTTTCTTTACCTGAAAACTACAGCCTAAGTCATGCTGATATCCCCTTTCCATTACAGACCAGCAGGCTTGGGGCAAGATGTTAATATCCACAAAGACAGGGCATCATCCAGGGTTAAGAGAATGAGCATGGGAGCTCTGACTCATTGCTGGAAGAGCCAGAAAAAACTGATAATTCCAGCCCAATTGTTTCAGAATCCCTGTTCCTCCTAGTAACTGGAATAGAACAGCCAAGAGTAAATCCTGCAGATGGAGAGAAACAAGTAAAAATGATTCTACTAGAATTTTTCTACAGTCTGTATTCATACTGACAGGGACTGAGGGACAGGAAAGGGCCTTCACTTGTCATCTTCCATTTATTTCCTTTTTATAGCCTTAGGAAGAGCCTTGCACCTTCTCTGCAATCCCCTGGGGGATGCAGAGAACTGGGAGAAGATAGGAAGGAACAGCTCATGGCTGTGACATTGAACTCCTGTGCCATTGACCCATGGGGTCCCAAAGGATCCTTGTGTGGATGCTCAGCTCAGTTTCACCTCCAGGGCTGCATTAGATACATAAATCCACAACAGGAGTTTTGTAACACCACTCACTGCCTCCTCTCTGGATTGATCTGTGAGTGTTTTTGGCATTTCCAGAATTTTGAGGCTGAGTCTCAGCTCTTTAGCTCTGGGTACTGCACGTGCAGCTTTGAGGCAAGATCCCAAGGGGAAGTGGTGGCTGTGTCTGCAGCCTTTGGGGGAAATTGAGCAGGTAATATAGCTCAGTACAGCTCCTAATAAAGCAGCCTCTTCACTTTGTCCTTTGATTAAAATGCAAAAGCATCTTCCAGGAAGGGTCTTCCATGGTTTTCTATTCACAAACTCTGGCAGATGAGAGCTGGGCCACCTGTGCTGAGCTGGGGATGAACTTTCTAACACCTACCTCGACAACAAATAATATCAGATGCTGTTTCTCTAAAGCCCTCACAGGGAAGATAAAATTCATAAAAGGAGAGTTATTTGAAGCCATGTTATCTAAGCTAAAATAATCCACCTATTTAAGAGAAGGACCAAAGGACCAGAACAAAGAAACTGGATGTTCTGTTACTGTGCTGAGCACAATCAGTGCTCCACAAAATATCCCTGAGCACACCAGCCAAGGGCACTCAGGGCTGAAGTAGAGCACTCAGCACATTGAAGGAGGAGGCTCTAAACGTGCTCTTTATTAGGATGATAAACTCCAAAGAAGGTACAGAAGGGAGCATATTTTTTAAAATGCAGAATTCTGAAAAGGTGTGAATAGCTTCATCAACTGAACACATGAATATTAATATTCATACACTCATTTCTAAAGCAATTGCTGGTGAATCAAGTTGGTATTTTAGAGCAGGATGCAAGGACATTTTGTTTAATCAAGTTTTTTTAACTGGTTTACTAATTAGTTTCCCCCAAAGCAAAGAAGCTCAAATAGTGGTATTGAGACCTGAATGAGTCAAGTTCTGAAAAGATCAAACCTTGTGCTTATTTTTTTCTTTACCTGATTTATGTGCCTTTTATGGTTGCCTAAGTTGGCTCCCTATAACTATTGAAAAGGAGATTTTAAATTCAGGGTATAAACTATAGATCCTCACATGAAACTTTTGAGGATTATTGACATGTCAAAATTTGCCAAAATAAGTATTAGTGCACTAGCTGCATTTTCAGCACAAAAAGATCAAGTGAATATTAAATCAAATAAGCCAGGTGCAAAAGAGAATAATACATTACGGTGCTGCACTTGGTAGAAGTATCCAGGTACACACAGGAAGGCATCTCCATGTCTATATATAAATAAAGTAAATTCTTGTGCCAATATTTATGTTTCACAGTGTCATGACAGCAGGAACAATTCTGCTTTAAGCAATTTTCCAGGCCGTTTTCTATCTTTCCTAAATCACTGAAGTGGAAGCTATTGAACCATGTAAGCTTTAAACCAAAATTTTCAAAACTGAAGACTTAGAAAAAGATTCATGAATTTTTACATAGGTACTTAAACAGATTTGCAATTGTAAAAGTGCATGCTGAGTACATCTGGGAGCAATTTGCCCAAAGAAAGGTGTTGGATCTCATATTTGGCTATTTACAAGAGGGAATTAAATGTCCAGAGGCAGATTCTGGGCATGTGAATATCACAGATGCCTCCACCTGAGACGAATTTTAGCCTTGTTTAGCCTTGACATATAATGTCTGAGAGAGAGGGGACCTTATCAGTATCTAAAAAAACCATAAAACACTTCTCAAAGCATTAACTCAACCCATCAACTTTGCAAACTCCAAGCCTGTTTGATTTTAAATTACTCAAAAATTCCAAGATGAAAGAATGAGAAGAAGAAAAATATGTAGAACATAAAAATATAAAAATTATTAAAAATATAAGCAGAAATATAGAAATATAGAAATATAGAAATGTAGAAATATAGAAGAGAATAAACAAAACTACCACTCCTGGTTCCAGCAGTGTGCAGCTGATAGAAATTCCAAGAGGAGGCAAGGGGAAGACATGTGTATGCCTTGTGTTTGGCCTTAAAAACCCCTTGGCTTTCCTGGGCTCTTCCCCAGGTGGGATTCCTGGTCATTTGGCCACTCCTGAGCTGGGTTAGGGGCTTCAGGAGCAGAGTGTGGGGCATTGCCTTGGTGTCACAGGGACTGGCAGCCCCTGTGGGGCTGGGACACAATCCCAGGGGTTCTGGGGTGTGCAGGGCAGGGCATCCCCTCCCCAGAGCCAAAGCCCAAGCTGCCCCTTCCTCTCACCCAAAATGTTTCAAGCCAGCAACCCTTCCAGTCTCTCACACTAGGTTAGTTTCCTTTACTCTCTCTCCTACAATAGATTTGTCTTTGAATCCTGACACAGGGACTGGGGAACACTGCACGGTGTAAATCACAGAAGACACTCCACTGAGGATTTCTAAAGGGTCAACGACTTTAAGCCTGACCTGAATGCATCCCATTGGCTAAGTTCAAGCACAGCACATGGGCTTCTGTGATTCCTGTTCCTGGACATCTCACAATACCCGAGCCTTCTATGAATTCTGAATGCCAAGACACTCACTAAGAATGAAAGTGTAGTATATATATGTTGCAGACATCTTTTATGAAAAATCCTTTCCTTAGGATTTTCCCTCCTGAGAAGCTGAGAGGCCTCAGGAACAAAATGTGAACAATGATTTTCTGCTGCTGTGGAATGCAACAGATGGATCTGTGATTGGCCCATGGTGGATGTTTGTAATTAATGGCCAATCACAGCCCAGCTGGCTCAGACATTGAGCCCAAGCCACAAACCTTTGTTATCATTCTTTTCTATTCTTAGCCAGCCTTCTGATGAAAGCTTTTCTTCTATTCTTTTAGTATAGGTTTAATGTAATATATATCATAAAATAATAAATCAAGCCTTCTAAAACATGGAGTCAGATCTCCATCTCTCCCCTCACCCAAAAACCCCTGTGAACACCATCACATATATAAATATCTAAAACTTAAGCAATGTCGTAGTCTAGTTCTTATTTTTGAACTCATCCACCTTTCACCTGCATCTTAGCCAGAGCAAAGAATTATCAATGGTTCCTTCAGAAAGTGACTTCAGTTGTGACTGACACAAGCCCCTAGGAAATGCTTCTGTTCTCTTTCCAGACAGCAATCTTCAATTAAACTCAGGCTGTGATGGTAGGTGGAAAGCTGTATTAATTTCACCACTTTTAGTTAGAAAGAGGCAGAATAATTGCCCTTGATAACAGACTGTATCTCAGGAGGTGGGATCTGGGCACATTTGCCACTCAAGAGATTGGGAAGTTCCTTCTTTCACCTGAATGATTTAGTGATATCCAGGAAGAAGAAGTGAACAAAGCCAGCTTTAATTTCTCAGCTCAGGAGAGATTTGAGGGCGTGGGCTCTGTGGTGAGGGGGAGGTTGTATTTTCACTAGGAGAAAAGCAGAGTGCTCAGGTTTTTATCTCTGACCTGCACAGTTTTAGGTTTCTCTTCCTCTCTTTTTTTCTCACTGAGAGATCTGTATTCTGTATCAGTCAGGTAAAGAGCCCAACTTTATTTTGGCCCTTGTCCATGCCTAAGCCATTGAAGAGGAGAAGAAAGAAGAGGTTTGGATCTGAGAGATTTGAGAACAACCAAGCTGAATGCATCAGGTTTAATCAAAAGGTTTAATCAAAAATCATCAAGCTTCATTCTATTGAGTTCACTAGGCATGGGATCAGACTTCCTCTGAAACAGTGAACTAGGACTCCCAGAATAAATTTTCCTGCTATTCTTTCCAGAATTTATGCAGTATTTTAAGAGCACTAAGGGAAGATGACCCAGAAAGTCTCCCAAAAAGAAGAATATAACTGCACAAGGAAAGGTAAAACTGACGTACATCCTCAGCTGAGTATGGTTTAATTAGATAAAAATCCAAGATGTATTGGCAATCATTTAAAAGACAGTCTGAACACTGGGGAATGATGAGGTAATTTGCAAACCCATTGTCTGCAAATGCAAATGTAAGAAAAAGAAAGGCATGTAAGCAAATCCAATGCTTTGCGCTGCATTAGGAAGTTTAAACAAGGAAAGTAATCTACATCTGTCTGAAAAATTATGAGACTGAGGTAATCCTTATATTTGAAAAGTGTGCTACACCTGCAAGAAGCTGGAATTTAAAGACCTATTATTTACTAATAAGAATATAAGAGTCCTTGAATATTAAAGTGCTGAGAGAAGTTTGGGAATGAAACAGGTCTTAGCAGTAGGAGAGGAGAAATATATGTAAAAATAAATTATTATTATTATTATACTTGATATTTCTTGTGATATGATTCAGGAATTGGGAAAATAATTTCCCTAAAGGAAGTGGCATATAATTAGTAGGATGTAGTAGGAAGTTTAATTACATAGGGCTGCAGTAAGTTTCTTCTGTGGAAAATGAAATTATTGGAGTGTTTTGTGAAAGGAGTATAGGAACTTTTCTTAATTTCCTGAACTTATTAACCAAAAAGGTTGAGGAATGATTAAAAAAAAATAGTCTTCTCAGGAATTCACATTGAAGTTTTAGGATCTGTGTGTTACCGAGAGAAGAGAAAGATGTTCAGAAAAAGTAAGGGAGACTTATTAAATGGGATTAAAGTTTATTTTTAAAACTGAGTTTGTTAATGAAAGGTCAGGGTATCAGTATGAATAATTCACTCCTCAGAGATCTGCCATTTCATCTGGCATAAAAAGCCCCATTGCACAGCCAAGCCTCTCCCAAGTGTGCTCAACATAAGGGACAGCAGTTGAAAGTGTTCATAAAAATAGTTCTACTGAAGAGATGCCCTTTGGTAGAAAGATCTACCATCACAGCTGTGATAGTGGGGCTTCATCACTCATCTTGCAGAGATCAAATACCCAGGACTTGTTAAGAAAAAGAATGTTCTTCCAGACTCGTGTATCTCAGTGCAATTAACATCTGAGTTTCTGTTTCAATTCCAGAGAAATTTTATAGTGATATATGGAGGGCTTCTACCCACATCCTGGAGTGCTAGAAAGTCAGGGCTGTACGGCTAAAACAAAAATATTACAAAAACTGATGTGAAGGTTGCAGCCAAAGGCGATTAAAGTGGAGGTGTGAAGCCACCCTGGGGCATCTCCCCTCGCTTTCCTTTACAATGGAGAGTGATTTTCCATCCTTGGGTTTTCAGAGAAGAAAGGCCTCTGGTAGAGGCAGAAAAGGACTGAATGAAATTAATTGGAGCAGGGAGAACTGGAGCTCTGCAGGAGGATGGTTCAGCTGAGGGAATTTCTGCAGCCAGTGATCCTTAGGCTCCCTGACTCTGAGGCAATGCAAGGACACAGTGCAGTGCCTCAATTCTTCCTGCTGTGCTACAACACCTGCTACCAGCACAAAACTGCTCCTCCTGGCAGAAAATGTTTTGCTCTGGTTGATTTTTGTGACTGGCAGCCTGCAAACACAGTGGATGCTCATGTTCACAGTGGTGTTAAAAGCTTCCTGCTTCCAATCCATTAAGCATGGTCTGTAACAATGTGTGCACTGTGGCTTCTTACACAAATACGTGTAGCATATCAAATAATTCAAAAAAAGTAGAGCTCTTCAAAGTTTGTAGAAACTGACTTACAAATTGTGTTTGCTTTGTGGAATATGCACAGAAGGCAAGTTAACTAAACAGTTGAAAGCACACCATAAATTACATATGAATCAAAGCAGGCGTGGATGTACAAAAGCAAATCAACCCTCCCTTTCTCCAAAACAGAGATGGGGATAATGCTTGAAAGCAGTGCAGCATCCAACAGTATGTCACAGGTTATGGAACTGGATCTAAAGAGCTGGCATGTAGTTCTTTGGGATAAAGGGGATTTGACAATTTTTCATTATCATTAATCTCCCAAAAGCAGAAAGAGAAAAAAATTTCTAAGAGAAAAATAGCAGCCAGTAGCTAATTGGACATCTGCTTTAAAAAAACAATAATAATGTCAGAGTTTTTTTCTGTAGTATTAATAAATGTGAAATGTGTCAGACAGCAGGGGCTGGAGATGGAAGCTCTCTATTTGCAGAGCAAATGCTATGTGTCTGTGTGTGCCAGGCTAGACTGTTTAGCCTTCCTCAAGGATGGTCCTTGCCAAAGAAAAAGAAAATAACAGTTTTGCAGACATCTCCTACAGTGTGGTCTGAACACATTTTTCAGAAGAGCAGCCCCAAGTTGAGGTAGCACAAATGTGTCACTGTGTGTAGCACATGAGGTAGCACAAATGGGTAGCACATGTGTGCTACTATCTTTAATTGGAAATGTAGAAGTAAACTGGCAGTGACATTCTAGAGTCTGCTGTTTCCCAATCCTGCCAATTCCCATCCAAATTGTTTTCTAAAACACTGTTCTTTTTAAAGAAACAATCTCTCATAGATCAATGATTTCATTCATAGGCTTGAATGTGTTCCCAAAAGTTTCAAAGCAAAACATCTGAAATCTTGAAATTTCTGGCAATGTGAAAAGATCAATGTGCAAATCAGCAAGTCTTTACCTGGAGATGCTGTAAAGCCAATATTGTTTCATGGAGCAGCTTGTGGAGGTCCCACTGACCACAGCCACCACTGCTGGGAGCCACTCAGAGCCCTGATCCTTGATGGACAATTTCCAGACTCCACATTCACAAGCAACCCCTTAAACCCACCACATACCTTTAGAATGGGATACCCCTACCTTATCTCCTACCTGTTCTAGGTTTTGGAACCCTTAATCTTTCCATTCACCAACAACAACATCTGTAAATATTGCTATGAAAGATAGAAGCCTTATTTCTATTTATCTTTTATACAAACACATGTGAAAAACTGCACAAACCAGATGGTAAAGTTGTTTTTTCTAATGCAGAGCAAGAGTCTGGCTTTCCTTGCCCAAGGAGTTCACTGTCCAAGGGTCATAGCTTGAGGGTGACACCTCTGATATAGGGTGAGAGATAAATATCTCAGAAATATGTTTTGTTTAGACTGTACTACAGCAGCATAAGAATTATGTCTGCATTTGTGTACATAATGTATTTATATCTAAGCAAATTTGGAAATGCATCTGAAAATCGGTTTTCTTCTATTAGTTCAAGCCTGAACAATGTAAAAGAATCATTGGGTTAATTAATATGCTCTAAAATTCATTAGTGTCTTCACCAATAAATTGTGAGGTATTCATAAATCTGCATGCCAAAATTACTTGATTACTTTATTGCAAGAAACCACAATGAGAAAAAGTTAGAGAACATAATGAGATCAAAACTTGAAATAAAGGCTTCATACCCAGGAGATAACACTAATCAAAGCCTGATAAATATCAGTTTGATACTGAAAAGTCTTAATTGCACCCAAGTCCATGTCAGTTCCTCGGGATCTGCTGAACATCTTGCAGAACTGTAATCCTCTTAAAAAGCATCAGGGACAGATTTTGTCATCCTTGTTGCTGATTTCAGTGGCTCTGTTTGTGAAGAGAGGCAGTGGTGTGAATGAGCTATTTATGCTGCTTGTTTTAGATAAAGGAACATCTGAAAAGGACTTGGGCATAATTTTGTATTAAGGTTGTTTGCACTTTCCATTGCTCTAGCAGGCAATCTCATCTTTAAAGAAACTGCTTAAAGGGGTCTTTCTGCAATTCACATTGTAATTTTCTTTGATCTATAATTTTTATCCCCTAGAGTGGATTGCTAAAGACAGCTATACCAGTTAAAATAATATACTAAAAAAAATGCATAAGAAGACTCACCTCTGTGATTGAAGTGCTGGTAGGAGAACACATTGAAAACAACAAACTTCCCTATTTTCCCAGCTCTTCAAAATGGTTAAAAATATTGTCAATGGCAAGTTACAGAGTTTGACCTTAAAATTGATTGGATGAAAATAAGAAAACCTCTTACAAACCTTGTTTAACAATTTTTTAAGCAATGGGAGGCAGTTTTGCCACAAGAAGCATAAATATGACTGGACAATTTGCTGTCATGGGCTCATATATAATATAAAGTTTGCTTTTAAAAGGTTGGCACCAATTATTTTTTGCTATTAACCTTGAAATAAAAATTAAAAAAAAAAAAAAGTAAATCCAGCATTGCAACACAAATTCAGAGGCTGCAAAAACTTTTAGCATCAATGACCCAGATTTTCACAAATGAGGATTATTTGATCAGTTAGTTTGACTTTATCTTACTATCGGGCACTTTTTACTCTTCCACTTCTATGCTGAGCTCAGTAAGTTACCTAAGTATTAACTTCCAGGGAATTTCACATTCTTGATTTGAAGACTTCACAGATGGAACATTCAGCTGGCCTTGATGATCAGTTTGTTTTCACAATGGATTTTCTTGGCATCAGCACCCACCTATTAGGCTACTTGTGGGGAACCAACCTAATTATCCTGAGCAGATGATGGAAGCAGAAATATTTCATCATGCCCTACTCTAGCATTAAATGTGGGGCCATGAAACCAATGTTCCTACAGTGCAGAAAAATGGGTTACCCAGACAGAAATATCCAAGGAAGGTGGTGTAATGGTCCCTATTCAGTCTGCTGTTACAGGTGCATCCATCTAAAGAAGGCACAAAAATGGATTCAATAGCATAATTTAGACCAAGCCTGCTATTTTCTAAGCCAGTAACTACTGGGCTGAGACCATGTCAGACATTCTCTCTGTCCCTTATCTACATAATCAGCTTAGAGCCACTGAGGACTGAGATGCAGAGGTGCCAAAGTGAGTCGTCATTGCTGTCCCTTGCTGGGGAGCAATCAGCAAAGCTCTCTAGGGCCACCTGTGAGTTCTGAGCATCTGCTCAAGACAGCAGCAGGTCCTTGTGTGAGCAGGAGTTTATCACTAGAAACAGTGGTGTCACTCCCTTCTGCTTGTGAACATTTTCAAGTGGCTGTGATTTGGCTGATGCTGTGGAGAACAAGCCCTCCATGGAAAATATCACTGGAAACTCCTCCCTGTGGTCACCTCAACAGAGACGAGCCCAGGGGGGAAGCAGAGAGTCCCAGACATCATCTCTGCCAACCAACACAAAATGAAAGCAAACCTCTCTCAGCTCCCTGAGATTCACTGGGCTCCACTTTAAGTCCACTGATTTCAATTAGAACCCTGGAACTAATTTCACCTCTGCTCTCCAGCATCCCTCAGCTGCCTTCCTGGTTTATTGGCCCCCTCTCCTTTGACCGTAATTTTTTCTGGCTGTGGACCAGAGGGAACATTAAGCACCTGAATTTCCAAATTTAATTACAGTGTTTAAATAATGATACAGAGCATTGATTCAATTTACTCACAATGGCACAAAACAGCTTTAAGTATTTAACACCTGGGGCACTTCCTGTCTCACTGCTCTCTATTTAATCACATTCTGCCAATTAGAAAAATCCCTAAGAGGCTGGTCTGCTTTCTACCATTAGAGAAACTGAATGCCTCAGGCACTACAGCAGCTTTTATTTAGTGTTTTTGTCCTGGAGAGAAAGATTTACTTGAAATTAAGTGGATGGTGTATTTGAATCTATATATCGCACATGTACAGCTCATTTTGAATTGCTTGGGCACTGGCACAGTCTGACTCGAGTTTATAACTGGTGCATTTATAAATTCTTTTTGTTGGTCTGGCTGCAGGAAAGGACTCTGAGGTAGAGAGTGTCCTGGGTTGACTATATGATGCTTTTATCCCCAATCATCTCGTTCTGTCTATGCTGAATAATAAGTTTTGCACCTTTAAGGTTTGTTCCAGAGAGTGAAGGGCAGAGAGGAGAAGCAGTAGTTTGTTTTCAGACACTGCACTCACTCCTCCGCATTCCTGCTCCTGACTGTGGTCTGCGGATGGACAGACAGCGGGACAGAGCTCTTTTTTGTTTTTAGTTAGTTTAGCTAGCTAGCTGAGGCAGAGAAATTCCCTGCACTGTGTTTTTTTCCCTTTTCTTTGGACCTGTTTAAACCTGTTCTGGCCTGAACACCCAGCACAGCACCGGCAGCTGCACCTGGGGCCCACCAGGCCGGGCCTGGCCTGTGACATTTCCAGCACTGAGGGACAGATCAGAGACTGAGTGAGCTGAGCTGCAGCCCAGGGATGGGGTTTTCTCAGTTTGTCATCTCTTTTGGAGCAGCAAGGGGTTTTATTGTTTAATACTGTTTAGGTTTTATTGTTTAATTAACAGGTTTTTTTCTACTTTTCTCCAAGGAGGTAGTTTCTCCTAGACTGGTTGGGGGGGAGGGGCCGATTGAATCTGTTTTCCTACAGGAACCCCTTTGGGGATCCTCTGCCAAATTTGCTCTGAACCAGGACAAGAGACATGGGTCTTTGCAGAGACAATAATGTCCAGAGGGCTCAGAGCATGTCTGAGAGGACAGTTAGATGTTTCATTGTACATGAGTGCCAGTTCCCTGCACACTGCATCCTCTCAGGCCCAGAATTCTTCCTGCAAGTGTCTGCTGTGGGCACCTGGAGACATGTTCTCAATCCTCATTTTCCCTGAGGCCACACATGTCCTGCATCTTGGGCAGCTGCTCTGAGCTGGCCTGGGATGAGCTGAAAGCTGGCTATGTTCTGTTCTCTGGGTATTTCCACATAACTCCAGCAAAACCTATCCCAGAGCTACAGACAGCACCTCAGCAGACCCATGCCACAGAGCTTGGAGCATTCTGATTTGATGAAACCAGCAGGAAGATTTTCACTATGCTCACTCCTTCCCCGAGGCTCAGGCCAGCTGAAATTCCTTGTCATTTTTATTACAATCCATCCCTCCTTGTCTACTCTTCTAATCATTCTTCCTCCTCCTCTCTGCCTGGTGTTTATCTGCAGACACTTCCCAAGATCATCCACATGGAGGGACCATACAGAGAGATTTTCTCTGCTGTGCTTTTCCCCTCACTGTTCTTGGCATTTCACTTTCTGTGTTTTGCCAGTGATCATGCACCAGGCAAGCAGAAGGACCCTGACTCAGGTCTGCCCATGTGGGGAGCACACAGGGAACTTTGATTTGTCCCTTCTGCAGTAGAAACCCATGGAAAAGATCTCTTTGATACAGAGACAACAAGATTGTCCTTATATTTTCTCCACGCGCCAGTGAGGCCAATGAGGAGCTGGGAGGAAAGGAAAACATGGGAGCTAAGGGAAGAAGGTGGATACAAATGTATTTAAATTTATGGCTTTTGCTTCTTGGTATTAAAATCACAGGGTTTCTTACCCAAGTTTCCCATACTGGCTCAACCAAACAATCCCATATGTGTTCTCTGTGTCACATTTATTCAGTCACTCTCCTAAGAGAGGTTAATTTTGCAGCTTCCCTGAATTGATTAATAGCAGGTTTACATTAGTAACAGTGTCCTCTTGACAGCTCTTGGGGCTGATTTGTTATGCTGCTGTGGGTGCAGCCCCAGCACCATATCCAGTTGAGAAACCTCCCACCCCCAGTGCCCTGGCTGCTCCCACCAGCCCAGCAAAACACAGATCCCTTCCCTCACCCTTTGCAGTTTTAATAATGTCACAGCCAGGCTGGCACTGCCCTGAGAGCCCAGCCCATGGCTCATTGCAGCCACTTGGGAGATGCCTTTCTTCCTGCTCACTATTCCATCCACCATCCATGAGCTCTTGCTGCCCCAGAGCCTCACAGTGGCTCTGATTGTTCATCTACACCCCAGGACAGATTTACTCCCTGCAGACTCCTCTGCTCTCTGTCCTTACCTTCCCCAAGATCCATTGTTGCCTCATGTCACTCAGGGAATGTGCAATCAAGCTTAAGCAGACTGCTTAAAATCTCATTTTCCTTTCCTTGCAACCATCCTCACACTTCTGTTTAATCCTTTGGAATGTTTTCAAGTTTTCTCTCAACCTTAGTGGTTCCTGATGGTTTCTGCCACCGAGGGAGAGCCCTGTGCTCCCTTGGACTCAGCAGCAGGAGCAGAGGGGCTGAGAACTGCTTGGATGTGCTCATGTTCCCTTGATTAGAAGTTTTGATCCCCACATGAGCACAAGGAAATTCCTATCAGATCCAGCTGCTCATTTTTCTGTTGAAAATGTTTATCAGACCCTGTCTGAAATAGGTTCAGTTTTACAAATCTGGTGTAGCTTATTCAGCTGCCCCTATCCTTTTCCTTGAGCTTCTCTGTTGTCACTGGCATTACAATGCTATCTTTAAGATGACACAGATCTTCTGAGATCTGCCTGTTTTGGGCCACCTCTTCATCGCTGGAATAAGCCAGAAAGTCTCTGTGCTGAAACTATGTCTAAATTCCTTATGCCACATTATACCTTAGTCACCTTTTTGCCCATTTTGTATTTGTCTCCTCTGAATCTGAATTCTCAGCTTCTCCTCTACTAGCTTTTCTGGTTTTTTAGTTTTCTGGTTTTCATACTAGATGCGGAGGCAGTAAAGTGGTTTATGAGGTGATTTTTTTTTTTATGCAACTACTTGTATTTGCAATAAGACGTTTAGTTCTCAAATATAAATATTAGCAGAAAGCTGGAAAGAAGAGCTAGAATCTCTTGCTTAGTAGCTTTAATCAACTTCTTAGGCACAGACCTTATTAAAAATAACATTTATTTATTCATCTTTTCTCAATTATAGTTTCATATTGGTGCTTTCATTCTTCTTGTGCAAATACTACCAGAACAAACAGGTGTAAAGTGTTTCCATTTCAGTTGAGGGCCTTTTTTATCCCCTTACCACTCAGATGTGAATGGCCATACCAGGAGCATCATCTGAAAAATCCTGGGCAAGCATCCACTGCTCCTGTTTCCCAGGGCAGCTCTCCAACCTGAATTGATGGAAGGCTGTCAAAAGGAGCCTGAGGTGTGAACAAGCCCTTCATCTCAGTGCAGCTTTGAACCTTAAGATTAATACAGGTGGAGGAAGAAACCTTTTCCCAAAAGGCTTTGGCACACTCCCATCATTTGTAAATGCAATTACGGTAATGCTCCGCGCCACTCGGCGTATTTGCATGAGCAAGTGCTCTATATTTAGTTTAAAGAGAAGCTGTTTGTTGAATGCAAGATGAGGCTCAAACTTTACAGATGAAGACTACAGACCATGGCTAGAAGTTGTAATTGTCTTTGAGCACATTTGACATCTCTGCCGTGCATGGAGCATTTGAAGAAAATCACAGGGCTCCGGTTCCATGGGGCAGTTTGCAGTGAGGTGAGCTACAGCTGCACACTGCAATCTTTCACAAGGCTTTTGTTGAAAAAAATCTTCTCCAGAATATAAAATAGCATAAAACATCACACTCATCTATTAGCTTTGAAAAATAGAAGGCACAGACATAGGAAATGAAAATTGGAATATGTGCATACATTCAAGGCCTCCAGAGGAACAGGCATGGAGGACTGCTGGGAATCAAGTTAGGTTCAGGAAAGAACTGATAGAAATTTGTGCTCTTGGGAGGAGGGAAGAGACACATATATTGAGGAAACTTTTATTTTATTCAGAGAAAATTATATTTTTCTTCTTCTCTCCCAGTGCCATTCATTCCCCCTGCTTATGTGTTGAGGAGGAATTGGCACAAAGGGTCAGCTCCCCAGCTCTTTTCCCTTGCAGTGCCTGCCCTACATTGAAGGGCTGGTGTTGGTTGGAGCAGTTTGAACTCTTGGTCTCTGTATGGGCTTTATCTGCTGGAGAAATTTTCTCCTTTGGCTGGTTACAGAGAGGGCTTGCAATGGAGACAAAGCTGGGATGTTATCCTCTCATTTTTAGGAATTTTTTTTTCTTTTTACATTACAAAAAGGAAAAGCTGATATTTTCCCAATGCATGAAGCTTTTTATTATTGCTCATGTTTCAAATCCATTGGAGGTTCACACATTTCATATGAGGATAAATCCCCTGGGTTTTACAATGTAAGTGATGGCACAACTACCCAAAGTAGCAGTCACAGCAACATGGAAAGCCAGAAAATAAACAGGCTCTGGAGGCTGCATTCATAAACCAAAATGAGGCAATAAACAAAAAAAAAAAAAAAACCAAAACATTCTCAGAAGTTGGGTATTTCATTTTTGATAGCATCAGCTCCCACACAGCCATAATATATAGAAAGATGTAATATTTTGCTACATAAGGTTTTTCAAATAATAAATATAAGCACTGCTATCCTCTCTGGAATTATTTGCTTTATTTCAGGGATCTGGGAAAAAATGTGTCCTTCTGGAAGATATTTAAAACAGAGCCAGTTTTTTCTTGTACTGAAACTAGTAGTAATCACTTTTTTCCCTGAGTTTCTCAGGGTACTCCAGTGACCAGTGAATTTTTCTTTTAATCAGTACCAAAAAAGTCCTTCATGTGGGAGGAGAAAAGACCAGAGGCCAGAGGTGAAAGGTGTTATACTACATAGGTTGGACACTGACCACTGCAGTTTGTCCAAACACAGAGTTTAAAATTAGATGCCCATTTTCAACTACTCATTTTCTTAGATGACAACCTCTGCTTACAGGAGCAATACTTCTCAAATTCTATACGGCTCAAAATATTAGTTGAACAATATCCCATTTTTGGGATGTCAGTCAGTCTGTCAAGATTGGAGACAGACATTTGCAATGAGTACAAAGTATTCTGCTGTGGTTTAGGTTTTTTTCACTTGTAGTCAAGTCACAGAAAAAATAAACTCCTTAGAGATATTGCTGCACATATAATGAAAAAATGTATTTTTTCTTTGAATTTATATTGTACCCAATGCTGCAGTACTGTATCCAGCTCAGGAGACCTCGGGGTTTTAAGCCTGAAGGGCAGAGCTATAGATCACATTTTTGGAATAGGGAGGATTTAAAACTGTAGGAGCACCTCTCAGAGGTGCTTGTGCCAGGGTGCTGTGCTCCTTGATGAGCGGAACTCCACGACAGGAGTCAGTGAGGCCACAACAGCTCTGAGGATGCCAGGGCATGCACGAGCCACTCTGGTGTCCTGCACCATCAGGAATTTCCTCATGTTGGAAAGCAGACAGGGGTCACCTGAGTGGAAAGTGATCTAAGTGCTATAAAGCTGTTTCAGGTCATCCTCTGTGACAGGGAATGGGGTCTTCTAGCAAGCCAGGGTACAATGGAAACCAAAATCAGTGATGGATGGTCCAGGGTGCCCACCTGGGTGCTCCACCTCTGCAAGGTGTAATGTCTCCTGCAGACAGGGGTGCCTACCTTCTGCTGTTGTTTTCTATTTTCATGTGAAGTACTCAGATAAAGTACAGATTGTCATACTCCAGAAGGTTGAATACATATATATACATATACATATACATATACATACACACACACACACACACATATATATATATATATGAAAAGACCATCTATAGCATTCTCTTACTAATTGGAGAGAAAGGATTTGACTGCAAATGTTTTATAAAGGAAAATCTGCAAAATATTTACTTAATCTGTGAAAGCCCCTAGTTTAGACTGGAAAAGTCATCATCTCTTCCAGGGGAAAATGGGTTTGTTTGTTTGGCATTAAAAGGAAAAACAAAAATGCTTCATAAGTCACTGAAGTTCATAATTGCTGAGCTGAGAGCACAGATGTCATCTATGATTGAAACACCTTCTCTCCATTCTGATTAATGGAAATATCTTCTGATTAAACTTACTATTGGCTGGTGTCAGGAAGTTGTTATTACAAGAAGTGCATTACTATCTAGGACACCTGCATGCACCTTTTTGATAACCACAAGCAATCCAGACTTGCCTTTCAGCAGATCAAGCTATAGAAGACAGCAGGACTATTTTTCTCTCCAGATAACACTAAACAGCTAATTACTGGGGTGAAATTCATGTATTCGATATTTAATCCATGAACAGATTATGGTAAACAGGCAAGTTAACATGGCATTCTAATAGGAGAAAGAGTACGGTGGAGGGTGTCTACACTTTTCTGATAATGTCTTTATCTTTAGCCTCTCTGACATAATTAAAATTTGTTGGATTATTTATAGGTAATATTAGGTCTGGATGAGCACAAGTCTATTAATTAGGTTTTCCCAACAGATAACCACTGTCCTCAGTGGTTTGTGCAATGTCAATATCACAAGGTTGTTCCCAGCACAGGCTGTAGGATGCAGACATTCAACCACTACCCTTATCCAAAACAATTACTTCACACACCAAAGAGTAATGAAGGAATTGTGAAGTGTTTCCCCTTTAGCTGTAACCAACAATAGCAAGAAAGATCAAAGGAAGGCTTTTCCTCGGATGTTACACTCCATTTCCACTTCATTTCCCCTTGCTTGGTTTGATTGATGCTCCAAGCTAAGGAAAAGAGCCTTATTTCTTTTCCGAGCAGATTTTCTTCCTCAAGTGTAAACAAGCAGAGATGTGTAGGCTGCGTAGCACAGGAAGACAACAAGCTAAATTCAAATTAAGGATATCAGAACTGAGCGCACTCCAGAGACTTGTGGGAATGAGAAAAGCATCAACATCTCTGAGGCTGCCACCCACACTGGTTCTGGGATTAAAGTCCAAAGAGATGGGCTATGTGTGGCAACCCTAGAAATAGCGTTTTGCAAGTATAAACTACATATTGTGTGCTCCCTCCTGGTCAGGATTTGGGGCACAGCAGTGCTACAGCCCAGTCCTAACCCTGTGCTGCCCTGCAAGCAGGGTGAGAGGGGAGTGCCTTTGAGCAGAGCACAAAAAGGAGGGCACTATGCAGTCACCAAGTTCTGACATTTCTCTTTGGCCTGGGAATTTCAGGTATCCAAATCCATGTGTGCCACACATTTGCACAGGACATAATGTAAAATACAGACATTTGAGATGCTGAGGAGACACATCCCTTCCTCCTTGATGCTCAGCTACCACTCCTTTTTCCAATTCTCTCCCCATCTCACTGGAAGTGAGGTCTGTGTGTGCTCAGTTGTCATCTGTGGTTAAACCACAATAATCCTCCTGGTACTCAAAGGCTTTGAGGGAACAGATTTGGTTGGAATGAGCTTGATCAAATTTAAAGTTTTGTGCTCCTTAGTGGCTGCTTTTGGTTTTGCTTTTTTTTTTCTTTTCTGCTCCTCACTCCAGCAATGGGGAAGTTGAGGGTGCACAAGAGCTGGGAGGAGACGCAGCCAGGACAGCTGATCCCAGCTGACCAAAGGGATGCTCCATACAATCTGGCACCAACAGCAGCACATAAAGCTGAGAGAAGAGGAAGGAAGGGGGAACATGCAGAGTGAGGGTGTTTGTCTTCCCAATTCACCATAATGTGTGATGGAGCCCAGATTTTCTAAAGATGGCTGAGCACCTGCCTGCCCATGGGAAGGGGAGAATTAATTTCATGTTTGGCATTGCTTGTGTGCACAGCTTTTGATCTATTTATTAAACTGTCTTTATCTCAAACATTGAGATTTTTTACTTTTACCCTTCTGATTCTCCGTCTCATCCCACCACAGGGGAGCAAGTGAGTGGCTGTGTGGGGCTTGGCTGCCAGCTGGGGTTAAACCACAGTGCTATTTTTGTCAAATAGTCCATTCTGTGCTCACAATTTCTGGCTGGAGGAAGCAGTGACCCTGCTGGCAGACCAGTGATCAGTGCACACCTCCAGGGACTGCAAATTCAGGTTAACAGCTCCCTCCAGCTGAGATGATTCTGGCCCATGCTCCTCACAGCCCTGTCCTTATTCCACCTGCCACTCCTGCTTGGGCCAGCTCAGGGCTGGAGGCTGCTCAGAGGAAGAACAGGCAGAGCTGAATCTGTGTCTCTTGTGGAGCCCATTGCACAAAGCTCTTGTAGAGACAGCAGTGCAGGACACCAACACCTCTCAAGAAAGGTAATTCTGCCTTATTGACAGCACAAAGTGTAGCTGCAAGAGTAACGACTAAATAATATAGAATGTAATACTAATATCAGTTAACTAGGAAAAAACATTAACATACAGGAATTCAATTTAGCTCATGTCCTACCCGGTGACTGAAGGACAAGAAAAGGGTAAATGTGCATTAGATCATAACAATGATGATGGGTTTTCCTAATAAAATGCATTACTGTCATCAGGAACACTTGATATATTTACTACCAAGTCTCCATCGTCCCTTTGCATCTGCTGTGACTTAATTATGATGGTAGCACCAGCCTGTTAATATTGTTTGGAGCTGGCTTAATTTGCCTTCCATAATTTAGGCAAATTAGAGGAGATGAGAAGGGCTGAATGAGTAACCTTATTAGCAGAGAGGCCTTCTCCAGGATGCAGATGAAGGTTAAAAGAAAAAGGTTACAGCAAAACCAAAAGAAAGCTAAATATTTCAGTCTGAAACATGCCCTTTTACATGGCTTCTCTCACAACAAAAAGTTAATTTACTTGATCTCATGCTATAATCAATATTTTATTACTTTTTTTTTCTATTTCTGTTTTCAGTCTTCAGGTCAGTACTTTGTTGACAGCATAATGTATGAGCCTTGCTCAATGGCCATTATTTGTATTTACAGTGTTGTAGATCATCCTTCCACAAAGGAAAAGAATAAAAGAATCATGTTTCTGAAAATTATGATGTCCACATTATAGCTTTTCCTTCTCTTGAAAAAGGAAAAAAAAAAAAGAAATGGTATTTGTGGAAGCTTTTAAGCTTTTTCTGTCTCTCTCACGAGTGTAAATACAAAGTCATCTCATTAAAATGTATGAAATTACCCTGGCATAAAATTAATATAGGAGTAGATTTGGTCCCATGCTTTTTTTTATGGCTCTGAAGTATCAAAACTGCCTTTGCTGTATCAGGAGCTGCATTCATGTAATTCAGAAAAGGAGAGGGTCGAACACACTCTGATTATCCCTGTATCAATTTTTAGTGGCAGCACCAGTCTATACTATTGAATAAGTTATTATGCTTTGATTGATTTTCCTTTCTTCAGGCATGAATTTTATATTTCAGGCAATTCCTGTGAAAGGAACAAAACTGATGCCACAAACCCCAGGAACCCCAACTGTTCAACACAAAAAGGTTTTTGGATAATTTCAGTAGAAGATAAATTGGTAGTAACGTGTTGTTCTGTACTTGACACCTAATAAAGACATGGTGATTTTTCTCCTGAAGGTTTGGATTTTTGTTCCAATTCCTTTGATTTTTCTCTGCCCTCCTCACAGCTGGGATGGATTATGGCTGCTCTCAGAAGAACTGTCTCAAAACACACTGAAGATTGAGACACTGACCTCCACAAGTTTTGGGTTAGACCAAGATGAAGTTTTCTTGGCTTTTAAGACTCTTGGTTCCCGATTTTCCTAGATTTCAGCACAAGGAAGAAAAATGTCCTTAAACCTGCCTCTTTTGGATCTATGCTTAATTTGAGGCAGGCAATGGAAAATGGGCTTTCTAACTGACAACCAACACCAAAATCTCTCAAAACTGCATGTTTTGGTTAGTGTTTGATAGTCCCCCAATGCTGTCCCAGAATTCCTCAGACTGTTCAGAACTTTCTCTCTATTCTGTCTTATCTCTGATTTTATGTGGACAAAATTTAACCCTACCGCCTGGAAACCCTACCACATGGAAGATTAATTTATTAGCTTAACAAAATGAAAGCGTGGAAGATACAAGGCAGCTCACCCACAAGAAGAAAATTATCATGGAGGGAATGGAGATGGAGGGCTCAATGTTGTCATGTGAATAAATGAATCAAAGGAGAATAAAAGATGGTCCTGGCTGCCCTGAACTTGGCCCTGATGACAGCTTCTCTCTTTATTTCCATCACTGTGGAGGAATTCGAATTACAGAGGCTGTCAGCTGTGGGGGACCTTGTTGTAAGCACATGGTAGTAGGAAAAAAACACCATAAAAGGTAACCACACTGTCTATGAACATCAAGAAAGGAGTGAAGCAGCAGGTGTATTGGCATGTCAGAGCAACCTGTTGCTGTTTGTGACTGGCCAAGATGCCTGGGCTGGGAAAGAAGCAGCAGGTACCATTTATCCAGCCTTTACAAGGGTTTTTTGATGTTGTGCCACCTTGCATAACATCATCAAAAGTAGAAGAGAGGTCCTGAATGAGCCCTATTAGTATGAGCCTCAGAAGAGGTACCCAGCTAGCATTAAACAGCAGCTCAGTGTTTAACTGTGAGAAAAAACCTTGCTCCCACTACCCCATGTCTTTCACTGGAACCCCTCATTTCCCTCTCACGTTCCTGTGTTCCACAGTGCTGTTACAGGTTAGTAGAAGAGAGTATTTCATAGAATCATAGAATGGCTCACATTGGAAGGAACCTTAAAAATTATCTGGTTCTACCTTCCCCTTGCCACTTTAAAGCCAAGAAATACAAGATTTCTGTCATCCTTCCCCTCTCTACCCAGACCATGTGCAGCCCTAGGAAGTGACAGTCATGCTTTCTCAGAGAAAACAGGCAATCCAGTTAGATCCTACAAAACTCCTGGTCCCTGGACTGTAGAGACAACCTCATTCATTCCTACACTTAAGCAAGAACTTAAGGCAATTGCAGTTGTCAACTTGTTTATCAATTTTGGGAGAAATAACAAATAAAGTTTCAAGTCTATCAAAAACACAGGAAGCTAATTATTACACATAAAGATGTTAATAGATGGGTAAGGATAAACCATAATGGTGTCTTTCATGCAACCAGCATAAAAATCCTTGACACTGTAAGACTGGAATAGGCTACATAGGCTTCTTTTGCTAATTCTGACCTTGTCTCATGGTACTTTTATCAATTTTTTTACTGTGAAAATCAGACAATAAGTTCCCTTTTGTTCCATTTTTCAAGTTCTTATTTTGTTTCAGAGAGGTATTTCACCATTCACTTCAAAGTCAGTCTATTTTGGAAAGGTTGCACATACTCATAACGGACACATGTAATTTACTTGGTACCAGAGAGACAAAGATAGATATGCTGTGTTTATTCAGAAATAAGACCTTTTTTTAATGATTCCTTGCCTGTCCTGAATAAATAATCTTGCATACATAATTTGTTTCAAGATGGATGAGCTGTTGCACCAATATTAAAGATAGTTAAGAGTACCCTCCACAATATAAATCATCCAGTTGCTGTGAGGGATGTCACCTTGTATGACAAAATGGGAGCTTAGGAAATTAGAAAGGAGATTAATGTCATGTTCTGATGCTCTTGCATAGAAGTTATATATAGTTTGAATCTCTGTGGCTTGATCATTTCATAGCTGAGGTAATTTGCTTTATGGAACATCCAGATGCAAATAAGGAAATATTAGATGCAGCAAACAAATTAATCTGTGTACTAAGTGTGTCCAGAATCAATCCCAGGATGTAGATTTTTAGTGTTTTGAGCTTAATTCCTTACTAATGAGCACTTGTTTTTCACTTAATGGAGTTCTTCTGGAAGGCAAGTGTCTGCCATCTCATCTGATCACAGCAAATAACCTTTCACTTTGAAGATAACCTGAGCTTAATTTGATTTAAATTAAAAATTATCTCCTTACAGGGGTCACTGATGAGCACTGAAATTCTCTGGAAAGGGAAATCCCAGTGTGGCAGCCAGTGACTCCACTCAGTGTGTGGCTGCACTGGGTGCAGTGTGAGGATGTGAACATGCTCTGCTTTGAGCTGGCCAGAACCCCTAAAATCAGATTTTGCTGCCACCTGGGCTGGATCTGGAGGCTCAGAGCACGAGTTCCTTGCTCTGGGGAGTCACCATCATGTAAGCATGGTCACTTTCTGGGCAATTATAAAACTTCTGAGAAGACATCTATGGCTCCTTCACTAAAGTTCTAAAGCCAAGGAGGGCCAAGAAACCTGACTGATGTTAAGAACTAAAAGTTTAAATTCTGGGTCAAAATACATCATCCTCTAAGCTTTGCCTTTGTAATCGCAGTTTGCTACTTAAATATGTCTGAGCTGCTTTCCAGCACAACATACTGTATTATCTGCCAGATGCTGCCCTAGGGAGACTGAACAATCTCTAGCATAAGGGAAAGAGTTCATTTTCCTTAACAGTTTTGAATTTCAGTCCTTAGATAGATTTAAATTAAAATAAATTCATCAAATTCCCATAAAGAACATATGGAGTCAAAGGCTTGCAAATTCTCTTCCTGAATTTCTCCATGATGGACTGGACTGGTCTGCTGAGAAAGTCCAATTGTAATGGGATGTGGTTAAATGCGGCAGCCAAAGCCTAGAAGGCTGTTTTAAATTAGGGATTATTTTAGAATTAGAAAACAGCAGCCTTATCAGATCTGATTGAATATGTAGTTTAAAATAAATTGAGTCATTAGAATGTGTAGTGTGGTTAATGCTAATGAGCTGGTTGGTTTAATTACATAAGAAAAACAGCTGTAATCATTGGAGGGTAGGAGTTTGTGTTGTTTTGGGGGTTTTGTTTCATTTTTTTTATTTGCTTTTTCATTACTATCAGTGATGATGCTAATGTTCTCTGTGCTAAATTTCTTCTCATAGTACAATTATTAGTCAGCATGTCTGGTGATACAACCTTGAAAGTGTTAAGGAGAAAAAAATTAAAACCACCCTGAAAAGCTGTGACTGATGCTGATTTTCTGATACATGTTCTCTCACCTCTCTTCCTTGTCAGATGGAAAGTAATACACAAGGACTTTCCAAGCTCAGAAAAGCAAGAAAAGCCATAGAGATATGAATTAACACACTTGTCTATTTTTAAACTGAGAGTGTCAAATGTCATCTGGGAGGGTCAAGTGTATTAACAAGAGCAAGCCCAAGCTCTTCACTGTTCACCTTTATTGCTGCATACCTGGGTAGTGAAGGTCCTTTGGGTAATAACTTACTGTCATATGACTACTTGAAAAATAAATTCGTAGAAATTATGAACACATCTAACAACACTAATAATGGTCCACCTGATGCCCAGAAGACACCTTTGCCAAACCACCTGGTATCTCTCTAATAAGGTTCATCAATAAGTGCATTTTTACTAGACCCTGACACAGGTTGTAAAGCAAACACTGGCCCGTGGAGTACGAGGTATTGATAAACTGGATCAGTCATAGAGAGTCACTTAATGCACTTCATAAATCACATCCAGCTGAGAAAATACACAGAAGCACATAAGATAAACCATAATTTGGGAGTGGACTGGGAGAAGATAATTCACCATGAACCCTTCTGAATCAAAATCATCCAGTGAGGCATTTGAAGATGAGTAGTGAATGTGAGTAGAGAGGTGACCTCACCTGGAAGCAGGTAACCAGCACTTGAGAGTTTCATCTGACACTGGTATTCACTGTACAAGTAACTATTTAACCTAATTGATATTTTAATTTTCCTCTAAAAAGTATATTAATCTATTAAGATATATTCACAAAAGCAATCATCTAAAATATCTCAGCAAAACCTGCTCTGGTTTGCAGCCAGCTCTCCTGTAAGGGTGAACTCTGTCTTGCAGCTCCCAAGAGATGCAGGACAGTGCCTGGCACTGAACCCACAGAGCCCTGGGTGTGCTCACAGTCAGTCTTGATGCAGACAGTGATACTGAGATTCCTCCAAAGAACCAAAATTTGCAAAACCTGTGACAATCTCAACCTCAGCCACCTCTTTACGCATGGAATCATGGAATCACAGAATGGTTTGGGTTGAAAGGGACCTTAAAGATCATCATGTCCCAACCCCTTGCCATGGGCAGGGACACCTTCCACTAGGCCAGGTTGTTCAAAGCCCCATCCAACCTGGCCTTGAACACTTCCAGGGATGTGGCAGCCACAAATTCTCTGGGCAACATGAGAATTCCAGTGCCACACCACCTCTCACAATAATTTGCTCCTAATATTTAATCTAATATTTAATTTAAACCTATCCTCTTACTGTCTGAAGCCTTCCCCCTTGTCCTGTCACTCCAGGCTCTTGCAAAATGTCCCTCTCCATATTTCCTGTAGGCTCCTTCAGGTGCGGGAAAGCTGCAATTATGTGACCCCAGGGACTTTTCTTCACGCTGAACAATTCTCTCAGCCTTTTCTCATAGGAGAGGTGCTCCAATTTTCTAATCGTCTTTGTGGCCTCCTCTTGACTTGCACCAACAGGTTGAGGCCCTTCCTGTGCTGGGACCCCAGAGCTGGATGCAGCACTGCAGGTGGGATCTCACCAGAGCAGAGCACAGGGGCAGAATCCCCTCCTTCCCCTGCTGCCCACAGGGCTTTGGATGCAGCCCAGGACACCTTTGACATCTTGGGCTGCAAGTTCACATTGCTGGGTCATGTTCAGTCTCTCACCCACTATTACTGCTCTCATCTCTAAATGTAGCATCATAAACCTGCTAAAATCTGCAGACTTCACATAGTAAAAATATGAAACATTACAGCACGTGCCAAGTAGAATATAAATGGTTATATTTATATTTATATTTATATTTATATTTATATTTATATTTATATTTATATTTATATTTATATTTATATATATGTTGGCCACGTCCCTTAAGGTAGTCTCCCAGAGGGGCATTAGGTGAGTACAAAATATCCCAAGAGCACAGAGTTAAGTGTTGACCCTGTTCATATTTATTAGACCATATGCTTTGCTGCCAGGAGGGCATGAACCTTTCACGCTCCAGAGCTGAGAGCAGCAGTCCCATCTGTTAGTGCAGCTCCTCAAATACTGCTGTACAGACAGACAAATGCTGCCTGTGTTTGATTGGAATCCCTACTGAATGCCAACACAACCCTAGGACCTTATCATTTAACAACTGAACCATCAGTGAGAGCCTCATTGTATTCCAGATCATAGGCTTTGATTCAGAATAGCTTTTATATTTATATGAAATGTATTTAAAGTATTCCAAGTCTTTAGTAGATCACGACACATAAGAGAGTAGATGCAAAATTTTATGTAGTGTTTTGGTTTAAATACTTTGGACTAAAGAGTGAGGGTTAGGAACTGATCTCTAAAGGAACTATGTGTTTTGAAAAATGTTTTTTGTACCTAACATTTGCTTCAGGCAGGATGGATGTATGCATATTTTCACAGAAATAGAATGTGTAGTGATATATTTCTTCATTTCAGTCAAATTTAGATGTCTAGCCTGCCATTATAGATGATTATATAGCTATATTTACTGCTCTGAAATTATTCTTAATAACACCATTGCTCTCAACCTGCCTCTTAAGCTCCAGAAGGGAAATTGATATTGTGGGTAATTATTTTCAGCAGTTCTGAATACAATAAAGCTGCACTCACTGGAATCACATGTATGTCTGTTCATAAAAACTCACCCCCACACTGCTACAGAACAATAGGCATTTTAAAAAAATGTAAATCCCTCCTGGTTTATCCATATATCATAGATTATATGTATGTCTGCAATGGATGATATATGGAATAATGTCTTACTTTTCTCAGCAATTGCTTCACTCACTTATCTTTAGAACACAGCTCCTGCTAACACCAAAGCAAGGGATTCCTTCTTCCCTCTGTGGCCATTTAAAAGTAATAACCTCACACTATCTATCATCTTCATAGCAGTGTGGCTGATAAAGGAACAGACACTCAGGGCTTATTTCTGGCTTGGAATTTGACCATGAAACTCTGAAATTGCAGGTGTAAAGTTTAAAGTCTACAGCAAAATATGCCTCCAATGCTCCCCCTGCAGAGGGGCCTGGACTGCTCTATCCAGGGGGCCACTCCAGAAGTCAGACTTCATTGCCTTGTTCATTGTTTGGGTCTTGATTGGGAAATCTCCAGTTTGGGTTCTACCAAGCTTGTTGCAGATGTCCCAGAGATGAGGCCCAAAAACAGCCTGTGAAGGAGGACACAACACTTCTCTCCTTAACACCACATGAGAGCCACCCACACTGACCACACTTTATCCTGTCAGAGAGATGCCTAAAGGGACATAACCTAAACCATAACCCACACTCCCCTGTTTACACTGCTCTATTCTCAGCCAAGACGATGATGATAGGGAGTGCCAAAGTCCCCATTTGCTACTATGAAAAACAGAAACTAGGAAGTACAACCTGAAAAAAAGCAAAATGAAACCATCAAAAAATCTAGCTAAAATAAATAACATTATTTTATCTGAATTTTACATTTTTCTGTTAATCAAGTAAAGCTTATTAATGGATGGGCTGAAAAAAAAGGGTGTCTTTGTCCTGAATTCATCCTTTTTGACATTAGTGCCTCACATTTAGCTCATCTGTCTCAAGGTGTTGGGAGCTCTGTTGATATTCAGAGGTACTTCTTTTCCTAAGTTAAACTTCCCTGAAGGGCATTTTGTTCCCCTAATTATTTTAAACTGAATGTAGATTACAGTTTTTCAGAGAGAAAGATGAGGTAAATCCCATCTTTGGTTCCCTGACCCACTCCATATAAATTAATAATTGACAAATCAGTGCTATTAAAATAATTTGAATTTCCAGCCTTAACAATTCTTGAAGGTGGTATAGAGAAGAATTGCAAAAACTTAGAACATTTCTACTTGAAGTTATGAAGGTGTATGAATGACATATATCATGTAAGGCATCTGTTCTCATGGAGTGCTTTGTTTCCTGTACTTTCCTAAGAAAAACATTTCAAGCTTCTACCTCTCCTTACTGCTAAATCAAAGTTTGACAGTAGATATATTGTTATTTTGCATGAGTAGATGATGTATTAATTTCTAAGTCCTTAGAAAAATGTCCCTTAGCAACTCAGTATAAGATGAAAGAATATAGCCATTACTTATTCCTAGGAAACAAACATCAGGTATACAATTTACACAAAGAGAGCAATATCTGGCACAATTCTTGTTGCTGGGAGTAAAAGGAATTTCATGAAACATCCCCACTATCCTATCAGCCTAATTTGGCTGAGCTGGTTTTAATGGAGCAGGGAAATGCAGTGCCTGCTCAGCCTCTCATCCCAGGAACATATTGTAATTAACTGCCTGAGCAGCTGCACGGCGGCAGGAGAAGGCTCTAAATGATGTGACTCTGTTGATATTACCTGTGCTAAAATGATTTTGGAGATTGGAAGGGAAGAGCTGATTGCCTTTTACGGCAGTGTCTAAAGCCTAAATGAGTTCTGACACCTGAAGGAAGGAGAAATAACCCGCAGACTTCACATCAGCACTCTGTAAAATGTATTTGGGAGCTTGATCACCATGACCTCATCCTTGCAATTATTTCAGCCCCTCCAGTTATTGTCATATATTTGATCTTCAATTTTGGTTTAATTGATACTGTGAATGTTAACATAAACTTGATGGCAAAGGAACAGCTATTCACTGTGTAAGCCAATTTCTTCATTATCACATGGAATCAAGATACCACCAATGACCCTGCTCATTGTAAACAGCAATAACACATTGAAAATCTGACAAAAAAGCGTGCTTGAGGAAACCATTGCAACACTTTATTAAATGGAATAAAATGAAGTTAGTCTGGCAGACAGCTATGGTTTGCAGGCAAGTATGGGGCAAGTCCTCAATAACAATAATACATTAAAGGTATTAATAGCAGTGGTTAAAATAATGTCCTCTGTAGGGTAACATAATAATACTGCAAAGCAGGGTGTTATCTTTGTTTCTAAAGAAACTGAGATTAAGGTAAATTATGATCATGATGAATTATCATGAAATACAGCTGTAAGCCAAAAGGCTATTTAAAAACTACTGCACCCAAGCTGAACAACCCCGAGTGTCTCAGCATTTTCCACAACTCTGTGTCCTATTCAAGCACTTTTGCCACCAAAACAATCAGCAGCCTGGTCTAGTGGAAGGTATCCCTGTCTATGGAGGGGGACTGGAGCTAAATGATCTTAAGGGTCCTTTCCAACCAAACCCATTCTCTAATTGTTACCAGAGGTATGTGCTTCACTGCTCCTTTGGCTGCTAGAAGCAGGGAGAGTTAGCAAGGGTGTCAAGGATGTGCTTCCAAATGCATAACCAAGAGAAAGTGTGGGAACTCCATAAAGGGTATGGGAGTGAGTGATTTGGTTAAACATCTCATCCATCTTTAAGAACCTCTGCAGATGTCACCCTGCAGCTGTTAGGGGAGAAAATCCAGTGCAGAGGCTGTCAACAGGAAATGGATCTCTGAATGATCCTGGAGCAGGAGCACAGAGGCTGCTGCTTAGTAAGGTTTGTGATCTCATGGAGATTTTTTGGATTCCTTCTGTCTGTAAAAATGTGACATGTTTGCAACTCACATTTATAAACAGATTTCATAACCACATCTCAGTTAACTTCGGCTTCCCCTGTTTGTTTGCAGAAATCACGTGTTGAGTCTTGTTTAAGAACATAAAGTCCCCTGTGAAGAAAGCATTTCTCACAAGCTAGTTCTGCATTGTTCAATACAGAAGCTTCTGGGTCTTATTAGTGTTGTTATTTGTATTTCAGAGAGCACCACAGAGATTTGAGAAAAGTTGTTTTCTTGGCTAGAAGGGGTTTCCCCATGAAGTGTTGCTTCAGGAGCATTAAAATCACAAGTGAAAATGGCACAACACAAAGCACAGAGTGGCACTGTGACATGATTATGGGGGAATATAAATTACAGCCACAGCAGTACTAAGTACTAAATATCACCATAAATATTTTTCTGTTCCTTCTGTGTATTCTAACAGAGATTTAGACACAGAAGTGCCTAATATTACCAAAGAATTTGTTCTAATAATATGGATTTTTATATTCCTAGTGTTATGAGCAGTATTCATTCTTCATTTGAAGTACATTTGTCATCATCATTCAAAGTATCCCTTTCATTTACACTCAAAACTCCATCAGAAACATGCTGTATTCATTCCACTGATTCTGATCTAAACTACCCTCTTGGGTGAGAAATGCAAAATACATTTATTCTGCTTTAATTAGATCTCTAGCAAATCCTTGGGAAATGGCAATTTTGAGCAGAAGATGAGCGAGCCATTTCCTTTAGATTCTCCCTGCCACGAGGGCAGGATGACAGAAGGAGTGAGGAGTTAATAGGAAACATTAACCAGAATTTGCCCTTGCAGCAGGCAGTGGTTCAGCTGCCGTTTCATATTTCTCCCGTGACATCACACGCACTTCCAGACTTTAACATTTGTCCATGGCCTTCAGGGAGAGCACAGCTCAGTAATAAGATGAACTGCTTTTAAAAGATTGTTCTAATACCATCAGGGCTGACACAGCACTGATGTCAGTGGAGGTAAGGGAGAGTGCTGAACTCCTCACCCCTGTTCCTATCATAAAAAAGGAACACCCTGGCGCTGCCAGCATTGCAAGCTGCCTGCAGCTGCCCACAGCCAGCAGCCAAAGGAAAGGGGTGCCAGGGCCCCACCGTGCTCAGGATTTAGTGCTGTGATGGGGGAATAGCAATGGAGTCAATTGATGTGGGGAGAAGAAGGGGCACAGAAATTTCAGCCTTACTTTATGCCAGGAAAGCTGGATCTGACCCTCAGCTTAAAAATGCTCTCCAGGGGTACAGGTACACTGAGACATTATTAAACTACATTGGTTCACCCCAGTGATCCCTTTATGTACTGGCTGGCCTTTGGCAGGTTAGAGAAACTTCTCAGTCACAACAATCTTTGTCCTAAAAAAAGGACATTAGTGCATGGGAAAAACAGTGACTAAAGCATCATTGAGATAAAAATACCTTCCCAGGCCTGCACTTTGACTGCCCACTGACTTGGGTTAAGTCCCTGTGCTTTACCCTCTTTCTCTCAGAAGCTTCTTCTAGTCAGTGCAAATCTTTTAGGGCAGAAGCACCTTCTGAAATGGGTTTGTCTGACATCAAAGATGACTGATGCCCCCAGGTTCAACTGCAGTGTATAAAGAGTAAGAAGGAGGCCAGCAGGCTGCAGAGAGCAAAAGCTTTGTGGCTTGCATTTTTTGACCTTTTCAAACTGTAAACTTGCAAATATTAAAAGGAAAGGATCTAAATGTGCAAAGGAGGAGGAGGAAACAGGGAGGGAAACCATGTACTAATGGCTTATGAAAAATTACTTGACAATTTGTCATCTGCCTTCTTTGAGATAAAAAACCAATACAAAGGAATCAAGAGCAATTATGTCCCAGCCTATGAAGTGTCTAAGGCTGTGCTCAAGCCTTCATTTTTTAGTTTATGACACCTCTTGGTCTCTACTCAAGCCTTTAGTTTTGATTCTATATTTTGCACTTTGTGTGTTTTGTCTCTTTTGTTAATAATGGATTCTATCACCATTATTAGGTATTTCACTGGTGTGGTACTTACAAGTGGTACTTATACTCTTGAAGGTTCAGGATATGGTGGACAAGTGAGCTGATAGTACCTATAGAACATACTGGGGTCTCAGCAGTTCTTTCATGTGCCTACTGAAGACATCATTGGAATAAGATGGCCAAAAGCTGAAACTTAAAATATCCATCCTGGAAAGTTTTTTTCTAAAAAAAACAGCAGTAAGAAATTTCTGCTGGAGCCAAGAGAAACACTTGAAAACTTTCTCTCTCTCTCTCAAGTTTCTGCTGCCTGAACCCTAGGCCAGTGAATGGCAGAAGCAGCTGGAAGAGAGGGAGGATGACATGAGCAGCAGTGCTTTGAAAGGGCAGGAAAGAGGAAGATGCCACATTATGACAAACCAGCAAGTTAATGGTGTCACCACAGTGAGAAAGCCCAGGGATGGGGCAGGCAAGAGGGCAGACTCAGGGCCAGATTCAGCATCCTGGCGAGACTGCACGTGCTCAAAAGAGATACAGAAAACAGGCTAAGATGTTGGGCAGGACATTGATTTTGGTGTGGTCTTCATGTTCTACCGAGCACAGGATTTATTCTCAAAATGCCTGACAAAACAGATTTGCCTTTTTTGATGTTTTTGTAATGTATTCTTCATAATTCTTCCAGCCAGCCAGCTGATTCAGCCTCTGCCAGCCATAGGTGGGCTGTGGGCTCATCACAGCAAGCAAATGCAACTCTATTGATTTAAAGATATATGAGTCTCCTGCTAGCAAATCATTGTATTCAATGCTTTCTTCATTGCATTTAATCATGGGAGTAGGTGTTCCAATGTATTCAAACCACATTTTTTTTCCTTTTTTTAGGAGATTTATGGAATAGCTCATGGAGAGAGGCATCTTTAAGCAGTTCTGCACATGGGAAACAGACTTTAATGGCAAGAAAGTTCAGGCTGGCACATCCTTTTCAGGCACAAGGGCACAGTGCACTTTCCAAACACTAAATTGTTGCTATAGTAGTGCTCAGGACCAAATACAAATTCCCTTTTCTGCCTCCTTCAGCTAGGTTTATTAGCCCAGTCAGAAACCTCACCTGCTTTTCTCAAAGTAGAGTCAGGCTGTTGTTTTTCTGTCCTTCTCCTGGTCTCACAAATCTTGAGATCTGACTTGTGCATCTGGAAGGATGTACAAGTTCTTGGCTTGGGACAGGAGTGACAGAGGCTCGAGACTCCCCACATCTGGGAAAGTCCCATTCCTGAAAGTTCAATTTTTAGGTCCTGACTTCTTCTGTCATGGGTTTGATTGAACATCTGTGGTCTGCCAACCCCATGGATCTGTGCATGGCAGTGGGCTCCTGCAAATACAACACCACAGGCGAAGTTCTCCAGGTTTTTGGGTGGAATGAGGCATTGGTGCCCAAATCTGAATGTCAAGAGATCTTGAGGGTGACATGGGCACCAACCTGGTCTGAATGGATGACAGCAGAGATGGGCAATGGTTGTGTTTGTTATGGAACTGTGGGGCTGACAAAGGCACACACAGACATTGGACAATCAGGAGAGTATCAAGAGAATGGCACCTTTGGAGCAGTGGTCTGAGCTGTTGGCGCACAAATTTTGCAGAACATTAGTCTAAATTCAGTCTTAATTTAGGTGACTTCAATCTTGCCTTCACTGCTATTCCATGGAATTGAATTTTGTCCTGCACTTATCTCTGAAGTAAGCTCTTCAGGGACACCTCAGTCTTAGGCTGGTATCAAAACACATTTATCATTCTCCTAAATTTTCATTAGTTTTGTGACAGTGCCTTTCTAACCTGATATGCTGCTTCCATTAGCCTAAACAGAAACAGGTGATCTGACAGAAGGGCCCTTGCCTTTCTTATTTATCTTTTTCAATACTCTTTTTTTATAATTTCTAGATCATGTATTTAGAATAAGTCTGAAAGATAACAATTTGAATCAGTTCTTTCTTAGTCTATAGTTATTTTTAGCTATGTCTCAGTGTAATCATGGCAAAGGACCTCAGTCTTGATCAAATCTGTCTGCTCTTCTCCCTCTGTCTCTCCAAAACTGTAATTGAATTGTTGTATAAGCCTGGTGAAAATAGCGTTTTCCATTTTCAAGCATCAAAGGTCTTCACAAACATTTATTGATTGCTGTCTCTTGTGAATCCTCTTTGAAGCAGGTACAGTCTGTTACAGCTGTTTAACCAACAGATAAACAAGGCATGGTGTTCTTCACAGAGCTTGAATGACGTACAAGCGTGGATATTTTTATTAAATCCCTTCTTTCACTCCAGACTCTGATAGGAAAATTCATCCTTCCCTCACAAGCCTGATCATGGACTCAACAGCTCAGGAGTTTTAGTTCAGCACACAGGGGCTGAGTGCAGAGCACGGGGCCCTTCCTCTGACTTGCCTGGGCTGCCACAGGATTGTCAGGGATCTGCTGCTGGGAAAGTTCCCTGGATGCTGCTGGGATATTCCCTGGATGCTGCTGGGATATTTCCTGGATGCTGCTGGCCCTCAGCCTGTGCCTGGGACAATCTTCCAGACATGGCACAGCCCAGGTGTGCAAGAAAGATTCTAGCCAGAGTGATGATGGCAGACACATCTGTAGGGGGACACAGTATGAGTGAATGAAGGTAATGTAGAATGTAATGTTATCCCCAAATGAGTTGCAGCTGGAACCAGTTACTGAAGATTAGGAGCAGGCCTGATCTTAACAGGCCACACCTGTAGCCAATAAGAACAAGTGGCATTAAAAGAGAGAAGTCAGAAGAGTCAGATGGCTGCTGTAAGGGCCAAGAACAGTTGGTGCTTAGAGAAGGTACCTGTAAGAAACTTCAAGGAGGTATGCAACTCTGAGGCTATGGAATCCTTGCGCCATAATTATAATAGAACTGTTGTAATATATAAGACAACACACAGCTCTTTGCATTCTCATGCAGTGAAAGACCAAGCAGCTGAGGTCCCACTTTCCATTTGATTTCCCTCATTTCCTCCAAGGGAAAAATGTCCACATGCAATGTGCCTGTTCAGGAGCTTTCAAAGGGCAGTGAAGCATTTTGGCCTTTGCACAACTGATTTATTTTCCCCAGAATGGCTTGCAATACTTTCTTTTCAACTTTTCTGGCATCAAACTGAATGTCCCTACTAGAAATGCACCACTGCAAGCAAAGGAATCCTGCTGGTCTTCTCCATCTGGATAGAGACACACACCTATCACAAATGCATTCTTGGTTTGTTTTTTTTTCTTTTGTGTGTTTGTTTTTTGTTGTTGTTGTTGTTTGGGTTTTTTGTTATAAAATATATTTTGTTTGAAATAAATTAGGTTATTTTTGTTTCCTCCAATAAAATAAATTTCTTTTATACTGCTTATACTGTGCTCTGCCTGCTTCATTTTGTATTTCTTTTTTCAGGTATGGAAAATCAGAATTCCCATACTATTCCAGATAAAATCTCATAACCATCTTGTAATTTCTTATCTCCAGTTATCTCACAGCTCTATTGATATCCAGTTTAGTTATCTAAAGTAATAATTTCTTAAATGTCAAGGAAAAAATGCACTGATTAATTTAGAAAATTTCATATCTTATCAAAGAAGACTTCAGATTATTCTGTGATTTTTTTTTTTTTGACAGAGACTTGTAAAATATTAACTTATCTGTATTTCTATATTTTCTATAATAATTTCTTCTAAAGTCTTAGGTATAAGTGGCATCAAACGAATTGGGTATTAATTATCCATAGGGTTTTTTTTTACCTGCTTGGTAAGTCTTCTCCAGTGAATTCTTTTGACAAGATCTCCAATGAGATCAAGAGATATATGCAAAGAAAATGAGCCAAGGAAAAATATTTTTCACAATACCACAGGTCAGCTATTTTCTTTAGTCCACTGAAATCCAAAGAGTTGATGAAGATGAGCTTGTGAAGCCAGAGTCAGATGTAACAGTCCTGTCCTTAAAACCCCCCTTTTCACAAGATTTGGCCCTTCAGGACAGGGTGATTTAAAAGCCTGCCATCCAAAAACGTCCCTGCCAGATCACTGATTAGGTGAGGGGCTGATTTTGTCATTGCCAGTAAATGCAAACCACTATGAGTCTGAGCTTACATTGAAACATCAGGTTGCAAACTGGGCAGGCTGACAAGTCAGATTCACAATCCTCTCTGATTTAGCTGCAACAGCTGAAGAGTTCATCATCTAGGCAGGCAACATCTTCAGCCAGCACAGGTAAATCCAGTGTGAATCAGTCTGAATTGCCCTTGTTTTCTCAATTACCCAGCTATCAATGCACAAAGAATCACGAGAGAGATGCTGCAGAGCTCTGCCTTCTGCTCCAGAGATCTAAGCCTGTGGCATTCACCTTTTCTGGAAAAATCCCTTCACCCAGGATTTTTCTCCTGGGAAGCTGAGAAGCCTCAGAGGAAAAGAAAAACAATATTTATCTGATTTGCTTCTCCTCTGTTTTGCTCCTTTGGAATGTATTTGGAGATTGTTTACCAACAGGTGGTTGTTTCACTGGGTTTCTGTGAATTATTTTGACTTATTGTGCAATCAGTGCCAAGCTGTGTCAGGACTCAGCAAGGAGTCATGAGTTTTCATTATTATCTTGTTAGCCTTCTGTAAGTATCCCTTCTGTATACTTTAGTATAGTTTAGTTTAGTATTCTTTAATAAAATATAGTATCATAAAATAATAAAATTGCCTTCTGAGAATGTGGAGTCAGATTCATCCTTCCTTCTTGCCAAGGGGCACCCCACAAATACAATATAAGCCTTATCAGAAAATACATTATTCAAAATACCCTGCATACAGTTCAGCGATCCCCCTTGTCTCATCAAGTAGTGGCTATGTACTATTAAAGAATTTTATCAGAATATTGTATTCCAAAGCCTAGGAAATAAATGCACCAGGAAATAGATCTCTACTTATCTCATAGTGGGGGTAATGCTTGCTGTTTGTTGCTGCAGTTCCTGTCTTGGTTGGCAGCTCCATCAGTGACAGGCAGGGAGAGGAGAGAGCTGTTGTTAGACAATCAGAGCCTGGAGCAATGAGCCCCAGAGCAGAGAGCTCTGTGCCTGCTCTGAGTGATGGGGTTAGCTCACATCTCAGCACAGACGTGATCCCATCCTGCAGGAGGCTTTTGCAAATGGCTTGGGCTGAGAGGGAGTAAGGGTCACTGCAGTGGCTGAGATTTGAAATGGCAGATGCCGCCAGGGAGGTGACAGGCACAGAGGAAGGGATGTGGTGAGACACACTGGCTGCCTGTGTGGAAATAAATGTTCCTGGACCTTGAAGTCAGGTGGCACACATCAGCCTGCATCCACACTAGTGAGTCATGGCAGCCCCCAGAACATGGTGGCTGCACAAAAAAAACATTTTGGGGAATTGTCACCATCACATTTTCTGGAAAAATCCATTGCCTAAGATTTTCTCCTGGGAGGCTGAGAAACCTCAGAGAAAAATGAAAACAATAATTATCTGATTGGTTTCTCCTGTGTTTTGCTGCTCTGGAATGTGGTTTGGGGATTGTTTATCCAACAGGTGCTTGTCTGATTGGTTTCATGTAAATTGTTTTAACTTATTGGCCAATTACAGCCCAGCTGTGTTGGGACTTTGACGAGAGAGCCACGAGTTTTCATTATTATCTTTTAGCCTTCTGTCTGTATCCTTTCTGTATTCTTCAGAATAGTATTAGTATAGTATTCTTTTATATAATACAGATCATAAAATAATAAATTAGCCTCCTAAGAGCATGGAGTGAGATTCATCATTTCCTCCCTACAATGGGGGCCTCAGAAAATACCACAGGGAATGATCCCTGGATTGTGCAATCTGTTGAAGAATATCCAGGGACTGCTGGGGAGTTCACAAGTTGGAAGAGGACAAATTTTTAGACAGAGAACAATCTAGGGATTTTCTGCCACATGGACCCACATTCCAGGACTATGCTGGAAGTTACAGAGGTAGCCTTGGTATGCAAAGGGATGCGAAGCTGGCACTTCACTGGTTGGGAAAGGTTTGTCAGCACCCAGTTTTTATGGTGTGGATAAGGAAGACACCAGTAGGGATGGCTGCTCTGCACACACAAATAGAGCACCTGGTCCATCCTGTAACAGGGGAGTCAGGGCACAGAGGAGACCGGAAAGCTCAGACTGGGGAGGTGCTGTGCTCCCGCCTCAGTGCCAGCACGTTGGGGCTGGATAAGCACACCCACAGACCCAGCGCTGGCTGCAGGGGACAAGGCAAATCCACTGCCCCTGGAGTGTGAGGTCTGCAAAGGGAACCCTGTGTGGGTCTGTGAACACACATCCACCCCTGTGCTCATCTGGAGCAAAGCTTTAGGGTGCACCTCCCACATCCAGGTGTATGGGAAAATATCTTGCTGTGTTTTGACTGAAATTCCCTCCAGCTGTGCTGTCCATCCATTAAGTTCCCTCACTTTTATATGACTTTGGTCAGTTTAATAAATTTCTCCTGAGAAAAATGAAAGGCAATTTTTCATGGTTCATGTGTCATATGTGACTTTCAAAAAAACCTTGTGGGCAAAGATTTTTAATTTCACCTGCTTAAAATGGCCTTTAAGTAGGAGTCAGCAGGAACCTCTGCCAGGCACTGTCCTTGTGTACCCAGGACAAACATCTATGAAAGATAATGGAAAGAAAATAGAATCACCTACATTGTTCCCCAGTGCAGGTGAATTTTTAGAAAAGGCTAAAATAGGTACATTTACAGATGCAAGGAACATATGCGTGCAGATATACGGTTTGTTGGGTTTTTTGGTTTTGGCTGACAGAGAAAATAAACAATTTCATCTTTCAAGTGACAAATGAGTTCTTATTTGGCAGACATGATTAAATTTGTTTTGTGGATATTAAAAAAAAATTGTGCCACAGTTCATTGATATAGAAACAATTAAAATAGATTGTTTTACCTGATGCAATTCCAGACATGAAATAATTATCCTTTTATGAAATCACATCTGTAAAAGGATAATTGATTTGAATGAGTACAATATTTCACAGAGACAGGAGTGAGTACAGCACCTATTTCCGTAATCAGCAAATTCTTATAGTCTTTAAGAATTTGATTTTTAATAGTGGCTGGTTTATTTGCTTGCTTTACTTCAGACATGCATTTTCATTAATGTATGTGCTTCCCTCTTGGATATATATTTAAACATCAAAATATTTGGCTTCAGAAAAACAAGTAATTAGCTTGGAGCACTGCAGATGAGACACAATTTATTTAAATGACACAATTGTTTCTAAACCTTCTGTTAAATGTTGTTGCTTCCACAGGCTGTGTCAACAAGTTCATATAATGTGATGTAGCTCTTTTTGTTGTTGTTGTTATTTGGATATTAAGTAAAATAGTAGAAATTTCTCCACTTTCTTTTGCAGAATGGATGTTCTGCCTAGAGAATAGGATTCTGTACAGCAGCACATTTCCTGCTGGCCCTTGCAAGTGCTTTGACATGCAGGAATAGGATCTACACTGGCATCCATAAGTCTGAGAGACATTGAAATTATGCCATAGAAAGGTTGAAAGTCCAACAGAATAATTTAAAGGTGTGACACAGGAGGAGCACCTAAAGGGATTTACAGCATATAGTGTAAAAGACAGCTACCTTAGGGGCAGAGCCATAAACAATATTTAGAGAATGTGTAAAATAATGTCAGGAAGAGTGGAAATTTATGCATGCTGTTTGGAAATGATCAGTGACATTTAGCTGTCAGGTGAGTTAGCTGGTGGAATGATATACACAGGGCAATAATAACTTGGAACAAGTGAGAAGGAAAGCTGCTTCAAATTTGCCCATCGTGGGCAACAGAGAGTCACCACTGCTGCATCTGTGAGAAAAGCAAAGGGGTTTCTAGGACAGATGAGAACTTTTCAGAATATACAATGGAACACAAATGTCATTGAATCTCACCCTCAGTGCCCTTATTCCTGGAGAGCCCTCACCTGCAGTACTTTGAGACAGTGAAGTCCTGCATTCAATACCCCACACTGAGCATGGTGAAGAAATCAACAGTAAAGTGGTTGGACTGATGTGGAAAAGGAATCTGGGCACACCAAGCCTTAATGACAAAAAGAGGAAAGATTTTTATTAAAAATTACCAATTTTTCTCCATTTTTTTCAGTTCCAGAGAGGGCAAACCAGCTCAACGCAGGACAAATTAACTGGGTATGAATACACTCAGATAGAAACCAGAGAATTTAGATAGAATCCAGAGAGTTTCCACCACTCTGGCTCAATAAACATCAATAAGAAGTTTTGAAACAGATCCTGCTCAGCAGTTCATGTGGATAAGAAATTGCATACCTGTAATAGCAGGAAGCAGAATCTGATGACCCTTCTGGTGTAACATTCCTGGTAAAGTAAAATAGAGCAGCCTGATCAATTACTCCTGACTCAGGAAATTGTCCTTATTTGTAACTGACTTAAAAAACACATGGGAATTTAGCATCTATTTAATTATTGGACTGAATTAGAGCTTTACCAAGCACTGCAGGCTAATGAATTTTGAAAACAATAATTAAATTTCTTGATGCAATATTGTGTTGTTAATAAAAAAAGCATCATAAAGCAAACAGAAAATACAACATAAAATAAACCAAATTTAAGATTAAAATTTTAGTATAAACACCACAGTATTCTTTTTTTTTTTTTTTCATAGCAGAAAGTTGGTGATAGTTTTTCTTAAGCAACAGAAAACCAGCTTTTATATCATCCAAACATGAAAATTAAAAATGTCTGGGGTATATCATATTCCACGTGTTTATTCTGGTCAAATGTTGTATTGATTTTGTGCTATCCTCTGCTTTAAGCGAATGCTATTAAATCTGTGTGCCATTTCCATACTGCTGAAATGCTGTGTTATTAACAGAGAGAAAGGAGTTTCTTTAAAGGTCTATGAATATTTCCTTGACAAGGATTTGGTAGAACTGGAATCATCATTGTCTTCTATCAGGAGAGACTAAAACAGCACCAAAAAGTGAAAAGTTCAGATGCAATTAAAGAGGAATGTCATTGATTCCATTCTCAGAGCAGGTTCCAGTAACCTAAAGAGTTATTAATGGAGACAGCATGATGATGATCAAAGGGGAAGCTGGCAAGAAATAAAGATTTTCAATACTGAGCTGTTTTCACAGCTGCAGGCCTACAGCCAATACAGTTATGAGTAACTGAAAAGACAGGTTAAAGTTATAATTTTTTTTATGGAGAATATGCTTTCAATTTTGGAAATATACCAAAAAACAGTTTGCATTTGGCATTACTTAACAAGTGGGAGCAGAGAATGTGATTCAGTTTCATTGTTGGAACTACTAACATATTCTTTTATGATGAAGTCATTTAAGTAAACAGTGGCATGCCAATAATCTTCAACGCTCCATTTCCATTATTTACTTTTTAAAAAATTATTTATAACTGCCCCACAGAACTGTTGTCTATTGGGTGTACTGGACTAAATATGCAAATTATCTTAATGCTGCCATTTTACATCAGAGAACCCCTAGTAGAGGCAGTGATGGAAAGAATTGGCAGAAACTTTGTGTTTTGACAGCAAATGAGGCAAATGAAAGGAGGAAAATGAAAGAAGCAAATGAAAACTCATTTGCCAAGGCTGGCAGCTCCAGTGGCAGCACGATCTGCAGTGAGTGGAGCACTCCAGAGAATCCCTCAGCTGGGGAATCTCAGGGAAACACAGAGACCTGGCAGAAAACCCCAGCACATGGCACAGCAACTGATGGGACTTGGGCAGGACCAGGGCAACAGCGGCCAAGCCATGGATCAAAGAAACTCAGGAACTCACAAAACAGTACAAGAGAACAGGTGCAGCAGTTTTTGTGGGAGTTTTCATGGAATGGTGTGCAGGCTGAGGCTGTAACTCAGCCAGCTTGATCAGGGAGCAATGGCACTGACTGTTGAGCTACCAGGGCTCATGGAAAGAGCTTTAATCTAGGTTTGAAAGGGGAAATAGATAAACCAGGCTCTCCAGAGGTTAGTTGGGGGCAGCACACCAACATTTGGGGGAGTGTTCTAGTGAAGCCCCTCAGGCTGCTCCAGGCTGTGCTGAGCACACTCTCTGTAAGAATGTGTGAAACCCCTCAGCTCTCTCTATGGAGAAGGGGATGGAGATCCACACGGCAGCAAGTGAGTAAAAGCTGTTGGTATGTTAAAAACCATGGGAAAACCTGAGAACAGTCCCATAGGAATCATGGATTCCCCCCAAGCAAAGGTGGCAGGAACAGCAGCCCAACTGAAGGGCATCTCCAGCAATGCATGCAGCATGGACAAAGAGCGGGAGGAGCTGAAAACCTTTGTGCAGCTGAAAAATTACAAAATCACAGAAATATGGTTGAATGAGTCACACAGCTGCAGTGGATGGCTATAAGGTCTTCAGAAGCGACAGGCAAGAAAGGCAAGACAGTGGAGTAGCCCTGTGTGTTTGGGAGTGTTTTTACTACCTAAAACTTGGTGATGAAAGTGTCAAGTGTTTATGGGTAAGAATTGGGGGAAGTCCAGGAAGACAGATATGCTGGTGGGAGTCTGTTGTAGACTGTCCAGCCAGGACAAAGAGGCACATGAAACTCTCAATAAGCATCTGGGAAAAATCTCACAATTGTTAGCCAGCTCCTACATTTGTGTCACAACAAGCCCTGCAGCGCTCCAGGCTGGGGGCAGTGGCCGGAAAACTCCCAGTGGGAAAGGCCCTGGGGATGCTGCCACTCTGTGTCAGCGCCAGTGTGGCCACCAGGACCAGGGTGGTGATTGTCCCTCTGTGCTGGGCACTGGGAGGCCTCCCCAATAATCCTGAGCTCAGTTTTGGGCCCCTCATGGCAGTAAAAAAGCAGGTGCTGGAGCGAGCTGTCAGCAGGACAATGGAGCTGGGGAAGTGTGTGGAGCACAGGCATGGCAAGGAGTGGCTGAAGGAGCTGGGAGTGATTGGCTTGGAGAAAAGGAGGCCCACGGGGACTTCACTGCTCTCTACAAACCCTGAAAGGAGGGTGCAGTCATGGGGTGTTGGTCTCTTTTCCTGAGTAACAAGTGATGGCAGAAGAGGAAATGTCCCCAAGTGGCATCCAAGGAAGTTTAGAGCAGACACTAGGAAAAGTCACTTCATGGAAAGTGTTGTTGAGCATTGGAACTGCCCAAGGCTGCCCACGGTTGAGTCACCATCCCTGGAGGTATTCAAAGGACATGTGAGGTGGTACTTAGGGACATGGTGTAGTGGTGGACATGGCTTGCAGTTGGATGCAAGGATCTTAAGGGTCCTTTCCAACCTAAATGATTCTGTGATTATGTGTGTGTGGGACTCCTCCAACTTACAATATCTGTTTTCCAAAGATAAAATTCTTTGCAATTTCAGATCTTTAATTTTCACTCACTCCATAGACAAACTTTCACACTTGATCTTGAACAATTCTCAGGGACAGAGCCACTAGTATGTCACAGGAGGTGAGTGTGAAGGAGACAACAACAAAAGATGGTTTGCAGTTCCTCAAAAGAAAATACATTTAAAGCAAAAGTGTAAGCTATGTCTATGGAAGAGGAAAGTAGAATGAAGTCTCCACACAGAAGAACAGGAAGAGGAAACCACATTTACATTATCAGTTCAAGGAAGACCATGGAAATTGCTGATCAGCTTCTCAGTGGACACTGCTGACCAATGACAGTGAGAAACTCAAAAGAGGACTTGCTTCTTTACAAAAACAGGGAACATTTTATGCGAATGACAAAAAAAAAAAAAAAAAAAGGAGATGGCTTTTGGCTGCACTGCTTAATCACAGCGTTGGACTTGATGATCCTTGTGGGTCACTTCCAGCTCAGGATAGTCAATGACCTCAATGTTACTTGATATGTTCACCCCATCTGCTGCAGCTGTTGGTACAGAAAGATGCAGGACACTGCACAGACTATGGAGATGCTCAGATATGATCTGGCATCCCAAATGCCATTCTATGTTCAAAACATTCTGTGTTCCTGCCATTCATTTGAGCCTCTGATATTCTCAGTGCAATTTGGCCTGTGAGGTTAACCTTGGTGTCTGTTGGTTAAAGGCTGTGAGAATTTGTAAAGAGTGGATGAACTACCAACAGACTGTGAGGATCAAAAGCATTCTCAGTCCTGATAAAGGCAGAGAGGACCTGGAGGAAATACAGACCTGGAGGAAATACAGACCTTTCAGCTTGGCTTAAATGCACAATAGATTTCTTGATCAAATAATCAGAACAGCCATGTGTAAGAATCTGGAAAATAAGGAGTCAGATAAGAAAAAATACCTATGTGCCAAGAATTAAATCATGACAGAATCTTCCTTCTAAAACTAGACAGAAGTTCAGATGTCAGCAAAAAAAGTTTTGGATTTCATACAGTTTAATTGGCACAACTATATTATAAATTAGAACAAGTGCAGTATAAACAAAATCATACATAGCAGGTGCAGATATAGTGAGACACCTGAATTTCACCCTAGTAGTGTTCACAGGTCAGGATTTCTGTCAGTAGTTCTTTGCTAATTTGAAAAAAAATACATTGGGTGTGGTCCCACCCTTCTGTTCAGTGTTTAACAGCAAGATTTAATGAATTTTCAAGTGGTGTGAAGACACTGCTGAGCCTCTTTGCTGAGCTGTTATGATCCCATTACTGAGAGATGCCTCTACCAGAATTAAGGTGCAAATGAGCCCACATGTCGAAGTCAATAGCACAGATTTTATTTAACAGTAAATTTTAGAGGTGGTATAGATAAATCAAAAGAAATTGAAAATGGGTGGAGGGAGAGAAAGAGAGTGAGAAAGAGACAAATTAGGTTGACAGATATCACAGTCTGTGGATCCAGCCGCATCCTGTTGGTCCTTCTTTACCCTGGGCTTCTTGATGGGGATCCCAAGGTTGTTCCAGACTTTTCACAATTTATAGATATTAGCAAACAAAGGAACTAATGCTTATTTGCTAAACAGCATATTGGTTAAATTATTCCCTCATTTCTAGCACTGATTAACCCCACACTCAGTCTTTCTCTCTTCCTGACCAAGTTTCTTTGAGTCAGTGGGTTGTGGGAATCCCCTCCTGCTGGAATTACCTTTCACCTCCTCAGGGCTGATTTCAGCACAGTTGCTGAGTTGCTTCCCTTGTGGCTTCATTGTGCCCACTATCAGTGCTCCCCTGGGCCTGAGGTGGGACAACAGCAGCACCTTTACCTTATTCCCAACAGGTGCCTGAATTTACTGTCCAAGCTCCAGGAATCCATGGAAGCAGATTTGATGGGAATGGGTGGGAGGGGGGACGGTTCCCACGGGAACAGGTGCCATCTGGCCCTAGGCGTGATAGGATATCACCCCTATCACATATGGCACATATGGCTTGGGGTGATACAAGCAATATGTGCACACAGAGTTTTCCACATTGGGAGCCCTTGCCTGAATGCGCAGCCAGGATGTGCCAGAGCCAGAGTCAGCACCACCTTCCTGCTCCATTCTGCAAAGTCCTTCTCTGGCCTTAGCAGTGTTTGAGACAGGCAACTCTGATTTTTTGAAGTCCTTACAGAACAAGGTCAAATTTGCAGATGATCTTGCATATTTGAAATATGCAGGGTGTAATTCAATACGAACACATGCAGGAAAGGAAGAACTGCCTGTACACACACACCATATGGACCAAGACCCCAGGGAACAGCTATGCAGAAAAGGGGATGGGGATGTGGTGAGTCACAAGCTGGAGATGAGTCAACAATATCCTGGTGTGTGAAAAAGCAAAAATGATCCTGGGCTTTGTGAAAAGCAGCATGCAGCCTGCAAAGGAAGTGAGGCTGCAGACCCTGCTGAAGATATTGATTAGTATTTGTAATCATATAAGTGCTGGCTGACAGGTAGTAGGAGCAGCTCTTGCAGAGGATGTGATCACAGGTGAGCTGTTTGCCTGAGATAATGCCTTGGAGATCAGGGGGATGTCACAGGGAGAACAGCCCTGCAAAACCAGGGTAAGGGAAACAAATTTATTAAATACATGGTGTGCAGCACCCTTTGCCAGGAATGGACTGTGTACTTTTCTAAATTATACGAAATAACACAGGATTGTTTTTACTGGTATATAATATTAGGTTATAGGATAAACAGCTTTTCTGCACATGCAGAGAGGAGCCCAGGTGCACAAGGGCAATGGCAGAGCCCCAGTACATGCCTTGGTCAGAGATATGATCTGCACAACATGTGATGAACTGACCACAGCCCCCATTCCCTGCCCCCCTGTGCAGTGCAGGGGAGGAGGTACAGGATTTGGAAGTGAATCTGAGCCTATGGAGAAAGGAGGAGTTGGGAGGAAGGCGTTTTAAAATTTAGCTTTTATTTCTCATTGCCTTACTCTGAATGAATTTGTAATAAATTAATTTCCCCAAGAAAAATCTGTTGTGCATGATGGTATTTGGAGAGTGTTCCTCACTCCCTGCCCCAGTCTTGACCCTCAAGCCTTTGTAATATTTTGTCCCCCATCCAGCTGAGGAGGACAGTGACAGAGAACCTTTGGTGGGCACCTGGAGTCCAGCCATAACCAACCCACCAAACCCATAAACCATTAATTTTTTGCACCAAACCAAGCCTGTGGCCATGCTGTGAAAAGTTAGTCCCTGGATCAATGGACACAGAACACAGACAGCAGATGACAACAGCCACAAGAAGCCTCAAGAGAAAATCTTTCCTCATGCAGCCCTTGCAGGACCTCAGCTGGTGGCTGATTTGGGTAATTTAGGAAAGAAATAGGTCTAATGGGGGAAAGAAAAAGAATGCTGGATTTTTAATTTCAGCACGAGCTGTTCTGGCCAGAACACTGCCTGTGAGAATTGTAAAGCCCACATTGCTCAGAGATATCAGAGATATTGATGATCTAACAAGCAGGTTAGATCATCATCTGCCAGGGTGGCTTAGCTAAAGCTGATCTTGTCTTTGGTGAGTCAAAACATGCTAAAAAGTTGATGAGATTCCCAGTCACTGACAGTCTGCAGTGAAGACAGACACCAATTCCCTGCAACAGCTTTCACAGAGAATTATGATACAAAAACAGTCATGTAAGGAGCCAGGGCAGACTGGTCCTGATGGGAAACATTCCTAATTGCATCTGGTTTCAGACCTATGTGAGGCAGGCTGCCTTCCTTGCCAAAAGCATTTGAGAGCTGCACTAAATTAAAGCAGAAGTATCCAAAGTTCAAACCACACAATCTAGAAAATCATATTTCATGTACACCAAGCACATTTCAAAATCAATGACAACCATCTAAAGGAGGCAGGAGATCATTCTAAAACTCACAACTACAATGGATTTATTGGCTCAAAACTACACTGATATGGAAATAATGTTTCATATTGCATAAAATATTCTATCAGTTTCATTTCTGAAGAAATTTATTATTTATCTCAAATCCTACATACAGTGGAACAAAATATGTGATAATAGATCTGGGCCAGCAAAAAATGCATATAAGTAAATTTGGTTTTGTGCCTAGGATTTGAGAGGACTGTGAGAAAATGAAGTCAATGCTAGGGCAGCAGATGCTAAACTCAACAAAGAGTGTAGAGTATTTCTTGCAGAGTATTTTACACATTTAAAAACAGATGCTACTTCTGTCTCTTTTTTTTTTTTTTTTAGTACCAGCCTCATCTGAAGATACAGATGCAGCTTTAGAAAGAAAAGTAGCAAAATATCAGCAGTGGGGTAGGCAACACAGACTGTTCTATACAGCCTGAGCTCATGATTTCCTTACAAGCTGCTCAGGCTCCAATTTGTGGAAAGGACACTCTACCCTGTACAAAAATAAAAGGTTGTAAGAGGTCAGACAGGCCATTAAATGCTGTCAAGGAGTGCCTGTGGAATTGTCTGTAGTATCCTGTCTGAGATCAGGCTCAGACAAGGTCTCTGCAGCAGGGCCAGGGGTCTGCCCACCCCACCCAGCAAAGCCTCCCACATTTGCTCTCCCAGGTGACTTTCACAGAAAATGCCACATCCAGGTGATGGGGATGCAGGTTTGTTGAAGATTGCAATGCAAGATGTTTCCAATTACCATCTGTATGGCAGATTATCTTTGTCAAGTGGGCAGTTTGCTTTATCTCTCTCTCTCTGAGTGACCACATTCACATCTCCCTTGGGAGGGGACTTTTGCTGATAACAGCTATTGAATGTTACTGCATGGCTGATAATAACTATAACATGCCATTGTGAGATGCTCTGCCCAGGGGAGGAGCCAAGCATTCCTACTCGGATATAATCCAGGGGTTTTGAGACACCAGCACGGCTTTCTCCATGGGATTCCCCAGAGGAACAGCAGCTGTCTCTCCTTCCACTGGATCTTTGGAGGAAGAATACATCCTTCTCTACAGATCCCCCCTGCTCCAACAGAACCACCCCTGACACTGCAGGAGGGTTGCAGCCACAATTCCAATTGGACTGCCACCAATACCCTGACCCACAGGGTGTCAGGTTGGGTTCTGACTCTGTCAGTGTTGTTCTAGTGTACTGCATTGTTTATTTTATCCTTTTCTTTTTTTATTTTTTTGTTTTCCCTATTAAAGAACTGTTATTTCCTGCTCCCATATTTTTGCCTGAGAGCTCCTTAATTTAAAATTTATATCAATTCGGAGGGGTGGGGAGGGTTTACATTCTCCATTTCAGGGGAGGCTCCTGCCTTCCTTAGCAAACTCCTGTCTTTCCAAACTGAGACAAGGTTTGAGTCCTCTCACCCCAGGCAGGGAATGGGATGGAGCTCTCCCAGACTCTGGACATGCTGTGGAAGAGGAACTCAATGTCCAACATTGACCCAACAGAGATGAGGCAACACAGGTGCTGTCTCTGCAAGAAGACCAAGTGCTCTGACCAACGAGGATGACATTGCATCAGCACTTCCACTTGCTTTGTTTGCATCCAGGATGCCTCCAGTCAGCATGGAAAACATCCTTCATCTCCAGCATGAAAAACATCCTTCATCTCCAGCAGAGCTATCTCACCCCCAGAGAAAGAGCCTGCTCCCAGAGATGATATTTTGTGGGGGAACCAGAGCTATCTCTGTCCCCTGGCCATATAGATCTTAATGGACCTCAAACAAACTGTTCTAAGAAAGGTTAATCACTGCAGATAGGGAAAGAACTAGTAGGAAATAAACTTTTTTTAGCAATGCCTGACAGTAAAGATCCTCTTCTCTGCTCACGTTCCCAGCAGAGATGTACAGTGGAAATACCAAACAAGACACATAAAAGGTAAAATGCAAAATTTTTAAAGCATCAGTACAGTTTTAGTAATCCCAGGTGTTATTAATAGCATCACTATGGGCATTTATTTTCCCCACACTGAAAGAAGAACTTTAATCCCCTATTGATTGAAGCTAAAGTGCAGGACACACTGCCATTTACATGATTGATTCACGTACCTTGAGGGAATCAAGTCATCTGTAAACCAAATTTTTTCTTCCTTTACAGGTCCCTGTTAGATAAATGTCTCTGTAAGCAAAATATCTTTAAATTAAGGGCAAGAGGTGAAATACATTGCTAGCAAAAGCAGGCAGGGCTTCAGTGAAGTCCGAGTGGAAAATCTGACCTGATAAACTGATTTCCTTGAGTTGTGAGAAGGTAATTTGGACTCAAGAATAATAATCTTAAAACTGAGAAATTACATTATTCCATAAAGAAGATACACTTGGGAGAAAGTGATATTCACCTATTACATATATTAAAAATTCATTTTACCCAAAAGAATGGGTTATTGAAAATGCCCAATCAAGTGTCTAATTCAAACAACTAGGATGTACTCTGGTTTTCAGGAGGTGACAAACATTCCCCCTACTAAAACAACTGTCTTCACTCAGACATAAAATGAGAAGCTTGAATATCCTGATCAATTCTTGAAAGGAAGACTGGAAACCTGTTCAGAAAGTGCAGAGAAATCACCTGAGGAATAAAGGCAGGAGGAGGAGAAAGCCCCAGGGGCCTCTGGTGTGTGCTCATGATCGACATCTCCCAAAGTGTTCTCTTTGAAACCTTCATGTCAAAGTTTCTCCAGTCGCTTGACAAACAGCGTTTTTACTACATTCAGCCCAGCAGGGAAAGTGTGATAACTTAGAAGGATGAAATTCAAAAGCATTTCTGGTTCATTTGAAATAGCAGCAGCCATGACTAGGTAATAGAAAATAAAGTTCTTTTCATTGCTGTGAATCCCAATGATGCCATCTCAGGCAGGAGCGATAATGTTTGATTTTTCTTCTATGTTTGTCATGCAGGGACTGAGTGCCTTGAGGGAGGGAATGAAACAACAGCTCCCAGCATTCAGACAGCTATATATTTATTTATATGCTGAACAACAAGGCTAAGGAGTTGTGGATTTAATACAAGGGGGCTTTCAACCTACAGCACTCGAAGCCATGAGCAAATTCAATAATGTAAAGTTTTGATCTGGCTGGTGTAAAAATCAAATTTATATTTTCTCATTGAAGTGCAAGTGGGTGACCATTGTCCACCCCAAGAGTGGACAGGAGCCTGTCTGGTTCCAAGGCTGGCCTGTGCCTGTCCTACCACCAATGGATCACGTCAAAGTGGTGAAGAATGGTGTCGTGTTATAGACACACCTCTTTGCCAGCTGCACGTGCAGACTGGTGTGAGCAAAAGGCTCATTATAGAATTCCCCCACACACACACACTTTTTTATGTATTACTGATGGCAGAGGTAAAGCAATTGAGGACTGCCCTGTACACAGTATCTTCCCAACAGGGTAAGTTGCAAGGAAGTTATTATTATTGGAAGGCACTTGTACAAAACAAGGTAAACAAACCACTTCTTCATCTTCCCAGAGAGAACAATTTTCACTTATTACACCACTACAAAGCACTCTTGTTAAATTTAGCCACAGAGATGATTTCTCTGCCCAGTCACACCAACGTTCTGGCTGCTGGGCAAGGGGGGTGAGTGAAGCAGCTTTTAGGAAACTACTCATGTTTCCAAAGCCATGCTGGAAGGAGCCTGGTTATTTAGTTCAATTCCCTTCTTCCTAAGTTTTCATTTTCATGCACTCCTGTGCAGCCGTGTCTCAGCTGGATATTACAGTGCCAACATTTTGAAAGGGAAATTGTTTTCTGTTCCTCATTGTATTTCATGCATAAAGCATCCCTTACAATCCAAAAATGCAACTCAGGTCATCTCTGTTTTTCCAGATCCATGGTCCTTATTATCATGTCCAAGGGATCAGGAATTACACTGGCATAGGGTAGGACTGAGAAAAAAAGGATGGCATTTCTGCCTACCTTCTGCATGCTGAGGAAGACTCATTTAATTTTAAAATTATTTGGAAAAAAGCAATGTGTATCTGAAAATTTAGTGCAATGAAACCAAACTGAACAAATAAAAAAGTGTCAGGCTTTTCCTTTAGCTGGCAGCATAGTATGTTCATTTCTGCTTGTTTGTCACTCAGAATAATGCAAAGAAAACTTTATTATCTACTACCAAGAATGGTTTATCATATCTGTTTAAATGGCTGTAAAAGAGCTCTTGGAGAAGCGTGGAGCTCTATTTATGTTATAGGTAGCACTGCAGCAGCAAAAGACACATTTCTGCAAATTTCTGGTAGGAGGTGAAGATTTTACTTTTCCTTTTGAAACACATCTGTACTTAACATTGTCAGAAGGTACCAGACAATGCCATTGTTATAGAGGGATAATGAGATGATTGGCTCTCGCAATTAAAAGATAACTATTGCGTGAATATTAACAAAAGCTTTAGTGATGTATAATTGTGTTATTGTAGCTTAGATGTCCTCTGTTCTCCCCATAGTTCCCTTTCCCCCCCTGTATTGTTGCCATCAGACAGCCGGGGCTGTCCAGGACAGGTACAAAGAAGCTGCACAGGTGTCCCTTGCATGGGGCAGGTGGGAATGGAAAAGCTTGGTGCTTAGGGGGGTGGCATGGCAACACCTGACCTCCAATCAAGGTACAAGAAAGCAGTTTCCACCGTTTAATGGCAAAGAAGAGCTGACTGACAGACTTTGGGAGGGGCCAGGGCTGGCTGATGCGATCCCCAGGGGTATAAAACACTGAGCATCCATCTTGAAGATAAACTGGTCATGTAGTATGCACTAAGGTTTAATAAATCTCTTTAAATTTTCAAAGTGAGCAGTTGTCTCTCGCACCATAACATAAATTCTATGTTCATCTGTCCATAAAACAGCTCCCATGCCTGGGCACTGCTCCTCCCTGTCTCCCTTGCCCTCCCTGATGGAAGGGCTTGCAGGCAGCATCTCCTTCTCACAGGGAGCCTGTGCTGGTGCAGGAGCGTGTGCATCCCCATCTGTGTGCCTCCCCCATGAGATACAGCACAGCCAGCTGCTCTTTGGTCAGCACAGGTATTTACAGCACATTTCACCTCACTCTGATTTATATCACAGCCTTTTCTGACACTCCTGTGAAAGTTATCCTCACTGCTCCTAAGGGAGGTTACCCAGTAAACCAAGTCCTCAGAATGAGTGTAGAGTATGAACTTGTGAAAAACAGCAATCCTTGTTTTTAAATTTTAAAAGTTAAATAGTAATAAAATGGTTGTAAAAATAGTAATATAATTAGAGTAATAAAAAATTGGACAATCAGGATTTAGGGCAATATGAGACAATAGAAACAAAGAGTTACAGATGGTCTGGGTAACTTTTTCTGGACAAAATAAGCCTGAGTAAGGACACATATTAACAAAGGATTTACCCTTAAAAACAATAACCTGTTGCATATTCATACACCTAATACAGGATGCATAAATTGCATTCAAACAAAGGATCCTTTCTGGTCAGTGTCAACTTCTTCCTCTTAATCCTAACGGTGTCTTCATGGATGAGCAAGGCAGGAAGAAGTTAATTTCTTCTGATAATGGGGCAATAAATTATTTTTCTCTGAAAGATTTAGGTGTCCTGTAGCTGCTATCTTGCTGTGAGTCCTCTCCTTAAAAAAAGATATCTTACATAGCATAGTTTCTATTTTAACATTATGTTATAACCTAAAACTATATTTAACACATTACTTAAGAAGATTAATACAGCATTACTTTCTAACACAACACATATAATATTCATTTTAATATTTGCGAAAAGCCAATCATAAATATGCATTTTTCACAAACCTAATAACAAACCATCTCACCCAGGGGCCCTCTGCAACCTCCAGTAGGGCTGCTGCTGCCATTTTCTGCTTTCTCCCACTTGGTTACACCACAGATGAGCTCAGATGCCCATCTCCAGCTTGATGGCACAGGAGTGAGGAGGAGAAGGAGTATGTGAGTTATTTGGTAAAGTGAGGGTTAGAGAGGACCAGGAACAAACAAATGCTTGACAGAAAACCAACATGAACTGGAAGACAGACATACAGAACATCTCCCTTGAGGCATCCAATGTTATATTTGCATTCTCTGAAAAATCCCTTCATCCAGGATTTTTCTCCTGGGAAGCTGAGAAAAAGGAAAACAATAATTACCTGATTTACGTTTCCTCTGTTTTGCTCATGTGGAACGTGTTTGGAGATTGTTTACCCACAGGTGATTGTTTCACTGAATTCTGGTGAGTTGTTTTCACTCATTGGCCAATCAGTGTCAAGCTGTGTCAAGACTCTGGAAAGAGTCACAAGTTTTCATTATTATCTTTTTAGCATTGTGTAAGTATCCTTTCTGTATTCTTTAGTATAGTTTAGTTTAGTATTCTTTAATATATTTAGTTTAGTATTCTTTAATATAATACAGTATCATAAAATAATAAATTAGCCTTCTGAGAACGTGGAGTCAGATTCATTGTTCCTTCCTTCATCAGGGCACCCCACAAATATAATAATCCAAGCACAAAACATTCACACCCCAAAAGGGTTCCCACAGTGACCCATAAATGGCAATTTTGGGAATGAGGAATCAGACCTTCCATTTCCCCCATGTTTCACTGGAAGCAGCCATAAATCATCTCCAGCATTACAGGAGCACCACAGACACAAAAGAGGTGGAAAAGGGGCTAATTTTAACCCACTAAGAGTTTTCAGGCTGCCAGACTCAAGTTGTGTGTCTTTGTGAGGGTGAAATACAAAGAAGGCACCTAAGAGTACTTGAGAAAATTAAAGGCTAGCACAAGCACATCACAAATTCAAAGAAATCCTGCAGCTGGGATTTAGAACAGCACTGGTATAAAGTAATAGCTTCTAAATCCTTGATTCCCTGAAAAATACTAATGCCAGTCATCTCAAGCTTTTTACTTATTGCCTGCCTACACAGCTGCCTTTCAGTTTGAGCATTTGAGGAGAAACTTCTCTGGACAACAGAGTGTGATTAAACTTTAAAATCCAATTCATGACACAATCTTATCTACTTTTTGAAGAGAAAAAATAGTATTCCACTTAAAATTCAACAACAGAGCAGACGCTCTTTTGCCAGTTTGCACAACATGAAAATTTTTTTGGGGGGGGAAAAAGAGAAATTACATAGTTGGAAGGGGCTGGCAGGGTGGGGAGAGAAAAACTTTTTTGTGTTTGGGGTTTTATACGGAGGCTTTTATAAAGGGAGAAAGATCCAAAACGTATTTCGGGGAAAAACTATGCAGAATCTGTTCAGAGCCCAGGCTGTGCCTCTCCAACCCTGCTCACTTATTAAGCATAGGTGGAAGCAACCAGGCCAGAATTCTCCATCTTCTGATTATAAAAAGAAAAGAAGAGTGGAAGAAATTGTTATCACTGTATTTGCAGCACAGCAGGCTGACTCTTTTCTTCTCTTTTTCTCCTAACTTACTCTTACAAGTGCGCCATTAATAATTCATGCTGCCTCTAAACGGCAGGGCAGCCCTGCTGCTTTGTCACATCTCACAATGGCTGAGTGACAACTGGCTCTGACTCCAGGCCACTGTCTTTGACTATCTGCCGGGAGAGACACATCACTGTCCTTCCTTTGTCATTCCATGCCTGACACGGCGGTGACAAGCGCTGGCCTGGCTGTCATTGCCTTCACCCTCAGATAACAGCATCTGCCACCTCTCAATGCAGGCTCTGCACTCCTGTGCCCCAAGGAAGGAGATGTATGCTAATGCTGCTGCTGGCTGTGCTCTGCTTCTGCTGGTTGTTTTTCCCCTGGATACAAATTTGGATTGACCATGCTTCAAAAAGCAGAGTGTAAATGCTGCTCTGGGACCAGCACCCAGCTAAAGCCCATAGGATAATGGTGTCCTCAAAGTGCTGAGAAGGGAAAAATGGCTCTTTTTAAGAATGTGAAAAATGCATATTTTATGATTGGCTTTTTGCAAATATTAAAATGAATACTATATGTGTTATGTTAGAAAGTAATGTTATATTAATTTTCTTAAGTAATGTGTTAAATATAGTTTTAGGTTATAACATAACGTTAAAATAGAAACTATGCTATGTAGGATGCTTTTTTTAAAGAGAGGAATAGCAGCAAGATAGCAGCCACAAAACACCTAAATCTTTCAGAGAAAGAGAATCTATTGCCCCATTACCAGAAGAAACAAAATTCTTCCCACCTTGCTCATCCATGCAAACACCGTTAGGATTAAGAGGAAGTTGACACTGACCAGACAGAATCCTTTGTTGGAATGGAATTTATGCATCATGTATGAGGTGTATGAATATGCAACAGGCTGTTGTTTTTAAGGGTTAATCCTCTGTTAATGTGTCCTTTTTTGGGCTTATTTTGCCCAGAAAAAGTTACCCAGACCGTCTGTAACTCTTTGTTTCTATTGTCTCGTATTGTCCTAAATAGAAATTGTCCAAATTATTATTACTCTAATTATATTGTTATTTTTATAACAATTTTTTTTACGGTTCAACTATTAAAAATTTTAAAAAACAAGTGATTGGCGTTTCTCACAAGAAAAGTCTCAGGTGACAATGCCAGATTTTAGGGCAGACAATAAGAGATCATACACGGAAAGAGTTATATGTTTCCTCCCTGTGCCAAGGAGCTCTTGGGCCTGAGCTGGCGGGACACAGTGTTATCCTTCCAGAGCCCTCCCAAAATGTGTGCAGGGCCCTGCAGGCAGGACACAGCACGTCCCTCCCCACCATGCTCAACAACAAAAGCTGCTTCCAGAGGCTCCTGAAGAAAACAACTCTGCTCTCTTTCCAGATGCTTGGAAGTTGTGAGAAACAGCAGCTCACTTTTTAAAATTTCTGCAGGTTTACTAAACTTTAACAAAAAACTCAACAAAAGGACTAAATAAGGAAAAATTACAGCACTGGGAGCCCCCCACTGTGATTAACAGCCACATGCTCATCTTCAAAATGGATGCTCCACCTTTTAGACTACTACCTCCTCCTAAAGTCTTGTTAGCTGACTCCTTCCCTGCCATCCAGTGATGGAGATCATTTCCTTACACCTTGGTTGGAGGCCAGGTGTTGCCATAGTAACAAGCCAACCCTCCCCAAATACCCTGATTACCAAGGCCATCCCATGATAGGGGTGCAGGGACATTTACAGTAATATATAACTATACATCTACAAAAACTTCTTTTAACATACATATAATGCTCACCCTTTAATTGTGAGAGCCAACCATCTCATTATTCATTACTCTATAACAGAAGTGGTGGGGGGGTTTCTGACAGGCACCAGAAAAGCTCTTGGGGCTCCCTCTGGCTCTGCCAGCAGCAGGGCAGCGCACACCCGATGTGTTCAGCCAGAATCTCTCTGTGCCCTCAATGAGCAGCGCCCCTCACAGAGCAGCCAAGCTCCTGTGTGAGTGCCTGGTCCCAGGAAAGGGCCACGAGCCTTAAAGAATTCCCTAATTTCCAGCTCTTTGATCTTCCCAGATGCAGGGAGGCAGACGAGTGCCAAACAAGGATTAAGCCCTGGGCAGAGCTGCCAAGGCCATTCCTTTGTCTCCACCTCTGTGCGCTCACAGGAGGCTGCAGTGGGGCATTCCCAGCATTCAGCCAGCTCCCTCAGCAAAGGTTCACTACACTGCTGTTACAAACACAGGGGACAGAATATTACCCAAACACCCTTTTCTCCATGAGGACCTGAATGCTGCTCCCTTTATCCATCCCTGCTGCAGCCCTGTTACCAATTACAGTCATTAAAGAACAGCTGGCACTGCTGGAGTAGAGAGCTCTCTCCAAAGCCCACAGAAGCTGATGAAAAAGAATATTTCCTTTCTTCCACTGTATTTTAGATCAGATTCAGAGAGACCTTATAGTATAGAAAGCAGGGGCGTGTTATTTTTTTCCCCCATTCCTATCTTACTTTTCCATCTCATGTTTGTGACTAGGGACCATTTCTTTTTCCCATCTATGCAGCCAGTGACAGCAGGTTGGGGCTGCTTGACCCCCCTCCCCTCCATTTTTAGAGGAGATTTTAATTAAAAAACTCCACAGCAGGGCTGAAACTACTAGAAACTAGAAAGGGAGAAAGAATGAGGCAAATAGCAGCAGACTTTCAATGTCCTTTGCTCATGATGTTTTTTCACATTTAAGTCTTTCACGGCTGTTCCGTGCATTGCTCAAAGCTCAATTTGTCTTGCACACAGATCTTACTGAAAGGTAATAAGCAAGTCCTAGCTAGAGAGTCAATTAACATGTAATCTTTGACATTTTGTATCAGCAGCAGCTGCCAAATGAGTTTTTTCTTTATACAGAATGAAATCTATTGCTTGAGTGCTTGAAATTTTGATTTATGTTACATTTTTTCCATATTCACTTAGGATGCTCTCTTCCAGTCCCATGGTGGGGAAGTGCACTGAGTTTTGCCTCCAAAATTATCAACAAAACTCTTCTTGAGCTCAGGGAGTAACAAATTAATCCAGCAATTACTGTGTTGGGAGATTGGAATTTTCTTTCTTTTCACCTTGTCCTTTTGGGGCCAAATTTTCATTTTCACACCTGTAAGGCTCTGACAAGTGAAGAGGTGACATGTTTGCATGGCCACAGCAGCTGCTGACACTCCTTTCATTAAACTTCTCCCTCTCCTACTGTACAAACAGCTCAGCTGCTCCTGAAACAAGTTCTGAACCCACCCCAGTCAGAAACTTGATCTGAGATTACCTGGTGTTGTCAGAATGCAAATCTGGAGAAGTTCAGCTGCTGTTGCTTCACAAGACAAAAACCACCAGGGCAGTGTGAAAGGTTGGGCAGCAGAGGCCTTTCCTCACTTCCCTTCCCAAGTCACCGAGACACCAGGCCCTTTATTTGCAGTGCATTAACACCTGGAGCAGCTCTGGCAGGAAACGTGACAGGTGAGGGGCTTTACTGGACCATGCAGGAACCTCAGAATTCCTCTTGCATTCTGGTTGGACAGGGACTGCAATTTCTCAGATAACTGTGAAAGATTCCAGCTGAGGCTTCAATTGGTACAGCTACAGAAATATTTAATAATGGTAATTATATTACTATCACTGCTCTGTAATTTCATAATGTGTAATAAAGTGGTGCCTGTTAGTTTAAAATATGCGCGTAACTAAATGTCGCAGCTGCAGTAAGCTCCATCTTGCTCACCTGTCTGTATCACTGTTGAATCCCCACCAGTCACAACATGTCTGAGATTCCACATCAGTTCAAAAAAGCTGTAATTATCTGTCTTTGAAAAACTAACAAGTAAGCAGGATTATATATAAAAGGATTAAGCACACACATAAAAATAACACACCAGAAACTGTAGGTGGACTAATCTCTGAATCACCTGAGAAGGCTGAAATTTCCCTCTTTTATAGAGCTGCATGTTTTCTACATCTTGTTTAGCTCTGTAGAATGACGGAAATAAACTGCCACCTGTGCCAGCAGAAAGGCTGCAAGAATGTTGTCACCAGAGCTCCAGTTCTGGGCCACTTGCCTGGAACAGCCACAGCCCTGCAAGAAGCTCTGCCCATCTGAAGGTCATGCAAACATGGATAAATTTCACATCAAGGGAGGGATACCTTCACTGTTTTCCCTTAACACTTGTGAAAACCAGAACAAATAATAGCAACTCTCAGAAAGAGTGATTATCATCATTGTGTTAGCGATGGTCACGGGAGAAAGGCTCCAGCTCAATGAGCTCTGACGTGGAAACAAATATTGCAAAAAAATTTAAAAATAGGAATAAATGGGAGAATGTGAAACTCAAATCCACAAGGAAGTGATTCACTGCAGTGCTGTGTGAACTGTGCAATCCTAAAGCAGAGTGGAGTTGAAGCCTGTTAAGAGAGATTTCAAGCCTGTAAGGAGAGATTTCTGCCACATGAATATGTCTGGTGCAGCCCCAGCAGAAGGGGCTGTGCCCACTGAACCTGCTGCCCTCCCATCAGCAGAATGGCTCCACCTCAGGTTCACTTCACAAGATGGTCAATTAAATCAAGCTGATGAGGCAGACAAATCCAGCCAAAGGACAAATTAAGCTGCACAGAATGTCTCGTTGCCAAGGCAGAGATGTAACACAGGGAACAGATGCAGAGGCTGCTGGACTGCCCACCAGGAATTGATGACAATATGGTCTCCATGCTGAAAGGAAAGCCATGCCATGGGATGCATGATCCAAACTCTGAGGCTGATTGTCTTAGGCTGCAAATGCAAGATGTGGCTGGGGGTGTGTATTCTACTGCTATCTGTTAAAGGTGGGGCAGTTTTCTTTATCTCTTCCACAGCCATTCCTCCCTCCAGGAGATATTTTCTGTTAATGGGCCAGTGAGTGTCACTGCAGGACTGATCAAATTACATCATCCCAGTTTTGTCCTGGGGAAGGAGCCAAGCATTCCTACCTGGATATAATCTGAGGTTTGGAACACCACAGGCAGCCTTTCCCACTTGATTCCCAAAGGAGCAGTTTTCTTCTCCACTGGATTCCCAGAGGAAGACCAGGCCCATCTCCAGTATCCCTGGACCTTCAGAGGAAAATTTCACCATTCTCCAGGATCACTGCTCCAACAGAACCACAGCTGGCCCTGCAGGAGGGCTGCAGCCACCATTTAATGGGACAGCTGCCACCATCCTGACACACAGGGTGTCAGCTCCTATTCTGACTCTTTATTCTGTCAGTGTTGTTTTGTACTACTGCATTTTTCTTTTTCCTAATAAAGAACTGTTATTCCTACTCCCATATCTTTGCCTGAGAGTCCCTTAATTTCAAAATTATAATAATTGGGAGGGAGGGGTTTTACATTTTCCATTTTAAGAGAGGTTCCTGCCTTCCTTAGCAGAAACCTGTCTTTTCAAACCAAGACACTGATAAAAGCAAAAATTAGAGAGAGAGAGATTATTCAAAGAATAGTCCAGCAGGTAACAGTTTACTATCTTTTATGAAGAATGGATCAATACAAGAATGTTCCCAATGAGAGAAGAAATTAATTCCAGTCAGTGTTGCTGGTGTATGAGCAGAAAGGTCACCAAGGGTCCGGAGCAGGAGCTGAACAGATTGAAGTTTGTATTACACAGTGTTAGATGGAAATGCAGAATAATTAGTTTTGCAAGCTTGCAAAGGATTAAACTGATTTAAATGGGATGAATCTAGCTGCAGCCCACTCCATCAGCTGTGTGACAGTAATTAATATGCAGATTAGAAAAAAAAGCCCAAACCTAGACTTTTACCCTGCACTAAGGCAACATCCTTCTGTCAAAACTTCAGTGACATCTCAGGCTTTACCACAACAGTGGCCAGATGTCTTCCAATGCACAAAGATATTAATGTACAGATGAATTATTTTCCTTTTTTTTTTTTTAATGCCAAACAACTTAATTTGGGACTATAAACTGAAGTTCTAGTTTCACGCTACGAATTTTAAAAGTATTTAGGAAAACAATATTGAACTTACTTACAACCATACATAATAATGTTCATAGAAGTGATCCTAAAGATCATCCAGTTCCAATGCTCCTGCCATGGACAGGGACACCTTCCAGTATCCCAGGTTGCTCAGGGCCCCCTCCAGCCTGGCCTTGAACACATCCAGGGATGGGGCAGCCACAGCTTCTCTGGGAAGCCTGTGCCAGGGTCTCACCACCCTCCCAGGGAAGAATTTTTTCCTAGTAACCAATAAAAACCCCTCACCTTTCAGCTCAAAGTTATTCTCCCTTGTCTTATCACCCCATAATTTTTAAAAAGTCCTTTTCCAGCTTTCTTGTACCACCTTTGGGAACCTGAACATGCTATAAGGTCTTGACAGAGCCTTCTCTTTTCCAGGCTGAACAATCTCAATTCTCTGAGCCTGTCCTCATAGAATAGGTGCTCCAGCCCACTGATCATCTCTGTGGACTTGCTCCAACAGGTCCATGAATGACAAAGGATGGCAGAAATAACTCAGTAGGACTGTGCTCCATTTGCATTCAGCAGACAATTCTGTTGTAGACAGCCTCACGAGTTTTGTGCAGCCAGATGTAAGAGAGAGCTGCAGCTAGGGAGAAATGCTTTATTAGTAGCTGTGCATTTCTGCTAGGATCAGCTGCATATTACTGTCACCATCATATCTCATGAAAAATCCCTTTGCCCAGGATTCTTCTCCTGGGAAGCTGAGAAGCCTCAGAGAAAAATGGAAACAATAATTATCTAATTTGCTTCTCCTGTGTTTTGCTGCTTTGGAACGTGGTTTGGACATTGTTTACCAACAGGTGGGTGTTTGATTGGTTTCATGTGAATTGGTTTGACTTAATGACCAACCACTCTGGGAGGAATCATGAGTTTTCTTTAGTATCTTTCTAGCCTTCTGTCTGAATCCTTTCTCTATTCTTTAGTTTAGTTTAGTACAGTATTCTTTTATATAATATAGATCATAAAATAATAAATTAGCCTTGCAAGAACATGGAGTCAGATTCATCATTTCCTCCCTATGATGGTGGTCTCAGAAAATGCCACATATTACAGGTGAAAGTTTTAAACTTTTAAAAGTTTTACAACTACTGTATGTGCCTCTTTCTCTGGAATGCCTTCTTCAATGCTCCCCTCCTGCCTGTGACACCAGAACCCCAAGAGCTCTTGGCTCAGACACACCACAGCAGGCTGGGACCTTTGTGGGCCATTACCTGCCCCAAGAGCTGCTGCAATGCTTTGGTTTGTGCAAATCAAACTTGACCTTTGGATGCTGTGGATTGGTGGTGCAGCTCTTCAGCAAGTCCTGAGCAAATCTTGTGCTTCTGTTTTCACAGCAGCTGCATCTCCTCTTCCAGATATTGCAAGAGTTCCCTAGGAGCTCTTGTCATGAGTGCTCCCCACCCAGCTCCCATCTCCATCCACATCCAGCTGGATGCTCATTTAGTAGCAATGAGCTCCCAGCCATTGGCTGACGAGAATTAGTTTTGTTGTTTGTCTGCTGATGCTTTATAATCTCTACATATGCACAGCTAATTTGTTTTTAACCATACTTGCTGTTCCTCTCAATCTCAAAGCCTCCTGAGAAGTGGTATAATCCCATTGGTTCCCATTTCCATGACACATGCTCCCAAGCACATTCAATTACTGCGTGCATAATTGCCAGCTCACATAGGCTCAGTCATTAGTGTCTAAATCAGGTATTTAACTAACCCTTCGAAACCACTGGGAGGGTGATTTAAACCAAATTCATGTACCCTTGTGGTGTCAGGCTCAGTGAAATGGTTTGAGTTTGCAGTAAATCACTCAGTATCCCAGCCTTAGTGCCTTCTGTTTTATAGGCAGGATCTAGAAAAAGCAAAATCCTCTAATACACAGAATCCTGTTACATTTCTGGGAATAGGGATAAGGCAAACTGCCTTGAACAGCAGCAGAAAAATGGAGCAACCAAAGCATTCAGCACAACAAAGGAGCACCCAGGGATCTGAAAGCAGAGTGAGAGAGGCAAGGCATTCTTGTGAATATAGAGCACCAGGAAAAAGCCTGAATGTCCAACTCAGATGGATCTGGGCTCAACTGGGAAATATGCAATTAAACAGCAATCTGGCTTCATGGTGAACTCTGACATGGGACATCCTGACATCCAGCCTAGAAACTATTGATGCCTCACAGTACTCAGTGTCCTCAAGTCTTTGTGAACCAGCATAAGCACAAAGTACAGACTCTAACAGCTGGTGAAAAAGGGTGGGGGAAGAGAGAAGAAAGTCAAAACCAAAGTTTGTAGCCTGAGACAAACACTTTCTCTGCTTTCAGGTGTGGTCAGGAGGAAAGAAGTCCCTGTGGCTTCCCTACAGAAAATTAAAAATAGAGAATTTTGCGGATAGACATATTAATACTGTTAATTCAAGACAGACTTCTAGTTTGCAACACTACCAAATCAGATTTTTCAAGAATATCCCTTGTGCATGGTTTTGAAAGCTGTATTTATGCTTATTCTGGTGTCACACTGGTCCCTGCCAAAGCACCTACAAAGTCTCCCACTGGGGGCTGGACGGTATTTATATGACAAGACACCTAAAATCAGTGTATCTACAGTTAAAAGCTGTAGAACCATGCAGAATCCTATGTTGAAAATACCAACCAAAACCATAACTGCTTGAAAAACAGCATATTGAAATCATGCTGCCATCACTCAGCCACTGTCTGTCCTTTTGGGCTTCCACTCATCTGCCAAGGAAATATCAGTTTCTAGAATTTCTGAAACTTTTTTTTTCAAGGGGAAAGACAACACAAAGCTACCCAGTTTCTCTTGGCTGTGCCACAGATTTACAGCTACCTCCTACCTAATTCTCCATTTACACACTTGAAAAACCTCTGTATTTTAAGAACTTATATCAATCCCACCTGCTTGGAGCTGAAAGAGATTAATATCTTCAGGGCAAGGATTTTTGTTGAGAGTTTACAGTACCTACTACTACCATTGACTAAATTTTGAATTCTATTATATATGAATAGTAAAATAAAAAGGCTGGAATGTGGCATAGTAAAATATTTATTTTTTATAAATATTTGTCATAATTTCTCTTACATTTGGCTTTCTTCTGTAATAGTTTTTAAATCAACCAAACCATACCAAATGAACCAACCAACTAAGGAACCAAGACAAAAAAACAAACCCAAACAACAAAAAACAAACCAAACCAATGAAAAACCCCACAAAACCTTAAACCTTAATAAGCTTTACTCATAGTGCATCCTCCATCCTCCTTCATAAGAATACCGTGAATTGGATTCCATGCTGAGTGCCTGTTTTATGTAAGACTAAAGAAATATTAGATTCACTCAAAAGTAGCAGAAACTTTACACAAAAGTCTAAGGTTTACTTTCTTCCCGCCGACACCGCTGCACTTCCCTTGTTTTCCTCACTGCAGACAAGGCTATGGAGAGGCTGAAAGTTCTGGTGCAGCTTCAGGTAAAGTAAAATAAAAATATCATTAGACTAATCCCCAAAAAGTGGAACATAATAATTGTGGCATTCCCTTTTCTTTCTGCTAAGTTACACAGAAATTTAAATTTTCTGTAAGCTTCTCATTTTGGTTATTCTTTTTAATTGTCACCCAGGAAAATTAAAGCATGAGAGTGGCTGAAGTACACCATCTACAGCTTTGTCCATGTTTTCAGTTTAAGCATACCTTAAGAGACAGAGAGAGAGCTACAGCAGTCCACATTTTTAATGCAGATATGTTATGTTAGCAAAGACCTTTTGCCAGAAAAAATAATCTACTCAGGCAAGTGGGAAAAGAATTTACTCTAAATAAATATATTCAAGTAGTACAAAATTAAAACATAGAATCAGAATAGTCCTAGCATTAGCCATACCAGTGTAAGGAGTTTTATCCTGTCATTGTTGTGCTCTTTTCCAAATCCATAAATCCAATATTGGTTGATATCAGTGAAGTACCCAAAATGCTCATGACCAGCTGGCTCCTTGAGCTTGCCCAAGAGCTTTGGGAGCAGAAGGCTTGGGTGAAACTCCCCAGTGTGCTTCAAGGGAAGTGTAAGGGATCAAGTTAGTGTCCCAGGTCCCTTGGGGTATATTAGGAAGCTCCTACATGATCTTTTGTTCTGGTTTGACCCCATCTGGACACCCCAAAGCTGTTCTGTCACTTCCCTTCCTAGCTGGACAGGGGAGAGAAAATGTAACAAAAGGGTCACTGAGCTAAAATAAAGGCAGGGAGATATCATTCACCACTTACTGTCACAGGTAAAACAGACCACACTTGGGGAAATGAACTAGATTTATTACTAAGGGTAATGAGAAGTAAACCAAAACACCTTTGCCCTCATGTCTCCCTCCTTGCTGGGCTCTACCTCCTCCCCCTCAGGATGCAGGGGGATGGGAATGGGGGCTGAGGTCAGTTCATCACACGATGTTTTTGTCTCTGCTGCTGCTGCTGCTGCTGCTTCCCTCTCCAGCTCAGCTCCAGCACAGGGTCTCTCGCATGGGAAAGCCCTCCATGGACTTCTCCAGCTCAGGTCCCACCCATGGGCTGCAGCTCTGCCCAGACTGATGTCCCTCCACAGGAACACAGCTCCTGCCAGGCTTCCCATGGGATCACAGCGTGCTTTGGGCATCTCCCTGCTCTGGTGTGGGCTGCAGGTGCATCTCTACATACCCATGGACCTCCTTGGGCTGCAGGGACACAGCTGCCTCACCATGGGCTGCCCCAGGGGAATCAGCTCTGGCACCTGCAGCACCTCCTCCTCCTCCTCCTTCCCGCTGACCTTGATGGCTGCAGAGAGGTTTCTCTTACATATTCTCACTCTGCTCAATAGTTTCCCCTTTATTAAATATGTTATCCCAGAAAACAATTGTTTCCCCCTTATTTAATCCCTTATCCCAGAGAGTTACAGCCATCACTGCTGGTGGCAGGTCTGTCTTGGAGCTGGCTTGTAGGAGTGAAGGGGGTCACGCACGGTTGGGACGGACAGAGACGAAAGATCTCTGCAGCCAAGTCGTGAAACTATTGGTTTATTACAAAGGGCGTGGGTGCAGGGCCCAGTTGCGAGCTGCCAGCCACAGCTCGGAGCAGGGCCGAGAGAAGAGAGGCTTAAAGTGTAAGTGAGTCAATGGCAAAGGTTTAAGAGTGGAGAGCATGCAGAAAGGAGGGGGTGAAGAAGTGCAGAGGTGAGCGCGAAAGCAGGATGTTACACATGGAGAGGCTGAGAAGTGTAGCAGTGTCAACGGCAAAAGTTTAAGAGCGGAGAGCATGTGGAAAGGAAGGAGTGAAGAAGTGCAGAAGTGAGTGCGAAAAGAGAAGAGGAAGAGCGGAAAAAGAGCAGTAGAAGAGAGAAGAAAGAGGGAAGAAAGAGAAGTAGAAGAAGAGCGAAGTTCCTGTTACAATACAATAAATAATCTTCAGTGTTGAATATTCAAATTCTCACTAACCAATCACAGCATGCATATCCTATAACATTTCCATACAACCTATAAGAATCACTACATTACCATACTGTGTTACATTTTAAACCCTAAATCTTGCTCTTTAGGCCCTATCTGCCAAGCTGCAAGATCTTCTCTGACCCTTAGACCTGCCTGCTTGCAAAGGGTATTGTTTCATCAAGAGGAGATTACTTTCAGCTAGCCACACCATTGTTTTCTAGTTGTTCAGTAACTAAGAAGTCTCAAAACTTGCTTTCATTTCAATCTCACTTATAGTTTCTATATTCTCATAATCTTTTGCTGAGCAATCACATTTATAAAGCTTTCTTGTTCCATCTTCCCCAAAGCTGGCTGGCTCTGGTTCTGCCAGATATGGGGAGAAGTTTCTGGCAGCTTCTCACAGAAGCCAAACTGTCACCCCCCTGCTACCAAAACCTGGCCAAGCACCCCCAACACACTCATTCTGCTGGCAAAGCTTTGACGCAATGCTGGCAAATGGAGAGAGCAGCTCCTGGGGATGACGCAGTTCTGGTGAGCACTTCTAGGTTCAAAAGTAGACAACATTTCTCTAGCACTTCAGTAAATAAATTTTGTAGGATCGCGTGTTCTGACCTCACAAAGGAGTACAATTATGCCTTAAGAAGTTCTTGTGCTGTGGCACCACCCAGGAGTTCAAGTCAACACCCAGCACAGGGGAGTGACCTGAACAGGAATGGAAAACATCTCTGGGTGAGCAGGACTACACTCCAGATAGAAAAGGCTTCACATGCAATTCTGAGCAGGACTACACTCCAGATAGAAAAGGCTTCATGTGCAATTCATTTACGGTTTGGAAATGCAACCTGAATAGCTAAACCCAAACTCTAAATAGAATGCCACTTTCTAGACAAACCCTGTGTCAAGTGAAGGGTGGCTCTTTCTGCTGGAGAAACTGACTGGCCTTTGACTAAGAGGTAAGAAGTATGCACAAAGCATAGAGATTTTCTGATTTGGACCTTTTTTAATCATATCTTGGATTTGAACTAACTCATTTAGTCACCATTAGATGAAAGGAATATTTGACTAATACCATCTGAACATGTATTTGAACAAGTTATCCATCCCTAAAATATTCTGTACTCTACTTTTAATTCCCTGGGCCAACTCAGCTCCCAGAAAATATTTTCACTCCAAATGGCAGTAGCAAAATAAATGCTTTAAAGGCTAATCAAAAAGGGGAACCATTTCCAGAGCAAAGTGTAAAAACATTGACTGGCTCTGTAATCCACTGTGATATTTTGTCCCCTTATTTCCCTGCTTGCCCATAAAGAATATTACCAATGCAGAGCTCCTGTGGTCTCATTCTCATATATCTTTATGTGCTCCTGTAAAACACACTTTCAGAGTGTTTCATTTGGGTACACAACACAAAATGATCCCTTATTTCCCAGAAGATAACATTCCTTGAACTGAAGAAAAACTCAAATCAAGCCTTGCTCTATAAATTCCCATTATTTGTTTTCATTCCAAGACAGTGAAGACTTTTTGATACCTTTAAATTTACCTAGGCTGAGAATTATTTCCATTTTTCAGGAATTTGCAACATTTCAAAAACCAGGAAGAACTCTGTGTAACACATTGACTGTGATTTCTCTCTTTATCCCACTTTAGCAAACTAGCCTGTAAAAAATACTTTTATAGGAAATATAAAGGTCATTTATGGTGTTGTCAGAGACATTTATTTTGTTTTTCTGTTTTACTGGCAGCCACTACTCACTTCAAGCCTTGCACTGAACTTTTATGAAGAGTATGTGACCTAGGAATGAGGAAATGTAAGTGGTGATTTTGCTCTCATTTAAGATCCCATCAAAGCCTATCCCATCAATTCCTTCAGAGTGAGCTCTGACAAGCATCCTTGTTAGGTGTGGTTCTGAATATAAAAAAGGTCTTTTGTCACTTTTTCCTCTTTTCCTGTCATTAAATGCCCAGAAACCTGAGGTGGCAGAGAAACCTTTGAGGTCAGCTGTGCTGTTCTTCCCACCAGGCTTATTCCCAATGTCTGGCTGTATTTTACTCAGTGCAAAAACAAAGCTACTCAAGATGACCTTTAGGTATTACCTTACAGGCTAACAGATCGTCCCAACAGGGTGTTAATTCTGTTATATGACCTAGTATTTCTTTTCCTTGATGATTTTATTCCATGGTTTTGTTTGACACTGAGCTCTGCTCCTTCCCCTCTGGTGAAATCCTTGAACATTGCTGATCAGGGCACTTCACAGAATCTCAGAATGGGCCAGGCTGGAAAACACCCATTGGGTAACCTGGTTAAATCTCTCTGCTCCAGAAGGATCATCCCAGAGCACATGGCATGGAATAGGACCAGAGCTGGTATCAGTCACAGACACAGCATTTTTGTTCATCAGTGTTTATCAAGAGAGAAACATGCTCGTTTCCTTTCTCTTTTCAACCATTTTGAGGGTTGATGAGGTGGGGAACACAATGGACTTGAACAGAATATTTTGTCAGGCAAATATCAAAGATCTGTAATTTGCACTATCCTTTGAAATGTGTGGCACTGTTTTTAATCACTTAAAGCACAATAAAGGCAAGTTGAGAACAGGAACTCATGAAAGATCACCTTAATCACTTACCTGGTAGAACTATAGCAGGAATGGAAATGATACTGCATATTTATGTCCTAATAGCAAGTCTGATCCTCAGGATGAGCCAAAATACATCTCTGTGACTGAGTGAACATGAAAGTCTTCCCAGATTAAAGTTGCCCTCATTTCAAGGGAGAAAAAAGACAAATGGAGTAGAGCTGCTATTGATGGAAATAATGTCTGCTCTGATGGGAAAGCTGGAAATGCAAATTGAGAAGCTGTCAAGCCACGTGCAGCACCACTCAGTAACCTCACTGTCATTGTATCACAAAAGGGAACAGAACATCTGCAGTTCACTGCAGGATTACCATTACCCAAACAAGCCAAACTTTTGTTAATGATGCCATCTGCAAATGAGTTCATGTCACTCCCTGTTCAAACTTTGAGATACAGCTCAAACGTTACCTACAAATAGCAAAAATCATAATCTGGTGTAAAGAAATCCAACCATCAACACAAACCCAAATATAACCATCCCTAAACTATGACTTTGTGCACATCATCTGTTTCACAAAGCTCTGCTCTGTGAGTGCTGAGAGCAGTCATCCTTATTAACAGATCAAAAGAATTACAAAATAAAAATGAACCTTATTTTTTTTCAATACTGGCAGCAGAGTCCTCAAATGAATCTCACTGCTCTTACATTAATACAACTCTAGGTGTAGGCAAGACAAGACAGGCTTGCAGTCTCTTAGGGCATAAGATGCGTTGATAATTCTACCCCCATAAAAGATTGGGTGGGACTTGGGAAAGAAGTTCTCCCTGAGTGGTCAGTCTCAAACATTCAGTATATCTTTGTCCCAAGAGTTGGATTTTCACAAGGACCAGAAAGGTTAAACGTCCTAACTGGGTCAATTTCCTCATTTCCATTGACACTTCACTGAACCTTCTGTGATCAGACTCCTCCACAGGTGAAGAATTCAAGCCAAATATTGAGTCCTGAATTCCCCCACACACCAGATTTTCTGCCCACTTGGATCTTAAATAATTTGAACAATTGAATACCTTGCAGTATGATTTCTGCTACATTCTTCCTTTCTCTACTAGTTGTGCTGACAGGACTACTCATTCTTGAGATGCAAGAGGTTTTCTCCTGTGTTTTGGGTTTGGCTTGGTTTTTTTAAAATTTGTAAAGCACATGTCCATGTTGTGAGCTTATTGGAATGTGAAATAATTTTCCTTTATTAATATGGTGTAGTGCATATTCTATACAGCAGTGCTAAGATGATGTGTGGACAAAAAAATTTATAACTTTAGAAGAATTAAAAATATTAAAATGTTTTGAAAATCTGAATTGCATCAATGTCATTTCTGTAATCTTGTTGGAAAACGTACCGTTAAAAGCAACAACAATTTGTGCTGTTTAGGTCATGGGAGACAGAGCAGGGGAAAAAAGACCTGAATTGAAAAGTATTTTAATAATAAAAAAAAAAAGCAGAAAATACAGGTGTTTATGATTTAGTATAGGAAAATTTGATATAACTCACCAATTATATATCAAGCCTTAAGTTACATAGGTATGTATGGCTGTGATATACTAAAATTAAAACAAACAAAACTCCAAAACTTTGTCCAAATACAGTCACACCTCTTCCAGACAGAATTACTCAGTCTATCTGAAATAATGTACTTCAGAATTCTTGAGTGATGCACAGAAAAATATTTTTGTGTCCCCTTTTCAGGAAGGTTTTACACTAAGTTCACCACTGTTAGCACATGTGATCAAGAGGCTCTTCCAAATGGTTTTAACAGCAAATAGGCTGTTCCAATAAATTGTAAGTTTTTGAGACTGCTTTCTTCTTTTCTAGGTAACAGAAAGCATTGTTCTTATAAATCAACACTGAATTTCAACCAGTAATTACAAAAACACAGTTTCTTATGCAGATTAATCATACTGATACATTTGATGCATCAGTTTCTATCACATTACCAATGTTACCAAACATTTCACAGCTCATTCTTGCCAACTTTACTGAACACACAGAATCAACCCTGACACTTGTGACCAGCTCTGGTCAGTGACACAAAATGGCAACAAGGTCTCCACCTTGCAAACCCACCATCCCTGGGGCTCCTGGTGCACCCCCAGGATGAAACCAGAGCAAACAAAGCTGCCACCGAAGTCAAACAATTCTCATTTCTTTTCCATTAACAAATTTAAATTCCCTGTTGCCACAGCTAAGGGAGAAACTGTCACCACAGGTTTGCACTCTGATTTTGCCCAGCACCAAGAGAACCCAGCAGACTCAGAAGATGCTGACAAACCAACTCACTACATTGCATCCACTTAGTCAAAAGCTTTTTTCCACTTTTTTACCCACAATACCCAAAAATAGGTTAAATCACATTGAAAGGTCTGCCTTTATTTCATGGTGGTACTTTCTTGATAAGAGACTACTAACTGAAGGAATAACTTGTCAGAGTCAATGCACACCAGCACTTTTTAATTAGCTACAAAAGGGAAACCAACACTTAAGAAACTGAAGCATTAGAAGAAAACATTAGACAATTTTTTATTTATTAATAATTTTTATAGCTCAAATTGAAAAATATTAAACCAGAAACAATTCAAGATTCATGAAGAAAAATCTGGAACTATGTACATGCATAATTAAGAATATCTTGATTCTCATCAATATTTACTTAAGCTTTTTGTACAAATTTTTTCACACTGTCATATTTACAAGCATGTCTGTTTAAAACATATGAACATACATCTCTTATAGCATTTACAAATCTTTTGAATATATTTTTTTTTCTTAAAAACAAAAGAATATTTCCTTGATTTGACAGTTTTGGTTTCACCTTATGATACTAGACAGGTATTTATTCAGTGGGATGGAAACAGTTATCATTACTCAAATAGCTAAATAACAGTCATCCTACTGATACCCAGAATTATCACATATGGCTTTAAATACCTCCCAAACTCAAAGGATCATCTCACAGGTATAAACTACAGTCCATCTGTGGTGTGTTTCTAATTACATCTTGAGCCTTTGTTTGGGTTAGATCCACAACTCAGCAGACACTTTCTAAGCATGAACTCAGAGCTAAGAGGCCCTTTTAAATTACAGAAAAACAACTTTGCTTCCAGCCAAGTCAAGAACATATGAAGCATGTATAAAATGGGATGTATGGGCTTTTCCAGACACTCTAGCTACCTTTACAGATGGTTTTTACCATGGGATACCACAGTTTTGAACAGACAATATTTGTGTGAATTTACAGGAATCAAGTGAGAGATCTTCAAAGAAGGGGAAGAATACTTTTTCCTTAAAAGAATTTTCTAGGGAAAAAAATGTCTGAGAAAGTTTTGCACATAATACATCTAAGTTACTGATACAATCCAACCAATTAGATCACTTTACAAATCAACTGAAAATCCATCAGCTTGCTCACTTTTGGTTGGGGCAAAAAAACCCCAAACCTCTGGCTTTGGCAAATCAAGAAATCATCACATTTGAGCATTGCTCTCTAGAGCTCCTGCACTGATTCTTCCACAGCTTGCTCCTCCACAGGCTGCACAGCTTCCTGCACATAGACAATGAACTCTGAAGCCTCCCCACCCTGGGTGTAGACAGTGACTGTCTCGATGCCCTCCACCTCATCCGAGGACACCACCAGGTGATGCTGCTCCGCCAGTTCCACCGCCGCCTGCTGCAGCGTCTCCTGGATCATCAGCGCGTGCTTGGCTGCCGGCTCCTCTTCCTTCACCTGAGGGAGGACACAGGGGAGAGCTTACGGAATTTCACCTTGCCAACATGTACCTGCTGTTCTGATGATTAATGGAAATACAGCACACAAATTAGCAATCACACAGTTTGGAAAGAAAATGTCAGTTTTGCAGAAAATGCGAGCGTTTTTGATTAATGAGTGTGAAGCTAGGCAGAATAGTGAAAGCACCAACACAGCGTCTCAGTTCTGGGCACAAGAGAGCTGCAAAGTTTCAGGAACACTGGTCTTTAGAGACAGCTTTAATCTCTCAGCAGTCACTTATTCAAAACTGCTTTTATTTAAATAAATCTGAACTCAATTCCTCTAGTAGCACTGAGTTGAGAACCCATTCTAAACACCTACTGCACCCACCTTTCTCTTTCTCCCGGGTCAATGGCTGCTCTCAGAAGTGCAAATTACACTGCAAAGCTTAAGGGATTTTATTAGAAAAATGTGAAATATAAATATCACTGAAATAGGTTCCTAAGGCCTTCTGTTTGTGAGGCAGCAATGTTTACATTATTGAGAGTAACAGAAACAAGTGAAAAGAAAGGATTTTTTACTGAACATTTTTATTCTTGTCAAAATTTTAAAAAGCAACACAATCTGGTGTTGAATTCCAAATTCATACAAGTGCCTGTCAATTACTGAAATACAGTACATACTAGAATACAAAACCAAATCTTAATCTTCTAGCAGACCCATATAAAATTCCTATGCAAAGTACTCCAGACCAGTATAAATAAACCAGGAAAATGTAAAGTGATGTGGAAGAAATTCTCTGAAGTGTTAGTGATAAAATAAGCTACTTTTAAGGAGAGAATGGAACAGCAATTTTTCACTATGCAGGACATATGCAAAAGCATTTGTTAGGGGAAGGTGTCCCTACCCATGGCAGGAAGGTTGGAATGAGATGGTCTTTATAGTCCTTCTCAATCCAAACCATTCTAGGAATCCATGGTTCTGTTTGCTGGACCACAGTGTGCTCCTGCAGCACTGAACTCTGAAGTGGTCTTAGAAAGAAGATCACATGAAAGAAGAAGATCACATGAAAGAAGAAGACATGGTAGATTCTATGAAGTGTGGAATGTAAGTTACAGAAGTTAGAAAAGGACCAATTTTTTCTTTTTCGTTAGAAGCTGCCTCAAAAGTAAACAGCAGTGGCACAATCAAATTAAAGTAAATACAATTAAGATTATTAATGCTGTTTAAGAAGGGAGTGGGAACAGAAGGGAAGAACTACTGTGGAGGTTCCAAGGATCTGTCTGGTCCCTTGGAGACCAGCAAGAAGAAAAATAGACTCTATATGTTTGTTTTCCTGATGCTCTTTTCTCATTTATTTTTTTCCCTAAGCAACCATTATCTTTGTTATACAGTGACTTTGCTTCTGACTTTTCTATTTCATGTTTAAAATACCTGTCAGAAGATTTCAGAGACTCACAAGCCCCTTAAGACTTCACAGCACTCTGAACTTTCACTCAACTAATAAGGCTATAGAAAGCCTTTTCTTGAACAATAACAAGTATGTCCAGGTACTAAATTATTCAGAGGCCTCCAAGTCAGTATGGCTGTAATATACTAGTGAAATATATGTGGATTTTATCTGGTGAAAGATTTAACATCTAAAGGGAATCTGGCCATTGTCACTGACCTTAATGCAACAACACAGATGTACCCAGCAACGCCCACTCTGCCTTCATTGCACAGGATTCATTTTATAGGGATAAAAAATACAGGAGTGGAATGAAGTCCTTTTCACATTCTTTTATTAATTATATCTGAGTGTTTTATTTGAAATATACTTTAAACAGCTCCTGCTGAAGTTCAAGCTCAGCACCCTACACAAGGAGATGATGCTGGATGTTTTCTTGACACAGTAAAATTTGCAACCAGCTTCAGAGGAGCAATTTATGTTGTCTCAAAAGGCAGGTTGTCATAGAATCAAAGAATAATAGACTCAGAATGGTTTGGATTGACAGGGAACATGGAGATGATCAAGTTCCAACCCCTCTGCCATGGGGTCACCTCCCACTCCCTGTCCAGCCTGGCCTCCAACACTCCCAGGGATGGGGCATCCACAGCTTCTCTGGGCAATCTGTTCCCATCTCTCACTACCCTCTGACTAAAGATTTTCTTCCTAACATCTAATCTAAGTCTCTCCTTTTTGAGTTTATAAACCCTCCCCATCCCTTCCTTATCTGTCAAAAATCACTTGCTCTTTTTATAAGGCCCTTTCACCCCTCACTAATGGAAGCTTGAGCTTCTCTTTGAAAAGCAAGGAGCTAAATAATGAAAAAAACTATAGAACTGTAAACTTTTCTCTTGCTGCTCCTAATACACCCTTTTTATTTTTTAATTATTTAAGAAACCCTAAATCCTACTGAAAGCAACTGAGCTTTAGTGAATTCTTATCCCAAACTCCCTTTTCATAACTGTCCTCTCCTCTTTCCTGAGGGTTCTTGCTCCACTGTCAGCTCTGTGAAAGTTAAGGACATACACAAGATCTGCTAATGAGTATTGCAACAGGCCATGAAAAGTCTAATCACCATTGAATTCAGATAGGAAGCTGCAGTTAAAAATGTTAGATAATTAGAATCTCACAGCTTGTTATGAATCAGCTCACAATTACAGCCCTTGATGCTAGAGATGCTCAAACAAATACAGAAATAGGGGTGTCTAAAATGTGGCCCTATAATTATGCAATATACACTAATCCCTCTGGTTTTAGTGCACTACACATAACCCTCTGACAAAATGCCTCAGGCCAGAAAAATTACACTGCATTTGCTAAGAGCTGCAAGAATGCATAACACAGTATGAGGTGGATCTCACTGTTGTCACTCTAAATCAAAACCCATAAATAATTTTAAATATAGCTTTGTGAATGTACATAAATAATGAAGAGAGGAAAATAAATAAAGCATAGTTGACACAAAAATGAAACTAAAGCAGAATCTCATTCAATTCAATAGCAGCAATCTAATACTTATTCAGTTTTATATCCTTTGGAAATGAAAATGGCCAATAAAGAAAGTTAATTTAAACTCCCTACCTGACTTTATCGATGTGGGTTTATTATCCTTGTCATGCAGGGTAAAGAAAACTAATGCCTTTATTTCTGGTGTTTCTAGCTTCCAGTATCTTTTTTTGGACAGCTATCTGTAATCCTTTTAGTTTGACAAATCACCACATTATTTGGGATATTTACATTTCAAATCAGTTCAATGTTTACATGCTTCTGCTTGGTTTCTATTAGATTGTTCCACAGGGAATAATCTCAAAATGTTAATTTACATCCCTCAAATTGATGAAACAGTGGGACAGCTGCCATCTGAATGAACGAAGTCACCACACTCAATTCTCTTTATTGGCTTCTGAAATCTTTTGAAGAGCAGCATCCAAGACCTCTTTTCTGTTTGAGAGTCAGCTGAAAAGCATCTGTCTGCTTATCCTTCATTAAAGAATGCCAGCAAGGAGCTGAAGCCACACACAGCTGGCACATTAAATCAAGTCAGTACCTGCATAAATATTCTTTATTAACTAAATCTGTCTCTCACAAAAGCCAATGGGAATTTCACCACCATGTTTTCATAAGAAACTCAACATCTCTAAATTCCAAATGTTCTTAATTTACATGTCCAAAGACCATCCAAATACATGGAAGTATTCATTACAAATGGGTCTCTCTTAGAGGAATCTCTTTCTCTCAAAACAAGAAAGTATTTTTAAATTTGAAATAAATGAATTCAAGCCATTGAGGAAAACATACTTCTTTCCTTTCCTGAAAAGGAATAAGAAAAAATATTTGCAGTAAGATGCTAAAAGATTACCTTACTCTAGAGCTCATTTTGTGAAATACTGTTATATTTTACTTGAAGTCAGCAGGAGTTACAGGTCCATTGTGCTCAAAACAGTTTCGCTGGGCCTGTCCCCAAATCCTCAGTGGAATCTCTCTCTTGATTTCAGATTGAATGCTGCTTTTCAGTTCACCATGAAGCAGAAAAGTTAATCACAGAGATCTTTCAGATTTCCAAAACCTTACACTAGGCTGCAGATGCTCCTATTTATATCATAAAATATTAGTAAGAAAATATACAAAATATCTGCAGAAAGGATTTAAATGAAAGGAATACAGATCACAGAGAACACCTGGATATGTGATGTGTCAGCTTACATTGGTGCCCATAAGCTTTGTTCAGCATCATTTGAATAATTTCAACTCTTTCTCAGTTCTAGTTTACATACAGTTATATTGTGTGAAAAAGACACACAGAAAACTCTGAAATTTGATCATTTGAATCTCTATAATGAGCTACAAAACAAAGACAATCTGGTGCATAATGGTTTTGGAATAATAAGAGGCTTGAGTATGAAAGAGTTGCTTTGCATAAAATAAAAACAGCAAGGGAACAAACAAATCTTCATACTGTTGATGCAGATTTTTAAAATGTTATAGCAACTGGCTGGTTGAATATATCCCAACAGAGGGACTGTGGCTGGACATGGCTGGGTCACCCCACCTCCTTTTGAGGCAGAATGCCAACACTGCCATTGTTTTAGGAGCTCTAACAGGACAGTGATCTTGACTAAGATTTTATCTGTCCCTTACAGAGATGAGAACTCCTCAAAGGTTGAGGAAACAACCTCACTGCCCCATTTAAAACTTTCCATTGCTGTTACTGCCACAGGAAGCATCAGACTGCTCTGTGTTCTAAAGCAACTACAAAATTGACAATCAGCATGAACATAACTCCCTGTACTGGCAAATTTTCTAGATTGCCAGCAGCACCCATCATCACATCAGGACCAATCCAAGTAGACTGAAATACAAGGTGTGCTGCTGAAGCACAATGCTCAGCAGCCTCTGATGTGACAGCCATGCTAATAATAGGCATTTACTTTTGAAGATGTGCTATGCTATAAAATTCTTTTCTGCGATCTGCTTTGAGCTGATGTATAATCTTTGCTCTGCCTTCCTACTGCTGTCACTTTGAAGAAAATGACTTACCATGGTAGGTTTTTACTGGAGATCACAGAATAAAAGGATAAAAGCAACTAAAATAAAGGTTGAAGCACATGGAAATCCAATATTTTCTGGTTATCTTCTGATAGAGATCTGTTTAGTTATTGTAATAGCTGATATACTTATTCTCCAGAACACATTATGTCTAAGTTAAAAAAAGGTTACTGTCCTTTTCAGAAATAGATTTAACCTTTCACTTCAGTCTACAGAAGTAGTAAAAAACTTCAGTCTACAGAAGTAGTAAAAAACATCAGTTCTGTCTCATCTTTCTGAGTGGAAGGAAAAGAAAGATAATTCAGCAGCCAACTACTGCACTTTATTGTTAATATTTATGTAGCTTTGGATCAGGACCTGGATTGTATCCGCTATGCTACATGAAAAGAGTAGTTCATGCCCCAAAGGCCTTATAATTTCAGTATCATTTCAGTATAAAACAAGACAAAGTAAGCAGACCTAGAAAAGGGGAGGTGAGAGAGTAAAACATAAATGAGCCAGTGGTAGTTCAGTGTGCCAGGCATTGGTGTCAATATACAACAGCCTATTCACAGATAATTGCTGCCATCATATTCTTGACAAGTAATTGAGAGAAGACAATGAGGTACAAATTGCTCCTCATTAAAAATCCACACAACAAAGCACAATATGGAAACATTAGAAAATTGTTTGAAAAAAGTAATAAGCTAAATCTTCTTGGACTGAGCAAAGGTAGGAGACAAAATCTTTACAGCTAAAGAGAAATGGGACTCTAAGTCAGAAAGGAGTAAAAAATTCAGGAAAGGAAAACAAGATTTTGTTTGATGTGGCATAAAAAGGAACATCAAGTAAACAGAATAAGAGAAGGCAATGACAAAAGAGGAGAGAAAGTAATCTTTGAGGTTTTTTCTGAAAGAATACAAAAGGGATAAAACATAAGCTCTGAATGTCAGAAAAAAGATTATCAGAGTTAACTGAAGCATAAAATAATGATGGCTTGGGCAACCATTGTAGCTAAAAGGTTGAAATGAGAAACCATAGGGGAGTCATCATTCAAAACAAATTGGCACCATTTAGGTATTCACCTGCAGCAAGGCCCAAGAATGTTCCTGAGGAGGAAATCAGTTCTGTGGCTTGAAAAATAGAAAAGACATCCCACAGAGTTGAGAAATAAAGTGAACTTCTGATGAACAAGTGTGCAGAAAGGCTGACGTAATCACCTTATAATAATAATGACTAGTGATTAACACAAACTTCTCAGCCATCTTCAGAGTGAGCTATAAGTGATGGTTCTAGAGCACACAAACCCAGTGCAGTACCACAGGCCTAAGAAAAAATAAATTACCAGCAGATTTGTCCATCACTATCTAAACCCCGAAAAACAGATAACATGCAACTAAATTTAACTGGTTACTACAATACATAGCAATGTAAACCTTTGGTTTGCAATCCAAAATTCTACTGCTCTGTAGCAGTAATCTGATGGAAAAAAAAACCCTCATATTTGGATAGAGAACCCTACATGCATTCAACTCTGCATCAAAGAGATCAAATACAAGAAATAAACTGCATTTATGAAAAAAATAAATGAATTAAATCAGGTAGCATATTGCTGCCATTAAACATTCCTGCTAACAAACACTAGTAATGGAAGAGCAACAACTAGAAGAGAAACTAGAGCTGAGGGACACAGACCAAGAAGAGGAAACACTTCTGATGCTCTGGTCAATGCAGTGAGGGATTCAGGAACTAAGCTTTTAAGGGTATTCTTCATTTATTGTGAAACCAAGTATATGCACTTTGAATATTGTTTCCTTGGAGAGTTACTTACAGCACTACACACTAAAAGAATCTCCTCTGCAAAAATACCATATGAGGGCTGTTCATTTCTCAGGGTGATGTTTCCTCACAAGAAACTCAGTATTTAAATCAAACACATGTTTAACTTGGAAGAAACTTTTTTATGGAGCAATTAATATCCTTGTCTGATGTACATTCTAACAGAAAGAAACAACTGAACATCAAGGGAGTTTGTAGTGAAACACTATCTCTATTCTAGTTAACACACAGATTTTGTGTGAAAAACCAGTCTTTGAACATAGGCCTGTGGAGACTGTAAATCAAGAGAGGGTGATGCTTGGCATGTAAGCCAGGAAAACAGTCCACCCTTATAAATAATGGATTGAACGGCCTCTTCTAGCAAAATAAACAAAAAAACCCAAATGAATCAATCTCCACCCTAAAGCACAAGGGCAAAAGTACATCTGTAACAGGACACAGAGAGTGGAATGTGCAGAAAGGGAAGTCTCCTGTTTTACCCTTCCAGTCCCTTCACCTTCCCATGTGCTGTTCCCACCAAACTCCTTTCTCCACAGTCTCTTGCCTGTATTCACCATCCACTATAAAGAGTATTTCCTGGCTTTTCTAAGCATTTATTAACCTCTTTTCTAGCTGTTCTTCAAACTCAGCACTCTGTCCTCTCTCCTTTTCCCCACCTTGCTAATTTTTTCACCTTTAAGCAGAGCAGAACAACTCAAATGTCCTGCCATGAAGAAATATCTTCATCAGCTCTTTGGCAGAGAGATCCAGAGCGGATCCGTAGTAACTGAACAAGGATGGACTTCTCCTGCCATGCTGTGATCAAACCTTCAAAGGGGATTTTTGCCACTCTCAGATCATATCGGTAAAACTTGACATTACTAACTTTTTTCCCTCAGGCATTTGATGAGATATTTATATTACACTTCTTGGCAGTTGCATATTTTTAGAGCTCACACAACTGGATTTATCCCAAATTAGAAAAAATTTAACTCTGATAACAGAGTGGTATACTGACTCACAGGCAAAATTAAGATAAAATAATTTCAGGCTCCAGACAAAACCATGGAAAGGTCTCATACGCATGATACTAACAGAGCCAACAATGGTTCTTATTTACCAAACATAATCCAAGATAAGCAGGGCTAACTGTGCATTTTTGGGGTCTAAAATCATAAGTTGAATCCCATTTCTGGCTAGAATTGGTTACTGCTACATTGTCAAAGCCTTTTCTTTAATATAATCATTCATATAAACAATAAATAAAAAGTTTCCTAAGTCAGAACTGAAATTTTGTTCTAGACATGCAATTCAGGAGCTGTAAAGGACAATCTGATCTTGATTTCACCTCCAGTATAATGTGTATTTATAATTTAGTGTACTTGCATTAAGATTACAGTACAGAACAGTAATTTAACAGGAGAATGCCTCAAACATGGTTTCCTTTATGTCCTGTGACCTAGTAGAAAACAATTTTAAAATTACACCATTTAGACCTAATTAATATACCAGATATCTTCCAAGATGCTGAAAAGGACTTAGGGATAAATACAGAGTTTTTTTCTGGAGGCAAAATTCTTGCATTAACCTGAAGCTCTACAAGCACAGCACACTGAAGGGATGTGAGCACACAGGTTAGGGAATTGCCAAAGCATGAGCATAGCAGCATTACTGAGAGATACAGCTGGATTTATACAAGATTTTAAGGATAAAGTGTAAATGGGAATTTTATGAGTTTTATAATTTTATGAATTTTCTAAGGACAGCTGTGGGAGAAATAAATTTCCAGGGAGAAAAGGGGAGACAAAAATAGAACACTATAGTGTAACAGCAAAAAGAAAAAAAATCCTTCTGAAACATTCTAGTAGTTTAGAATGAGAAGAAATTTCTTGGTGCAAATAGAGAAATATGAAGCAAACTTGCAAGGGCTAGCTAGAAATGAGATTTGAAAGTAAGAACTGATATAAGAAATGGGTAATGTATGTCCTTAGAGAAAAAGAAAGAAAGAAAGAAACAAACAGCATAAAAATCAGGACAACTACAATAAATGTTGTTAAGGAAAGAAAAAATGGACTCAAGCTGCTAAGCAAGGACTCTGTGAGGCCATTAAAGAGCAGGAGTGGAAATTCAGTGACAGATGATGTTGAGAGACTGCTGACACCCTGAATGAATTCTTTGTCTCTCAATCCACAAGAGAAGCTGAAGGTCACAGAAGAAAGTATGGAATACATTTTCCAGTAGGAAAGTGAAATATGAACATATCTAAAGGTCACTTCAAGGTTAACAATTAGGAACCTATGATAATTAAAACCCAACCAAGCCATAGCTACAAATGAGGGATATCCCACAGAAAGCAACTCAGCATTGAAGAAAAAAAAAACCTGACAGTTTCTAATAGGGGAGGATTAAAGTCAAGCTAATAACATTCCCTCAGATTAAAATTGGGTGTGCCTAAAACTCTGGAGCAATTTTCTGGTTGGAAGACAAGAGCTGGAAAGTAACTACAGCTGTATAACAGACCAGACTATGATAAAAAACCAATTTCTATAGAAAATTAAAAGAAAAAAGAAAATTAAAAGAAAAAAGAAAAAAGAAAAAGAAAATTAAAAGAAAAAGAGAAAAAAACAAAAAGAAAAATTTTAAAAACGTAGAAGATTCTAAAGGGAGGGGGATAGCAGGGCATAAAAAGTAAAGTTAGAAAGAGATTCTGTGCTCTGAGAATTCAATATTTCATTTAATACAGTAGTGGTGCTTGTAAGAGTTTGATATCACTGAGAGTCACTGATGTATACAGGGAAAAAGAAGTGATTAAGGCTTAGCAGTCTGCAAACTCAAAAGGCTAGAAATATGGATTGAAAAGTGAAGAAGAAAATTAATTTGGAATAGAAGTATTTACTTAGAAAAAGTTACCAGTAAATTCAGAGTGTCCAACAAAGAAGTCAATAGATTTTATGATGACTCAGATATTGATCAGTTAATACCTGTATATTTAAACTTTAACACTCAGATATCACAACATTCTCTAGGCAGCTCTCCTTCAGCAGCCACTTTCTCCTATACCTTTAGTACAACAGCCTCAAAAGATGAATTTCTTTAGGGAAGAACTAATTTCAATGATATTGACAAGCCCCAATGTCTAATACTGCATTCAACCCCTAAACAGGTCATCTCTATAGCACAGCAGGCATGTTGGTAGTGGCTGTACTATAAAAGTTGTTTGTTGTATGAAACTTGCACATAATTGGACCACATTGTCTCTTCTCTTTAATGACTGAATTTAGTTTTCAAGTTTGGGTATGTTATGCTACAAAAAAGCCCTAAACTCCTACATAGTTTCTACTCAAAATACCTGTTAAGTATTGCAAAGGAACATCTGAAAATGCTCTGACTTCAAATTCTGCCTTGTCTTTGTGACATTTGGGCAGCAAGCTTAGGAATTATCCAAGTACTTCACAGACCATGAACTTCACACTTCTGTGGAGCTCTCATGAACTCAATGTTCAAAACACTACAAAAAATGCTGAACTCAAAAGTTCGTTTCAGCACTCAGAATAATCAGTACTGGTTCATTTAAATAAAAAGAGTTACTTAAACTCTTTGGGAAGTTAAAGCTTCTCATGTACTTTCCTTTCCTCACCTGTCAACCACTGAGTGCAGAGACCCCAGTGAATCAGTGGGGAAAGGGATAAGCAAAGAGCTGTGCTGAAAGAGAAGGAATAGTTTAAAGAACACTGAGAGGAGAATGAAAAATGGAAATTAGCAGACACCTGTGAGGAGGAAATACTGAGTAAAAGCCTTGATGTTTGAACCCAATAGGCACCTCAAATTAAAATTATTTCCTTTTGCTTGCTGCACCAAGGACCACCTGAATCTTTTAGATGACAATGGCATTAAGTGTCTGCACAAAATATAAGTATGTCATTTTATAAAACCTGAAAACACCTGCTAAAAAAAAGTTGTATTTTCACACACATATCTACATACACATACAGGTGTATTTATTCATTCATATTTTATATATACACAAAACTATATATACTTTTAGATCTATAAAGATATATGTGTATATATGTATAAACATGCACACAACACCTGGTGAAAATCAGGAAAAATTCTCAATGTATCTTGAATGATCATTTAAAATTTTTCCCTTGCCAAGTAACACCCATTTCAGTGAATATATGAAAATTGAATGTGTCTGGTTTAGAGAAGAAAGGAGCTCTCACCTGCTTCACCACTGTCACCGTGCCAGGTGCCATGGTAACGACAGAAGCCACGGCGGTGGCATCGTGGGACTCTGAACCCAACTCAATGATCTGCTGCAGGATGTTTACAGCTGCTGGATCCAGTCTTTCACCTTATCAAAAAGACAGCAGCCATAAGATCATCACAGGAGAACAGTTCTGAGGCTGTGTGAATCAAACAGCACAGCCTTGACTTGCAGTGCTGTTGGTATAATTCAAAAAGCTCAATAATGTGACAGATCTATGGCAGGGAAGTATTCACAAAATAAATTTGCCCAGGGAATGCATGAGTCAGCAAGTGCAGCCACACTGATCACTTCTGTGCCTATTTGAAAGAGATCTAAAAGAGTACATTGAATAAAGAAACAAGAGCCACAAGTCATAGCAGGAACTGCAAATTAGGAAGCTGCAGGAGTTTAAAAATCCAAATGTGCATTTACCAGACATTCACCTTACACAGAACCTGTTTGCATACCTATTCAGCCATAACAGCCTTTTGGTATTTTAGAAACCTGTGTTTACCCTCTGTCTGGTCCTCTGCAGTACCCCTCAACCTAAATGAAGTAGTTTTATCTCTAAGCTGCTGAAGGAAAAGGTTAATTGCTTGGGAAAACTCATACTGATCACTTTATAAACACTGGATCAGAACATGTCTGTCCTTTTTAAAAAAAATTCTCTGGTGTGTGCAGCCCTGCCAAAGAAAAGGGATATTTACAAAAAAGCCCAAACAAAATAGTTGTACTCTCACTTCTCACAAGGTATGAAAGACCTGAATGTGGAAAAATGATTTTTGTTATGCAGGAACACAAATTCCCACCAATGGCCCACCATTCCTACATGCCCACTGTCAGCATGAGGGAGATGTCAGACAGGGAAAGAAACTGTCTGACATGTAAAGCTGCCTTATATTTGCTTTAATTACTGTCAGAGACAGAAAAAAGATAGAAAATAGAATAAATCTAATTTCCTAACTTAAACTCTTTTAAGTTTAGGTTGATACTGTGATAGTATAGGCAATCTAGGTCAGATAATTTAACTTCAAATATGTTGTAGTGTGTTCGCTGCACAAATAGAAAAATAGCTAAATTTTGTTATTTATGTAAGAAACAAATGTATCTGAGTACTGAAAAAGGTTTGCTTGCTTTGGGGTTTTTTTAACTATAAAACTGCCTTTAGACAAGATACTACTGGTTTTATACTAAGAGGGAATATGCTGAAAGAGTACCTGAAGTTGGATGCTCTAAAAAGAAGATTATTCAAAAAATTATAGCTTCATGCTTAAAATAAAGACTACAGTACATTCCATGAAAATATTTATTTTAATTTAGATATGAAGAAGTTTTAAAAAGGTTCTCAAGAAGTTTTCACTTATTTAGTATCTCAACTCATTAAACTAATATACAGAAACTGGCAGTAATGTAATTTAATTGCAACATGTTTGGAAAATCCATAAAAACGGAGAGTTTTTGACATGTATCTCTATTGTGAACTATAAAGACTACCATGATAAACAATTGTAAAATGCTGTTCATAACCAGGACATTTATTTATATGTTTAAAAAAAAATTAAAAAAACCACCTAGGAATGCCTACTCTAGTCTGTTGTTTTTACACTCTCAGAAATCTGGCCTTTTTTTTCTTTTCTCCTGGCTTTTGTTATTTATCACTTGGCAGACATTATCTAATACTACTCTTTTCCTTCTCAATCTGATACAGAATAGCTCACTTAATTTTGTGTACCACCAAAATTGAGATTGTTAGTGCTGCCTTGGGAACATGGTAAATGAGCTATTCCACCATGTCAGTCCTGCAGTCTTGCTGACTAAAGCCAGAGGGAGAAAAATAATAGCCAGAGAATTGTCATTAGATACACACCATCTACTCTGCCAAGATAGCTTATTTCACAGCATATTTAATAATATAGGCAGGAAATTCCACACAGCTAATAATAAAGTGCAAAACAGGCAGTGATAAGTATTAATGACTTCAGGATATAGGAATTCATAATGAATTATAATTTTTAATTTATACTTAAAGAAAATATAACTCCCCGGAAGTAAGTTCTGGATGACTTGTTTCAAAATTTTTAATAGGAGATTACAGGAGGCTGTATATTGTACACTCAAAATAATTTTATATTTTGGAAAATAAAAGGTGTATTTGTGTTCCAACCTAGGAAAAAGGTAACTTACTGTTCTCAGAAGTGTATCTGAGGTTCTGTAATGCAGCCACAGCAGCTTGAGTGCCTTGAACATCTTCTCCACCCTCTGTTATATGGAGATACTGAGTGGATGCTTCTTCAGAAACCTCAGCAGTCAACTTGGAAACAAAGCCAAGGCATGAATAATCTCATTTTAGTGATTTAACAGCAACAAGGAATGAGTTTGGACAACAAATACTGTAACAAGAGCTATAGTGGGTGAAACAGAATTCAAGAAGAGTGTTACATGGGAGACAGGATAATCATCCCACAGTGTTCTTCTGGATTCTAATTCAAAGGTTGCTTTAAGGATGCAAAGTTATCTTGACCTTATTTTTGTTGCACAGTTATCTTAAACTAACAACAGACTTGTACTGTACCAGGGTTTAGCAAAAACCTTTTGAGCAAAACGAATTTATATTGTATATATGCTAAAACACTTCAGAAACTTGAAAAAAATGGCATTTTGTTTCAGAAAAGTTATTCTTTCCATAAACTATGTTTTTTTTTTAAGACAACCTGTCAATATCTATTCCTGCTCTGATGGGACTCTTTTTTTATAGCCAATTCCGCAACAGAGTCATTCTTGCACCCAGGATGTCCCCTTATTTTTCCAGCTTTGGGCAGCTACAGGGAAAGTGCAGAGATAATAATTTGGAATATGGATAAAGGACTTTGAAGGGTTACATTTTAAAATGCTTGTCCTACTTCTTTGAACAGCTGTCCAAATAGAACCTACTCCAGTGTTTTCCAAAGACTTATCCTTCTGTGTGTGGATACTCAGTAACTGTTAGACAAGACCTGCAGGTCAGCTCTTCCAAATCGGGCATTAGATTTGTGATGGGGGCCAGACTGAAATTTAGCAGAAGAGGCCTAAAACAGCTGCAGTTGATTCCTGGCTTTTTCCTCTCACTAGATATCAAAATCAGCCTGCTTGGGGAGTGGAAGACACTCCTCTGGCCAACCATAATTTTTTAATAAAAGTGTCTAAATCTGTGGTTTTCTCATCGATTCTGCATCTCCAGGACTGAAGCTGAAAACACAGAGCATATCATAGAAGACTTACTCTACATAACATTATATTTTTTTCAGCTGGTCAATTAAAAAATTCAGTTTTCTAGATTCTAGCCTTCTCTGGACCAAGACATAAGCTTTTTTCTGCAGCTTTGCTCATCTTACAGTTACCACCAGTGAATATTCAGCATACTACAAAATGCAGGACGTTTTTAAATTTCTCTTTTTTTTAATAAAGCTTTCACCCTTTCTGCTGAAAACAGAGGACTAGAAGCATAAAATGCAAAAATAAGCATTTACAAGGTTGTTAACCCTACCATATATTAAAATTTAACATACATAGAAGACCTGCATTCAAGCAAAGATAAGATCCCACAACTTTCTGATGTTATATAAAGTCAGAGCCACATTTTTTCACACTTCTTATTTTTATCCTTACTTTTCTCCCCAGAATTTAAAAAAATTTAAGGGTCAAAGCCATTGTTATTTTGCTTTACCTCCCATTTGGTCTCCCCATCATTCTCCACCAACTTCATTCCATGCTTGTTTTTAAGATGTCTGTTGAACTCCCATTTTGTACCATACACAAAGCTGCAAACAGGACATTTAATGCCACCTACAAGAAAACACAAATAAATTATTTGAGTTATTTTCATATAAATTCTTTCTCAACACAGGAACAACCTGCTTAATTTGTTCCCATGTCAATCAAGCCATGTAATTGTAAAATGCTTTCTTTTAGCCATTTGTCCAATGTGAAATATGTTAATATTTAACATACACATCAGTGGCATACTTTAGTAATATTTTTAAATGTGCCTTCTCTAATACAGCTGTTCTAGTTTTCCCAAGTTTCAAAACATTGGGTTTTTTTTCATTAGCAAAGTAAACTAGAAGGCATTAACAATGAAATATTCTCTTTACCCAAATATCTTTGTTCTTGAGGTTTCTGTTATCAGGCAAACTGTAAATAAATTTTTCTGTCTACAAAATGATGCACAGCAAGAAGTTAGCACAATGTTTAATGTGTGAGTGTGCAGCATTACAGGTAAAAAATCTAAGCATGATAAAATCATGAAAATCCAATTTTTTATACAAGATTAAAGAGCTTTTACTTCTTTTGCTTATGAAATTTGTTTGGTCAAATGTCAGATCTCACTTGCTTGTAATTATACAAATAAGTATTTCTCTTTTTTTCCCTCTATTGACTTAAGACAACATGAATAACCTGCATGTGATAAATTGTTGCATTAGGTGGCCAGAACTCACTGTAACAAATCTAATAGCTGGAACTGAGCTACCACAAGCCTGACTCCACATCATGTTCCAAGGCATCAAACACACCCACAGAAGCTGGATATAAGCCAAGACCTGGCTGCACAGTCCTTTATGGACAAGGCAATTAGAAAAAACATCTCATTTTACATTAATGGAAAGCTACCATATGGTAACCAGGTGAAAAGAAACAAAATTTTTATTTTGATAAAACAGAAGGTAACTACATCCAGTCTCTAAGGTGAGAGAGACTTACTTTCAGTGAAACTTACTGTTACTACACTAACCCTCTTCTTTGCTAAGTCTTTACCAAACTTCACTGTTAGAGCAGATGCTCAAAATTCCATCTCTAAGCAAAACTGAAGCAGTTTGACTAAGGAAACTCAAAAAGTTCACATTAGAACAGATTAGATTAGATTAGATTAGATAATATTATCAGTTACCAAAAATGAAATTACACATTATTTCACACCCATCTGTAGTATTAGAAAAAACACATTGCTGTGGAGCAGTGAACACTTTTCTGCTTTGATATCAAAACTATTATAATAACACACCAGGTAAATTAAATCTGTAACTTTTGTCATTATGACTTTAATTAAATAATAAGTAATAGAGGCATAGAATTCAACTGGTAATACATAACTCCATGTCAGTGACTTGACATGGAAGTTCAAAAAAATTAATTTCTAGATAATTTTTTAGAATAATGGGTAACATACAGAGAGTGTGAATGAATTACACACCTTTGCTACTTTCAATAACAAAACTGATATTTGCAACAAAACACTGCAGGCAGATATTACATAGCCCCACAACTTCTTTCCATTGGCATGTGCTCTTTTATTTATTGGCCTAAAATCTCCACAAGATAATTCTCATTTTTTTATAAAGAGAGCACGTGATGAGAGCTGTAAAACAGAATACTGAGGCCACAACTGGACCTTCATGTATGGCCTGCAAAAACAGCTGCACAAACACAAACCAAAATCTGTCTCAGACATGTAAACAAAATGTTTATGGATGGGAGGGAGAATCAGTGAGGAGAAAAGAAACAAGTTTAGGAAAATTTGTATGTGACTTGCCCAGTACAAAGTAAATGAAACTATAAAATAAGCCATCAAATGAGCACATAGACAGGGCCTTGCAGAAAAACTAGTGGGTAATATAGAATATTCTTCCCACCTTTGCAGAATATAACAAATTCTTATGCTGTTTGTTTTCCTTTATTACTTTATAATACTAAAATAAATGTCAAATCATAGACTTCTACTTAAACAAAGAAACACACACATACCCTGAAAAATCCCAAGCATTTCTCTGATCCTGTGGATTCCAATTTCTAACCACAAGCCCAAAAATTAAATACTGCTGTCTATCCTTGGCAATGCAGCTACTCCAATGAACACAGTCCCTCTTCTATGAACCATTCATTTATTTATAAGCTCATTCTAGGAATCTTGTGTACACTCCAGAAGTCTACATTCATATAAATATTTCCAATTAAGTTTATTTGCAGTGCCTGCAATGCAGTCAAAAACCAACTGAGAGTAAAGGAGATGAGCAAGTGTGAGACAATTCACTCTGGGCTCAGAAAGTAACTTAGAAAAAGCAGAATACAATACAAATAGATATAGACAGCTTTTATTAGATATTAATCTTTGTTCCTTTCCCCTCTCAATTTCTTTTCAAGCCTTTTTGCTTGCTGGTACTCTCTCCTTTTCCTTTTCATCTACAGAACCTTCATTTCAAAGGATTTGTTTAATATTAGGCCTGAAAGGTCTTTTTCCTTTATATGAATATATGAATAATTTTCCAAAATTGCTTTTCAGATCTATGAATACAGTAATTGAAACTAAATAGAAGTTTTTCTGACATCAAGGTGCAACTTCTGGCCCAAGCAGTTCAGAAACCCACAGAGTCATCCAAAGATTTGGGTTGGAAGGGACCTTAAAGTTCATCTTGTTCTGTTTCCCTGCCAATTGGCAGGGACACCGTCCACTAGACCAGGTTGCTCAGGACCTCATCCAACCTGGCCTTGAACACTTCCAGGCACGGGACATCCACAATTTATCTGGGTATTTTGTTCCAGTGCCTTACAGTAAAAAATCTCTTTCTAACATCTATTACCTTGTATGATACCCAGGTGTCATATAAGACAAATATGACATTTTTGTCATACTGCAGAATATGTCCACAGTAATCTGTTTGTGCTGTGTGAACCAAATACAGAAAACATTCTGATTTCCAAATCAGGAAAACTTTCATTAACTTCAATAGGATTCATGTTTATCACTTCCAAATGCAAATGTCTCCCGCCAGGAGCAATTCTCCCCCCAGTGAGATACCAACACACTGAGAAAAATTGATGTTTCTATAGCATGATAAGGAATCTCTGGTTTATTTGAAGCCCAGGTGCAAGATACATCTGATGCATCACAGAACAGGAAATTGAGTTGGCAAAGGAAGCTGCATGTGGGAAATCACACCTATTAATATAGCTTTCTTCATTACAGAGCCCTGAGAAGAGACACTGACTTCATAGCTCCTACATGGATTTGATGCCTCATTACTACTCTAAAATGCCTGAACTTTTCCACAGGTGAATGTGGAAATCAGGCACAGCACTACTGTCAGCACAGGAAATGTAAATTCTGTGTAAGGAGAGGAAGAGAAAGAAGGATGCAAAGGCAGAGATGGAAAGAACAGAAAAGGCTGCTTCTGTTGGGAGGGACCTACAAGGACCATCCAGTCCAACTGCCTGACCAAAAGTTAAAACTGTTATTAAGGGCATTGCCCAATTGCCCCTTAAACACTGACAGCCTTCAGGCATTGATCACCTCTCTGGGAAGCCTCTTCCACAGTTTCACCACCCTCTTATGACCGTGTTCACAGGGGTCCGAGGATGAGGGAAGAGAAGAGGATCTGACTCCATATTTCAGAAGGCTTGATTTATTATTTTATGATACATATTATATTAAAACTATACTAAAAGAATAGAAGAAAGGATTTCATCAGAAGGCTAGCTAAGAATAGAAAAGGAATGATAACAAAGGCTTGTGGCTTGGACAGAGAGTCTGAGCCAGCTCACTGTGATTGGCCATTAATTAGAAACAACTCTGTGAGACCAATCACAGCTGCACCTGTTGCATTCCACAGCAGCAGATAACCATTGTTCACATTGTTCCTGAGGCCTCTCAGCTTCTCAGGAGAAAAAATTCTAAGGAAAGGATTGTTCAGAAAATATGTCTGTGACACCCTCTCAGTAAAGAAATGCTTCCTAATTCCAGTCTTAGCCTCCCAGGCACAGTTTTGTCCCATTCCTACATGTTCCATCACTGGATCCCAAGGAGAAGAGCTCAGCAATTCCCCTTCCCCCTCAGGAAGCTGTCAGAGAGCAATGAGGTCACCCCTGAGCCTCTCCAAACCAGACAAGCCCAGAGCCCTCAGGTGCTCCTCAAAGGACATCACTTCCATCCCCATCACCGTCTCTGTTACCCTCTGGACACAGTCATGAACCTTCACATCCTCACCTGGTGATCCCAGCCCTGAGCACAGCAGGATAATCCTCTGTTTTCCTGCTGCTCATTCTGTGTTTAATGGTTTAATGCAGCTCAGGATGGGATTTGCCCTCTGGGCTCACTGCTGGGTCCTGGGGAGCTGCTGCCACCCAGATTATTCCTGTCTGCAGGGCTGATCTCCCCACTCAGACAGGTGCCAGGCATTGCTCCACTCTTGGGGCAGAAGCTGACATTTGATCTTGTTAAATTTCATCCTGTCCAGTGTTCCAGTGTGGTGGGAAAAGGATATCCACCACAGGAAAAAGTTAAAGACTCCTCTCTCTCATCTCACTCCAATGTCTCCATTTTAACGCTACTCTTGCATCTCAACAACTTTGCAGTTCTTTTGTTTCAGTGGAAAAGAATTACCTTCAGAAATGCATTTATCTGGCTCCCAAAGGGGACAGAAAGACTAATCAGTGTAAGACTAATTTTCTTTGTTCCAAACATTGCAAGTATGATCCATAATTTATAGTAGGAGAATTCATTCTCTCATATCTATTCCTAAAAGTAGCTACAGACAAATAATTCCTTGCAGAGCTCAGATATTTGGAAAGTTAAACAAAGCTCCCCATAGTGAAGAGTTCTCCCTTCATCTGGGTGACTACAAAATAGAGGCTCTGAGTACTGACCAAGCAAATATTACTTGCTTAAAACAACTGCAGGTTCCCCATGGACTTGTACTGCCTGTGAAAATAATCATAAAATGATACTATATATTCCTACGCTGTTATAGATATTTGCTTTGAAAATTATTTGGCTGGGGATTTTTTTTGACAAAAGGAAACAAAGAAATGTTATATAAAACCAACACAGACTCAGATTACTTATTGTAGTTATATATTTTCCCCTTATAGAGCAAGTTTAAAGGGAGAGTCTACAACTGAGTTCTCTTTCTCTGTGTCATGATTTCAGTATTTTAACAAGGATTAATGCCTTCAATAGTTAAATGTTATGTGTTAGAATAATGATTTGAAATAGCATTTAGAAACAATGTAACCTTAGAAGACTTACATTTAATTAATAATCTAATACAACAGCATTATTTTGGTCTCTATTCCCTTCAAAAAAATTAGAAACTGAAGATTCCAAAAGATGAAACTGTTGGCAGTTTCTGCTAAAAAATAGGGAAAACACTTTCTAAAATTATGAGTAACAAAGAAGGAAACTTAACTTTACCAAGAATGGAAATATTTTCCACGCAATTTAATACTTAATCTGGCTTTCTCCTCTTCTTGCTTAATGTTCCTCACACCAGGCACTAGAACTGAAGGAGCTTTACACCCATAAATGTACCTGACTGTATAATCAGTTGTTTGCTTTGGTTCATCTACTCAGTGTGTAACAGCAAAGATACTTATGGGAGTCAGACTAATCCTAAATTAAACTGTGGTGATTTCTGCTTTACTACTAATACATTCTTAGCTTACTTACACAGACAAGGTGTGCTTCCTTTGCCCATAAACCACATTCTGAGCATAACAATTCCTAACCTGTTTTACCTGTACTCTCTTTTCTCCCCAGATTTTTCTAGTGGGGGAATAATTTGCTGCCATTTACTCTTCAGTCTCTTTCCTTATGTTTGTTCAACCTTACATTGAGTTCAACCTTGCAGAATTGTCACAGAAATTTATCAGCAGAATGGTAGAAATTTATCATTCATTTCAACATGCAGGGATACATTTCAACAAGCAGGGATACTTGACTTACAAAAAGAGACCAAGAGATTTAAATGATAAATGTATGCAACAACAAATAGCACAGTCAAGGTCAAACAAAACTTTGGTTCCCACACCCTTAAAAACCAAGAACAAAGGACACTGAATGAAGGGTAAAAGGTGGCCATTCCAGAATTACTAAAAAGGAATAATGATTTAACATATAGCACCCAATAAACTGAAGAACACATACTGCACAAAAGTTTAGTTTCACAGCAAATTTGCTTCAGCAAAAAAACCCCAAACCACAAATCTTATTTGGTGGAGATGTACCTTGCTGGATAAGAGTTTCAGCTGCAGGCTCCCCAGAGCCCGCATTGACATACTCTTCATTGGGATGCTTCCTGTTGTAATGCCTCTTCAGGGAGCCCGATATGTTGCAGGAATAGTGGCAGTGTGCACAGCGGAAGGGCTGGGGGCAAAAAGGAAAATGTTGGACTGTATTTCCTCCCCTCTTCAGGATACTGGGCTAAGCTGCAATGTTTTGATCCCAAGAAACCATGTTCATTTCTGGCTTGGGCATCTTTCAAGGGAACTCTCGAAAATTCAAAAGAAATAGAAGTTGTAACTAAACATTACCTAGATTTGGTACTTTTTATTATGTGCAAGACTCTCACTATCATAAGAATATTACCCAGTTTTTGTAATTCAGTAAATTGTATGTTTTCATAATTGATGTTAACAGGTCTGACCATGTGGAGACTCTCTACTATGAAATGACCTAGCTGCTGTGAGCTTTGGTCTGAAAAACAGCAGCAAGACAACTAAAATAACTGAAAGTACAACATGATTGTACAGCCAATCTAATTTAACTCCTCTCCTCTCCCTTTCCTTTCCTTTCCTTTCCTTTCCTTTCCTTTCCTTTCCTTTCCTTTCCTTTCCTTTCCTTTCCTTTCCTTTCCTTTCCTTTCCTTTCCTTTCCTTTCCTTTCCTTTCCTTTCCTTTCCTTTCCTTTCCTTTCCTTTCCTTTCCTTTCCTTTCCTTTCCTTTCCTTTCCTTTCCTTTCCTTTCCTTTCCTTTCCTTTCCTTTCCTTTCCTTTCCTTTCCCCATTTCTTTCACCTTTCCCTGGCATTTGCATTTCTCTGACCATTTGGTGAGCTGACTTTGGCAACTGAATTAATTAATTTTTTAAGAACACGTCTCTCTTCAACTGACAGAGAGACAAATTCCTAAAGAAATAAAAATTAAGAAAACAAACATTTGAGCCTAAAGTTAACCTTTGATAATAACTTCCTGACTGAGATGTGTCACAGTCATAGGGAGCTTGACACAAGCATTAGGTCCTGGTAAAAGCATGCAGATGTTGGCTGAAGTCCTCAGGGAAAAGTCAAGTACCTCAGAATAGGATGGAAAATGTTTCATGCACAGCAGTCCCACCTAAAGCTCCTCAGCAGAAAATGGTTGGTACAGAAATGTTCATCCAGGAGCTGAATTTAAAGCAGGGATATGTCTGCAGTCAGGGTACATTGATTAGAACACTCTCCTAAGCTCATTGCTCATGATCTTCCTTCAGGTTCCAAATAGCAAAAATAAGGAAGAAAAGTGATGTTCAGACTCCCTTAACCTTATGCTTCAGAGGGTACTGTAAAATTCAGCTACTCAGTATTTCAGAGATGGGTACTCTCTTTCTATTGCTGAAACTGTAATTTTTTAAAGAAAATAAAATGCAGACAGACTGCTGTGCTCTTGCAGCACTCCCTTGTGCAAGTCATGTTCCCTGCTCTTGGATAGCAGGATTGCAAATTCATGGAGTTGGGAAATATGATGGATTAAAGGATCATTAGGTCACATAAGTAGTGACATTTCTCTGAGCCTGATAAGCATGAAAACAACTGGCCTAGAAGGAGGCAAACATGTTTTGAACTCCACTAAACAAATACTCCTGATTGATCTAACCCAGTGTTCAGTTCTCTTGATGATGTCCTGAATTTCCACACTTATGTGTAGGCAGATCCCAAGGTCAGAATCAGCTGCATTTCAAGAACGGCACTGTGAGTGCATTCATCACTTTAGCCATCAAAAAAGGGAAATTATGTATTCTCATTTACAATAAATATTTTTAAAATGTAAGTGTGGAGCAAAACCACACACTTTAGACAGAAAAATTGTTTTTTTCAAAATGTATCATCTCTTTAGATGACTTGTTTTGTCTTCCAAAACTTAAGTCATCATTGAAAAGACTGCTTGCCTTGCTGCTTTGTGCTACTTGTTAAGAATGCCTGCAGTGTCCTCTTTATAGAAGTAAAATGATCTGTTAGATAATGAAAGATGTTACATATGAAAATAGTATCATGTTTTCAAAAAGAAATATGCTCACTGTTAAGATAAAGCCTCACATTAAAATGAACATTTTCTTAAATAAAAAATACTGTTTTTTTCTGGAAAACGAATCAGTATACCTCCTATTTACTGAATATAACATTTCACAATACATTACATTAAGAACTATCATGCTGAGAACCAATGTGAAATTTAGAAATAAAAACATACTCCCAGTTATTAAAATAAACTGTATCTCTAATCTAAATACTTAATATAAACATTAACAATTTTCAAAACACTTCCCAATGCATGTTTCAGATAAATGTTTTAAGGTAAGTGTTTTAAAATTAATTTTCTTCAATTTTCTTCAAGTATATGAACTCATCTGTAGTCCAAGAGACTGGCAAATTTGGGAAAAATTTGAATGAACAGTGATAGTGGGGATTTGCTTCCATACCTCCCCAGGACTTTTTAAGGTACATATTAGATTCACTCACTCAAGGACTGATAATCAAACCAAATAAATTTGTTTCATATTGCAACATAGAGATATTTTTGTCAAGTAAAACTATTAATTACAAATTGGTCACCTATAACCCTATAACCCAATAAAATAACCCTATCTAAAAAGTCTGAATACAAGGTCAAAATTTCCAAAATATTAAATGTTTATATACTGTTAATTGTCATCAAACAAGAAAATGTGCCAGTTTTATTACTGTTATCTAAAGTTCTGTGTATTTCCTAATCACTTTAAGCATGATTTATATGTCTTCTTACCTTGAAAGAGACGTGTTGTTCCATATGACGTAGGAGCTGTGGTTTCTGGGCAGCTGTATAGTCACAAACTGTGCATTTAAACTGCTTTCCTGCAATGGGAACAGCAAATGGAATAATTTTTTTCTGTTTAAGTTCAGAAAACTACTGATTTTATTTCCTTATTAAGATAAATTCCCAAATGCTAAGAATGAACAATGAACAATAAGAGAAGTCTGGCACTTGCTCTGCAAAATTTTGGTTAAATAGAGCTAAGAGCAGAATAAGGGAGGAAAAAAGGCTTGAGTGAATCTTTAAATTATAAGCATTAAATGCTCTGGATTCTCCTGGGGTAGACACTTGGGAAAGAAGAAAAAGAATTGTTATGGTGCACCCTAAATGGAAGAAGGAAATCCATTATTTACAACTGTAGGCACAGCTACTTTGCTGTTTGTAAAGCACACTTGGAAACCCTCAAAACACCAACGTTTGATCTTGTTCACATGGGTTTAGTTATTTCTATCTCCAGCACTGAATTGTTATGATTCAGATACATTTTCCCCTCAAAGCAGTCTCTCTCACTAATCTATTTTTCCCTTATGATTTAAATGAACACAATTTCCTTCCTTTTATTCTCTGGGTTTCATACTCTCTTTCTCCTTATTTTGCCTCTAAGATTCTATCAGTCCTGCTACCTGCAGCCAAATTACAAAGTGCATTAAATACTGAAGGAACTTCATTCCTGAATTAAATGTGCTCAGCTGGCAAATTGTATTTGAATGATGTGGAAAAAGGATGTTAAAAACTATTCCAAAAGTAAAAGAATCAAAAGGTAAAGGAGAAGTAGAATAGACAATGTTCTGTATAATCACAAAGAGATGGGGTTTCTTAGATTCCAGATGCTGAGGAAAAAGGTAAAAGCATTTTATACCAAGTGTGAAAGTTTCTATAAAACACAGCTAAGAAGCACCTTCTGGTATCTAAATAAAATAATGAAAATCAGCCTTTCTGGTTTACTTCTACCCACAAGCAGTAATGACCCTGGACTACAGAACTGCTTGTTATCATGTCACTCTTGAGAAGTCTGTCTTCTGGAAAAGCATAAATCAGACACAAAACTACTTTATATTCCATGACTTAAATTGACCTTGCAGGGCTCTGATATTTGAACAAAAATTGCTTGGATTCATAAGTCAGGAAGACAAGACTCATAAACAGTGAAACAGCTTTCAAATTCACTTATTTGTGAAATAACTGAAGAACCCTAGATGTGTGCTGCTAAGAACTTCTGCAGTGCTGTCACTACAGGAAGGGACACTGGGCAAAGAGAAACTGTCACTCAGAATGCTGAATGTCCCCTGACAAACCACATTCCTGATGACAAATGGTGGACTTAGTGAGGAAAATTACTTAAGACTCCACAGACAGTGAGATCCTGCTTCCACTGGAGACAGTGGTCAAATTCACCCTCCAAATGTACTGGGAATTTCCTGGAACAGTTTTGGAAGTGTGAAAAGCAAGGCACAAGAGCCTAAGTCTTGGATTTATTTGTGCCAGTCAAAAATGGAGTCTTAACAAAAAGGAACACAGAGTCATGGAATGGTTTGGGTTGGAAGGGACCTTAAAGGTCATCTTGTTCCAGCCCCCATCACCCGTGTGATGGGCTGGGACACTTTCCACTAGAAGTCACTGGAGTTATTCCAGAAGATGATGAGTTTGAAGCCAGATAAAGAAGGCTCCTGGTAATAACAATGCCTCTAGAGCCAAGGTTACAGCCTGACCTAGCAGTAACTTATAAAAGAACACAGTTCCTCACATGGATTTGAATGGTTAAAGCTAGCTTCACACTTTTAAACCCAATCCAGATATGGCTAGATCCTGCTCAACTATAGTGCTGTTCTTAACAACACTGAATTTCAAAGCAGCCTCAGATGAATTGTATTAATGACTTATACACACATAGATTTGTTCAAGAAATCCAAGTAACACAGGTGAAAGCAAATTCAACTTTCATTGCTGAATTTCCCTATTTGATTGTGCTGGATAGTGAAAACAAAACAGAAAGGTTTTGAAATTAAACCCCATGAGGGGATTTTTTTTTTTTTACAGGGCCATAGAAAGAGACCTTTTTATTTTTCTTGTAGACAGACGATTCTTGAAATTTTCTTTTCATCCGAATACAACAACTTGTCTCCTTCTCCTAGGAAGAAATCAGCTGAAGTTTGCATTTAATAAGTAAAATCTTGATTCTGACATATGAAGCTTAGATGCATGTGCCAGACCTACTTGGTACTGATCAAGTTACTTCAAAATACTGGAAAGTACTTTTTGAATAACAAGTGGTTTACCAACACACAGCATTTCTGCAATAACTTTGGTAATAAAACAATAACTATAATCTTCCTGTAAGATGTAGCATATTGGTGTAAAAAGGATTGTTTCTTCCACTTGAACACACAGACATAAGCATTAAAAAATATCTCTGACACAGAAACTTCAAATATATTCTAAAAATGTAACAGAGCATTGTGTGCTTTCTCTGAAGATGTAATTTGAAAAACAAAAGAATCTAAATTAAATGGTCAATAAAAAGTGGAATGAGGTTTCACACAATTGCATGAGTAACAAAAATCAAGCTACTAAGTCATAATGAAGATCTGTACAACTTATTCTGCTTAATAATTTACTTCAGTATGATAATCATAGAATAATAAAGTACTGTTGTGCCCCAAACTTTGATATAAAATGGGATACTTTTCTGGATGTGCTTCTTGCTTTTTTCAGTTATCATCACAGAAATGATAAAACTGCAGGGCAAATGAGGTGCTGAGTGTGAGACAGTGCCCAGGTATGCCAGTGGCTGATTAGACACCAATATCCTAATAATATTCTCATAGAATAAAACAGTGAGAGATTTAACAGCAAGAGACAGAACTACTGGCAATTTCAAATTTTTATCGAAATAAACAATTCTCTGTTGGAACAAGGAAGGCATACAAAGCCAATATGAATATCAGAGAAACCTAATATTTCAGAGGCAGCTGTCTTTCACATAAATTAATTTCACAAAGTTTTGAATTATTTCCCAAATGGTGTCTCCTGGGAATAAAAAAAATCTGCAAATCACACTGAAGTGTTCAACTGAAAAGCATTTGTTAATAAGGCCTGTGGTACAGCCAATATTTATTGTCCTAAAATAGATTTAATAAATAGATAGTAGATTTAATGCTCTTACCATCAGCAGTATGAAGAAGTTTATGGCTCTTCAAAGTGCCTTTTGATTTGAACTTTTTCCCACACATGTCACAAAGATGGGTTTTCTCTGTGCTGTGACGATTCATGTGAGCTTTCAAGTTGCTCTTGCTACGAGTGGCGTACTCACAGAGGGAACATTTGAAGGGTTTTACACCTAAAAATGAAATAAATATACTCTGAAACAACCAGGCTGTGCCTTTCCAGGCTGGACATTTGCTTGAAAGAAATTTCAGATCATGTGAGCAACATGGACAAAGAGAAACACTTCAGAATTTGGATGCCTACAAATAAGAAATTTCATTTACAGCTTCTGTGTAAATGATGCTGTGCTCATTACAGCATCACTTAACTTGCTAAGAGAAAAGAGGAGTTCTTTCACAATTGAATATTGCCTGACTGAAGCCAGGTACTGAGTTTAGCCAGGAAAATACTGATATTTGGGCCTTGCTAAGCCCACTCTCGATTTAGAAGTAAAATCCAGGCTGCCTGTGTTTATGCCACGTTTGTGTACATGTCTCCCTCCAGAAGTCTTCAGGTAACTCCCATTCTCTGTTTACTACAGCCAACAGTGAGGAAACCTGTTGTAAGGAGGACTGCTTCATTAGGCAGTTAACATGAAAGCACAAGTTAAATGTGCAAGCTGTGTTTTATGGTTAATTAGTATCAGATTTGCTAATGGTTCAGGCAGATACAAGCACTTAAAACTTCTCTTCCCTCAAATTGTCCAAAGCATACAAAGAAATACCCAGTGGGTCATCTAACAGAAGGTCTATAAGAACAAAGTAAATCCTTCAAAGAAAAGCTGAATAAATCTGAATTGGCAGAGTAGTTCAACAGTTTCATGAGGCTCTGCACATTTTAGATTGATACTCATGACCTTAAAATTAGATTTACAAGCATGAAGAATTACAGTCTGCTTTAAGCAGACTTGATTGCATGCTTTGATTTGGGAAGAAATTTCTATTCACCTCCTCCTCCTGCCAGGTTGATGGCATGGGTTCCCAGTTCCAGTCAGAATAAAAGAACTTTGTCTGTGGAATACACAAGGAATTTCTCTAACCTACATTCTGCCTTACCTAAACTTCTTAAAGGAGGAAAGGCCACTGGAGAGGAGCCCTGCTCTGTTACACAGGTGGGAAAGCTCAGAGTTAGAGCATTCAAACAAACATACTGAACTATCTACATGGGAACACTTTGGAAACAAGATACCAGTTTGAGAGCACCAAATCCCATTATCCCCTTCATGCAGAGGGATGGCTGAAGAACCTAAAAACACAGGCAATCTGTTCCACAGATTACTAATGGGACAAAAGACCGTGTAAGCTGTCTTCAACCTCTTATAAAAATACACAGACTGAGTAGACACAAGATTTTACTGTCTAAAGATTTGAAATTCAAGGCATTTTTAACCCATATGTTGCCTTATTACTGGAATTTCTCCCTAAAAATGTCATAAATGTGATGAGCATTATCTTAGGGGATTTGATCACTGTCTGTGTCAATGGCAGCTAGCTGCCATGCTCTGCAGGATTTAATTAAAATATTCACAGAATTTTATGTATACATCAAAGCAACTGGATTTCAATTGGTTTACTAAGAGATTTCCAGACCAAGGATTTTTGGACAAATGTAAAAGGAGCAGCAGAGACTCATAAGAAGATACAGAAAATTATTTGTTTGAAAATACTGAGCATGTATTTAATTCACTTCTCCTTACTCACAGAGAATTCTTTATAGATGTTTATGAATGTGTTCTGGAAAAAATTGCATTAGAATTTTAGTAATTTTTATAAAACATTTAAACTGTCTGTTAATATTCTGAGTGTGAAATTCTGTGTGTGATCCAGAATCCATTTAACTAATTAATTAACCTTCAATGTAGCTTAAAGTTTTGCATTCAAGTATAGAAATAAACTTGAATCTATTTTTTTTTTTATGTCAGCAAAGCTTCAGTGGAACATGAGACTCATTATATGCCCAAAAGCTTAAAAGCAGAGTTTTACCTTCATGAGCCCAAATATGACGTTGAAGGTCTGATCCATTCTTCATAAAATAAAAATCACAGTGGGGACATTTCACAGCTCGTTTTCCAATGAGTCCTTTCAGCTGAACTCTTCTGCCAAGAATCTCAGAAATAGTAGTCATTGAAACCTCTGAGAGAAATGCAAAATGTAGTAAGAACCAGAAAGACATGAGGCAATTTATTTTGTAAGTAATACTGAAGAGCTAGATCCTGATTCGGTCCAACTTTTAAAAGTTGTATTTCCCCTACTGCCACTCAAAACTGACTTGAGCAAAGAGCACAAGGACCTTTTTTTCCTTCAGGCCTTCTAGGATGCTCTGTCCTTTCCTGATCTGTGAACTCACTGTCCTCACTGCTGCCTGTTTAAAAAAAAATAAATATTTTAAATATAAAAAAGCTTGGTTGGGCCACTGGCACAAAAGATCATTTTATCACTGTGACCCTTCCCCATAAGCTAAATTGGCAATTTTTTCTTCAATATTTTCAAAAACTTTATTCACAATTTCACCTCAGATTTCCAGATGTCAAGGATCTGAAGACAGTTCACTTCAGCCACAGCTACAATGGTCAGAACTCTGATAATCAGGCACTTTAAAGGGAAAACCAGACTCATGGAATAAATGTGACTGGAAGGGACTTCTAAGGTCACCTACTCCAAGCAGAGCCAACTTTACAGTTCCATTTTCAAAGTTACATCCAGTTGCCTAGGGTCATATCCAGTCCTGTCCTGAACATATCCAAGGATGCAGATTCTACAGCCTCTCTTGGCCCACTGCAGTCTTTAACCATGTTTACAGTCAAAACTGTTTTGCTAGGTCTAGTCAAAATCTTCTTGTTTCAACTGACATCCCTTCACTGTACAGCTCCAAGAAAAATCTCCCTCTGTCTTCTTTTTAATTAGATTGCTGAAGACAGCAATTAAGATTCCTCTCCTGGTCTTTTTTTATTCAAGCTAGACACACTCAGTTCTGTGTATTTCCTTCATATGAGATAATGTTTTGGTTGTCACAGTGAAAAAGTTCAAAATAATGAAGTTTAAATTAAAGTGGCCCAGACACATAATGAAAACATTGCCAGATGCTTTTAAAAATAAATCAAATTGCTCAATGCACGTCAGATGAATGAAATGCTATCTCTTGACTTAATGAAAGTACAACACTCATGAAATCTAAACCTTAAGACATGAAAGCTGGTGACATATTATGCCCCAAATGTTATAAACTTGAAAGTTCCTGTCTAAACTTCAATTTTTACCAAAAATCACCTTGTCTCCTGATGATCGGTCCCAGAATGGAATCACAAAAATCCTGCCTGAACTCATATGCACAGGGAAAATAACCTCAAAAGGTAACTATAAAAGCCCATGAACTGAGCAGAGATAAGTTCTAAGGTACCAAAAAAAAAAAAAAGAAAAATACAGTCATAAGTGTGAACCCTCATTCTGCCTTTCATGGCTTAGATCCTTCACTCATGACTGCAGGCTAGGATGTCTGCTCAGTGGGGAGCTATGGAAGCTGATGCCTCTCATGCCTCAGAACTATTAAGAAATATATTAAATCAGACAGTGGATGAAAGGTAGATAATTCTGAGAACTGGGACCAGAACCCAAGACTCTTTCTTCACTGCTGAGTACAAAAATCATTGGGCAATAAAGCCAAGCTCTCTTATCCCTTTGGTTTGAAATACTGCTCTGCCAAAGTCTACGGAGATTTTTGTCTCACTGCCTTCATGGGACCAAAATTCAACTCCTCTGCAAATACATAATAGGAAAGACTACTTTTTGATTTCATACTTTCTACTTGATGAGACAGAAGAGACAAGGGAACAGGGCATGCAGAATGATACCAAGAAAGGAAGAAGAGGGGGAGTTCTAGAATATTTTAATGATAAATATGAAAGTACTTCAGTTTAAATTAATTTTTGATATGTCACTTTAAAATTCAATTCATCTTAAACAGTACTCATCTTTCCTTTGATCTTCATTAATTTTAATTTATGTTTTTGAAAACAACTGCATTCATGCCACTGCAGTATTTAAAAGCTTATACCATCAGACCCCTCACATTTATATGGCTTGTAATTAAGTGTGCTGTACAAATGAAGGATTTCTTCCTGATTACAAGGAGAAAATTCACAGAAATAAAAAATATTTGTGCATTAATTCTCCTCCATATATTAAAACAGGCTTGTTGCATAACTGTTGCATGGGCATATCTTAGATGGAGTATTTCTTTAGTGCCAGAGATACATCTAATAAATCTGCTATTCTGCCTTTAAGCTCTATTCCCCCATGATACAAGAATGAAAAATGAAAACACAAAATCATAGTGCAGATTTTCTTTCTGAACCTTACTTCTATTGTAAGAGTTTAAAAGACCCACTTGAATTAAAAAAATAAAATTACATTATACTTTTTTTAGAGAGATTCAGATACCAAATGAATTGTTCAGGAGTATTTATAAATCCACAAGTTTAGTACTTCAGGGCTCCAGAGTTAACTGGTATTTCTGGACCTCAGACACAGCACACAGTGATCATTCAGCAGTCAGTGGACAAGAACAGGCTAATGACCACATGTAAGGGCACAGAACATCATTGTCCTGCCAGTTCTCAGATCCTGCTATTCAGGAATATCTCCTATGCTCCCTGCCTGAGGCAGCACAAAGGCTTTAAAGGCCCAGTTCTTGAGATTCAATTTCTGTGCTTACTGGAGTTATACCTCCTGACTACAGTATAGTTCAGAAGCCTTTTCTCATCTCAATTTCCTGCATTAGACATGTCTTCTGACGTACGACAAGCCCTCCAACCACATTGCTCTGGAGTGCTCTGCAAATAAAGAGGTTTAGTAACTAAAGAGCTGAAGTGGGAGTTAAGGAGGAAATTAAAGTGAAGGAAATTGTTTAAAACACGGGTCTAGCACTATCTAGTGGCAGTAGGAAGATAAACTACTGCTTTACCTATTATGCTGTACATCTGACAAGAAAGACAAGGAAAGTTACATCACTTTAGTTGGTTTTTTTCCCCTTAGATTCAGTCTGAGCATGACCAGTGTTTTCCTTCTTTGTATCCAATTATGTCAGGTGATAAGGAGCCCTTATGAATTAAAGAAAGTGTCACCTCTCCCTCCTCTGCAGTAGCAGCAGGACTTTCTATCCAACATAACACAGATCCTGAGAAGCAGGAAATTAGGGACACACCAGTGTGATTGCTGAGTTCACATCAGTGAGTTTAAATCAGTCCCCACATTTTGGCATCAAATTCCCAAGATCTGGGAAAGAATTATTTACTCAGGCACAGCACATTGACTCACCACATTCATGTTATCTTGTACTTGCACTGATAAATCAGGGCACCAGAATGCAAGGTGTAAACAGAGTTTGGGGCAGTTTGCTGGATCCAGACCCATTACTGATTCCAGTAATGGAACTTGCCAGCTCCATTTCTACTGGCCATACCAGATCCCAGCTGGTTCTAGCAGGAGCCCTGCTGCAGACCCCAGCTGGCCCTGGGGCTCCAGCCCAGCCCCAGGACCTGGGCATGCACAGGGCCAGCTCTGCATTCCCATCAGGCACCTACAGACAACTCATGAGCCCTGAACACATTCCTGTCAGTTCATGTAGGGCCAGTGGGAATTTCACATCTCCTGGGCTGCTACAGGATGTCTATGTGCCTGATCCCAAACTTTCCAGTGCTTAATTTGAATTCACCCTTTGCCAGATGAAGACAGATTTCTCAGCACAATTACCTGACATATTCCACAACACACTCAAACAGGAACACTTTTCACTCTAAATTCTAACATCTGCAAAACCAACACAATTCTTACTCTAAACTAGTTGAATTAGAAATAGACTCTTCTCCTTCTTAGAAATATAATCACATTACACTGCTCATTCTAAACCCTTATCCATTTATTGCAATAGACTGAGAAATCTCCCTTGATTTTTTTTTCTTACCAGGGTGATTTGTCTTGATGTGAGATTTTATAAGTCGATCTTCAGAAAATGTCTTCTCACACACAGGACAGGAATAACTCTTTTTATCCTTAAATGAGAAAGAAAGAGATTGCATTTTCAGTCTACTGGTATAATCACTATAGTCATTATTCAGTAATACATGGTTCTCAACAAAGTTATAATTCAAGGTTCGGTTTTTAAGGAAAAAATGAATGTATTTATAGTGAAATAAGTGAAGGAGAAATATTAAAAGACTCTAAGCACATCATTAATCCTCATGAATACTGGGCTCCAAGTTACAGCAGATGAGAATATGCACAATAAATGTAAGCATTATCTTCTGACTGACTCTGTAGAAAATCAGGAGTTGAAAGATCAAGTCACATAACAGAAGAAAATGTATTTGATGTAAGCAGTAATATTTAGGGTTTTTTCTTCTTTTTTTTCACAAGTCCACCCTTCTTATACCAGGATCAGATCTTACCCTTCTGAAGACAACCACCACTCTGTGGATTTATAAAATTGCCTGAAATTGAGTAGCAGAGTTAACAATGACAGATGCCATTACTTATTCAGTGTCTAAATTTTTAACTACTTTATAAATATTCAGCATTTTATGTATTACCAATAAAGTCGTATTCTATTATTTTGATTTAAAGACTACTGCGGATTTTCTCAGTGTCACTGATGTTATAACAGATTTAACACTATCAGTCAAGTTCAACTGGAGAGTTTTGATGTCATCTGTTTTTATATGTAATTTTAGTATAATTGCAATTTTCCTGTTTTTACAAATGCATCTAACTTCTAAAAATATAGAATTTTCTCCATTACACTTTAATTTAAACCTTGACAGTCACAATGTAAGTTGGAGAGATTGATGCTTCCAGAAGTACCTGCTGGCACTGGATGCTCAATCCAATGAGTGGGTCATAGTCACCTCTGCACTGAGTAGATTAATTTATGAGTGGATTATCAAAACCACAGACGGAGGGAATCTAGTTAGTCCTGACAGCTGGGCAGGTGCCCAGGTAACACAGTACTTGGTTGGAGAGGTGCAGCTGCCCACCCACCAGAGATCTCTGAAAAGGTGAGCTGAAGCCACAGAACAGACACTGCACTACTTATTCCAGGACAGAAATATTTCCTGAAGAGTGTGGAAGGAAATTATTGATCAAAATGGAACAGACCCCTGTGTTATGAAGGAGAAATCTGGAGATCACAGGAGGGTAAGGGTCCTGGACTCTACCAGTTTCTGACCTTTGACCAAAGAGCATCTCTGATAGCAAGGAGGACTCTACAAGGAGGTCATTATTGCCCAGATGCTGCAGTGGTACAGCTGTACATGGACACCTCTCTTGAAAGGAAAGCAACAATTGATGGGTTTTCATGGTAGACAGGTTTTGGACTCTGATGCAGCAGGGGCAGTCAGTCTCATGTACCTCTGAGAAACAAATCCCTGAAGTACCTACAAGTTAAAACTAGCAGTAGCCCCAGAACACTTGGGCTGAAATATCAATAAATACTCCCACAGCTGTAGGATATGGAGCTCTCACTGCCCTTAATGTGGCAGTGGCACAAGGAGAATTCTGCCTGAGCTGAAAGTCTTTTGCTCCAGTGAGAAAATCAGGGACTGGGGACGGCAGCTACACAAGTTTTACCACCCATAGCTGTACCTTGCTATGATGCAGTTGGGGCTGTCAGAATTTTAAGCCCTAAGAATCTTAAGGGAAAAATAGGAACATCAGAGAATACTAGCTGAGTTTTGGAAGTGATTCAAGGAGCCTACAAAGTTGACAAAACCTTGAAAAAGAGCTGTTAGTGTGTGGAATTAGGGTCTCTGAAATGATATAACCTAAATCTGCTAGTGATGATTTTGGATTTCCACCTGAAATAAAGATCGGCAGATTAATCATAACAAAACTCCATAGAAATGTTTGCACCATTTCAAAGATGTAGTTGCATGATCACATTCATAATTTGGCACATATAAGAAAAACAGCACAAAATCATTTAGGGGCTCTTGAGCTGAAATGTGTTGACAGATCTCAGTCTGTTCCTCAAACTTGCTATATATCTGATTTCAAAATATACATTTAAATAAAGGGAAAAAATAGTGTACTTTTAATGTGCAGTTGGGTGTTGCTGGTCTTTAATACTCATTGAATTAAGCATTTCTCAGTGTGGCCAGAACATTGAGAAAAATGTTAAAAAAGAGAATAAAAATTCAACACTCCACTACACACACATTCTACTTCAGCTGAAGTGCTGTTAACTGTGACAACTTCACATTCTTATTAATATTCTTGAGGAAGGCAAGGCTATAAGCCTATGTCTTAAAGGAAAAACCAAAATAATCAGTAAATGCATCAAGACCTACAGAGCAACATAAATGGATGGGTGCTGAGAACTCATCTTTCCACAAGATGATTGATGGTAACAAAATTCTTCAATAATGAAATAATGCCAACAGCTTTTTTCAAGCTGTTAGAAAGTTATCTGCACCAAGTTCTGCAGAAGTGATCTTCAAAAGGGTTATCATTTGTAGTGTAACAGAGCATGCCTAGGAGCACTGAGTCCCCTCAAAGTGTGGCTCCAGTTCCTCACAGAGGAACCCAAACCTTTCCCTGCTGGGTACCCAGGCCAGTGCCAGAGTACTGCAGCTGATGCTGTCAGCTTGGAATGCTTAAATGTTCTTCTGCTGCTGCCCTAAGAGCTTGTGTGAGTCCTTCAGTGCAATCCCATCAGTCTCAAAACAGCCTTTAAAGATCCCCTGCTGCAAATGAAATATTTCAGAGCATCCAGACCACAACACAGAGCCCCAGAGAAGCTCCCCTGTTCCACAGCTCCAGTTCTCCAGGTGCCCTGGCCATAGGTGATGACAGAAACTCTTTGAAAGCTGAGGTTGCAGAAATACCTGAATCACATTCTCAGCATGCAGGTTCTCCTCTGGTAAGAATGAAAGTTATTTTTCCTATGCTTTAAAGGAATACCTGCCTTTTAAATGCCTTTGAAGGCTTTTTTGAAAGAAGCAAAGCATGGAGAGAACTGCATCTACCTTTGTAAGAGACCAGCTGCAAACTCCAATCAGCTGTTTAAATTTCAAAGGAAATCACTGCATAATATTTGCTCAACACTCTATTAACCAATTTGAGAAAATATAAGAAACTTAAAATAATTCCTAAAAAAAGGTAGGTTTTCGACTGAAAGTGTTGCTTACATTCCATAAAACAGGAATTTAATTAGGTATGTAAGTATTCTTAAACTAGTGAAAATAGATTAGCCTAATACTATCACAAATTTTCTTGTTTATACTATTTCTTTATTAAATAAGGCCACTTGCATAATAATCACAATACATTTCTCTTTATATAAATTAATTAAAATTGTGCTAAGAAAGCATCAGCTATATTGCATTACCCATTTATGGTGCTCTGAAGAGAATTTTATTTCTCTGAGGCATGTGTTTCAAGATAATTCAAGGGGTAGGTATACAAGTATACAGTCACAAAAATAAAAATTAAAATCCTCTACTAAATATTGGCACTCACAAAATATTTCCAGGAAACGTTCCCACAACTCAATTAACACAACATTTGATTGCGTGATTTTGTAGAGGAAGAGAGGACCAAAGCCTGCTCCCATATCTACCCAGATCAACAGAAATTTAATTTCTAACACCCATGGGATCAGAATTAGACCTCCAAGTTACACTTCTGAGGAGTGAAGACTTCCAGAAATCTTCACCACAGTTGTCATGATGTTCAAATAAAAAATTTCCCATAAGATTCCTGCATTAAACTGATGTCCCATTAAAATGCAACTCATCTAAAGGATGTGATGTACCCAGGAGACAGCTGTGCACACATGTGCAGGAGGCTACAGAAAGACATGCAGATGTTTAGACAGATTTTTCTGAAGTCTGGCAAGAAGTAGAACTCAGCTCACAAAATGACAAGCACCTGCATACAGTACTTAAGCATTTTTTGGTGAAATAACTTTAGTAAAAACAAATGCCAAGCTGACATTCATTATGGAAGTGAGGACTAAGAGCAAAAGCTGCTTTCCAACAGTGTGCCTGATCATTAGACCAGAGATGTTTTTGTTAACTGCTTCCCTTTGCAGTACCTTGCATTGACTGCTCAGCAGCACTGCTCCACAGCCAGACCTGTGACCTGTGGGATCTCAGCACCTCAGGGCTGAGGTGCCGAGTCACCGAGACCACCCTTGGGGGGCTCGGGAGTCCTGGAATGTTGCCAGAAGTGTCTGGTGGCTGGACTTTGATCCTACACAGGAGACGACACCTGTATGAGGATAGGAGGATTTCACCGGGGTGAATGGTGAAGGGATTAGTTAATTAGAGGGTGAGACACAGGGTTTAGGATTTCTGTACAGGGGAGTTTAGAGAAGTAAGATGGAGGAATTGGGGCGTGTCCTGTCCTTCTTCTTCTTCTTCTTCTTCTTCTCCTCCATCTTCTGTGGTGATGGTGGCACTTTGGGATTGGTCATTACTAAAAGTGCACCGGGCAATAAGGGTGAAAGGTATTGGGGAAAAATGATAAATATTGTACACGCAACTTTGGGTATAAAGATAGGTGACCGCCCCGGAGGGCAGGGAGTGTGCTCATGGCTGGCTGCTGAGCAGACCTCTGTCAGGCCGAAAGAAAATCTTTTAGATAAACAATTAATAAACACAGAGACCGAAAGAAGAACTGAAGCCTCTTCTCGTCCTTTGATACGCGGGCTGCCCCAAGGCCACCCCGGGCCTTTCCAGGCCCTTCAAACAGCTGAAAACCGGACAGTGACCATGTGCAAATTTACTGTCCTCAGGAAGGGCAAATAAGCAACCAGAGCTTGAGAATCTCACATCCTACCAACAGGTACACCATTACATGAAAGGTCATCATGGAATTTCTAAGCATCCTTCCAAAGACAAGAATGATTTACATTCCAAAATGTGCATCAAAGTAGGTGCAGGCACCTAATAATGGGTGGTGGTTCTGGGTCTGAAGTGCAGTTTTATAGAGGTGATAATGTTGCAGTATCAATTACATACATAGACTTAAAATATGTTCAGAGACAAACCTCTCTGTGATGTTTATCTGCTCAGCACAGTGAGCATGGCAAAAACCACTGGGGGTTGTAAACAAACTCAGGTACCTACTTCAGCACTGTTTAATTCAACACCCTGCTCTTCAATGTTACTATGAGCTCATTCATAATATAGACTGTACTAAAGCAATTTGAAAGTGCCCAGCTCTTTCCTAGGTCCCATGACACTGAAGTGATTGGTCATGTCACAGTTTGAACTTTGGAGGAGCTCAATAAATGCCAATAGACATCAAAAATCTACAATAAAAGCCCTAGGAGCAAAAGATGAGTACTGAAAATCAGAGAATATATACAAAGTTTTGGATTTGAATCAAGCCACACCTCAGTGCCCAGGCTTCAAAAGTAAAAATCTTCCCTGTAACAAAAATATGTAGCAAACACAGAAGGCAAGAGGCATCACATTCACACTCCCCATCATCATCTGCCAGGGAATAACCAACCCCAAATTCAGTGCAAGACTTGAGTGCTGCACACAGAGCAAGGTGGGTGGCTGTACAGTGATATATACAAGGATGAAGGGAAAGCTGCTTTTCAATACCCACCATTTGTCTTCTAAAAATAATGCAGGGATCCAGCTGAAATGCAGCCAGCAAGGAGGTGATGCAGGATACACATCCACACAAGGAACTGAACTGAGATTTCAATATCTTCTGCCTCCACAGAAGTTAAATTTTAATATTTATTAAGAATTGATTTTTCAAATGAAAATTAAAGTAGATTTCCACATTTAACTGTGCATAGATATACATTTGAAGAAGTGGTCCTTTTCACTGAGATATGCATGTAGTAAATATACCAAGCAGTGGGCACAAAGATCAATGTGAGAATTGCCAAATTCAGTTACTAAGTAAATTCTAATACATGAATTTTTCAATCCATTTAAATGAATATATTTGACAGTAAGCATCAGTAAGCATGCTTCTGAAAGACTGTGCCATCACAATGCTTTTAATTATGAAATCCATTTTCTCAGTTCTATTTAGAATTATGAAAATGCTGTTCCTGGTGGGAGCTGCTGGACATTCATCACACTTGAAGACCAGGTACTTATGGAAGGATTTAAGGAGAACTAATTGTAGACTCTTTTTTCTTAAGTGTTCTTAAGAATCAGTTGCACAGATTTTTGCTATCACATAGGCATTGTAAACAACATGAATTCAAAAAAATCCAAAAAGAATGTCTATTTTGTGGATTTTCTGCACCTTTCACAACAAATTCAGATTCCATTTCAAATATTTACAGAAGGGGAGGACACAAGGGGGGAAATTTTTCCTTTTTGTGTTATCTCTTCTGTTTGGTTTTAAAGTTCTTCAGAAGTAGCTGCTTAAGAAGAGTAGGTGAAGTGTTGCTCTGTTCCAAATACCTTTAAAGTAAATCCAGCTGTTGGAAATACTGACCAACAGCCTACCAAGGTCTGGTTTCAGCACATGGCACTCTGAGGGCTTTCTGAACAAGACAGGAACCTTTAAAATGAGATCTCTCTGTGTTTGTCAATACAACAGAAAATGTTAGAAGTTCAACTGCAACTAGGTGGAGATACTAAGAAAAAAATCCTTTTTAACAACTTAAATATCTTTTGTCTGTAGTAATTAGGAAGAACATATTCCCATTTTACACAAGTAATTTATTTATGAAGGCAGGGAATTCAGGTTCACAGAATGAAGTAATGTAACTAGAGTACCAACTTTATTCTACTCACTCAAAGGATCTGAAAATACTGAGAAAACCAAAGAGAGAAAATGGATACAGACATAATCCCCTGAAAACAGCTCTGAGAAGATCCAAATATCCAGTTACTCAAAGTCAGGTATTCCCAGAAGTGTGCAGAGAACACACAGGTTAGAACCCTGAACTATGTCTTCAAGTATTGCCACAGAATTACAAACGCTGAAGAAGACACTGAATTCGGACGCACACACACACACATTTGGTTTGCTACTCACCAGATCTGAATGAACTTTCAGGTGTGCCTGGAGCTTGTATTTATCTGGAGTGGAGTAGTCACAATTTTCTGTGGGACATTTCAGCAAAATATTGCTGTGTTTCTGGATGACGTGACGCTTAAGGCAGTTCTTGGTGATGGAAGAATAATTGCACTGGGAGCAGTAATATAAATGTTCTCGAGTGTGCGTTCGGACATGCATGTCATAGTGCACCTGGTACCAAAACAACTTGCCTGAAAATCAAATTAGACATGAAGAAAGTAATTCCTGAACAATTGTCAGTGAAAATTCAAAAAAAATAACCAATTTTCTTTCAGGACAAAACACACTGTTTGAATCCTGTCCCTTTTGTCTTTGATGAGAGCTTGCCTACAGACCCTTCACTACTGAAAATATATTTACAAATCCACCTATGCCTAAGAAGATCATGTTATATGTCCTGAAACAGACTAAGAAGAGTAACTTTAGTACATATCAATGATCTTTTTCCTAAAGAAAAAGTCCTTTACATCTGTTCTCTTATGCAAAGAATCTGAATGCAGCTGTACACCAAAAGAGATTGTCAAAATATTTTTTGTTACTTTCTTCCATGTTATTCCTTCTTAAAAGCCTTTTGGCATAATGGCACCAAGAAGTTTAGAGCAATTCATCTAAAGTACAATGTTACATGATGTTTCAAAAATTTGTTTTTTCAGACTTTGGTTCCTTTGCCTTTTCAAGAATGAAAGCTACAAAATACATCCTGAATTGCTTCCTTTCCATTTATGTAAACACAAACATTTTCAGTTAGAATAAGTGGGAATGGTGTGTTATTCCCACTTCCATAAACTAAAAAACCCAAACAATTACAGTCAGGATAGTCTTGATTTGATACCATGTAATTAAAATTTTCATCTCAAAGAACCTGGTTCAAAACAAGACACAAAATTATGCCAGTGTCTATGTTTCTATTGTACAGAATGTATATTACTATACATCCTCCTACGCTATATGAAAAAAATTGGATTTTGTACTAAGCTGATAATGAAGCTCAAGCATTAAAGCATGAACTGCACTAATGATGATCACATACCTAAATCTGCTGTGCTTAGCCCCAGTGTAAATTGTGACTTGGGGAGATGCACATGGACAGAATTAATCTAATTCTATCAAATTTCACATCAACAGATAACTGAGCCTTGCTTTGCTATATTCTACTACTGAGTTTTTTTGAGGAGATTTTACTCATTTCACATTATATTTACAGCAAAACATAAATACCACTGGACCCCAGAATCCATACTGAACTACAACATTAATGCTGCTGCAAAGATATACAATTACATCACTGGAAACTGGAGGATCAGGAAAAAGCTAGCTCACTGCATAAGATTTAAAAAACCCCAAACACAATTCCACTGCTCCTTACCACAGTATTCACATTCCAAGTCTCCATAAACCTTCCTTATCCTCTCCCGCAGCTCAGTGCTCATCTGTCTCTTCTGCAAGCTGTCCAGGATCTGCATGAAGGCCACGGATCCATTCCCCGCTGTGGCTGTGTTGGAAGAGGCTGTCTGTGGGCTGGTGGCTGCCCCAGCTTCTGCTGCTGCCAAAGGGTCTGTGGGTTCTGCTGAATTTTGAATGGGTGGATTGCTTGTTTCTGATTCACCAGGAGGAACAGACTGGATTGTCTCTGCAAGAACTGCAAGGTTCTCAGTCATTGTGTTGTTCTGACTCACATCTAAACTTTTGTCTTCAGATAGTAGAAGATTAATTTCTTCACCCTGCTCGTTTACAGAACTGCATTGAGTAACTTCCTCTTCATTTGGAGGAGAATCTTTAAACTCCTCAGGGCCAGCAGTACCATTTTTCAGCAGGAAGCAATCTGATGTTACACAGGGCTGAATGTCTGGGACTGCTATGTCTGTTGTCTGACACAGTGTGTCTGCTACACTCTTCACCAGAGGATTTTCTAATTCTAAGGAAAGGACAGCATCAATTTGTACATCACCATTATGCTGACCATCATGGTTTACATCTGCAGCTGCTGATTCACCTTCAGAAGCAGATTGCTGTGGGGTGTTAACAGCATCAGTGCTTGTGACAGTTGATTCACCTGCACTTTGTGTCTGCTGTTCACCAAGGGCTTCTGCCTGGATGTCACCTCCTGGCTCAAGCAGGCAGAAGCTTTGGTTGATAGAACTATTAAAAACAAAATCCTCCTGCAGATCTGCATGCACTTCTTTGATGTGAGCTCTCAGCCTCACAGAACTGACAAACTTCTTCAGGCACACAGAACACACGTACACAAAAGGGTGCTTTCGAACATGGAGCTCAAGGGCCTGGTATTTAGTGGCTCCATGGCCACAGAGCTCACAAGCAAAGGGTCTTTCATCACCATGAACGAGCATGTGGCGGTCTCGGTCCAGCTCATTTTTGAATTTGCGCTCACAAATGTGGCAGTCATAGAGGAGCTGTCTTTTGCCCTCTCGTGTCATCAAGCGAAGCTCATCGAAAACGTCTTTCACCTTTTTGTCTTGGAGGTCATGAGTCTCCTTCATATGCTTGATCAAGTTTTTAACATCTGAGTATTTCTTTTTGCAGAAACGACAGTGCTGCTTAATCTTCTTGTGAACCCTCTCGATGTGGACTTTGAGGTGGCCTTTGCTGAGACAGGTGAAGGTGCAATAATCACAGCTGAACTTCTCCCCCGTGTGCTTCCGCAGGTGAACGTTCAGGTTGGCTTTGATGGCACTGGCATAACTGCAGTAAGAACACTTGTAAGGTTTCTCATTTGTATGGATCCTCAGATGTGCTTGGAGGGAGTGTTTAAATTTGAACACCTTGTTACAGTATTCACATGTAAAAATTTTCAGTTGAGTTGGACCCAACCTAAAAAAACCCCAAACAAGAAGTTATATTTACAGCAGTGAACCTTGGTAACATAATGTGTTGAAATTAGACATTCATAGCATAAGGTGTTTCCCTAGATATTCATAATGGACAGAAATGTTTAGTTTTTTAAAAAATGTATTCTCCAAAAACATTTTAAATTATACAGCTTATTCATAGTTAATTTTCAGCTCTTCCTTTATTTAAAGGTCTCAGAAAAATGCCCCAGTTTCATGAAGATGGATGGGGAAACACTTCACTCATATTCTGCATCAACACAAATGTAAGTACTTCAAAACTACCTGCTTGTTTTCATTGCCTGCTCATATGGGGTTTGCTGAATGGCATATTCTTGATATCCTTTTCGTTGTGATGGGTCTTGTGCTGTTGTGTCTGGAGTTTTGGGTTCATTTTCATGAGGAGAAGCCTCAAGAGGAACAATTTTTCTGGCTCCTAAAGGAAGAATGAAAAGAATGTTTATCAAAAATTTCACACTAGAAATATGTATTGTCTATAATAGAAAAGTGTAAATTAAACAATAAACTCTGTAATCATTAGTTTGACTGTTTTAGTTTGTGTTGTTAATGATGGATACACTTCCAGAATCCATCAGTACTTATACAACAGTTCTGCTTAAATAACTTGCCAGGACTGATAGCTCAGAACCTTATTTATAGTGCTTGATGCCTGCTACAAGGAGATCCTACATCCAAATATTTCCACCTTGAAAAGACTGTAAATCTTCTAAATAAAATTTGAATTTTTCTGTTTCTGCTTCATAATACAGCCTTTGAAAAATGATGCCTAGCTGTTCAATCAGTTCCACAAATAAGGCTGGGGAAAAGTTTAGTCTAAAAGACAATTTAGTCTATATTTAAAGCTATGTACAACTTTTCCTTAAACTCCTTATATTTTGGGGCATGTTGCCATCCCTCAGAATGAAAATATGTTTGGAACAGATTTCCCAGGGCAGTGGTCACAGCTCCAAGCCTGACAGAGCCCGAAAAGTGTTTGAACAATGCTCTCAGGCACATGGTGTGATTCTTGGGGCAGTCCTGTGCTGGGCCAGGAGATGGACTCAGTCTTTGTGGAGCCTTTCCAATTCAGATTATTCTGATTCTGTGTTCCACGTGCATGTCTCAATCTTCATTGGGAGCACTCAGAGCTATACTGAATGCATTTAGCCAAGATTCCTGAAGATATTATTTAAAAAATATAGGCAGTACTAATATAAAGTCTCTGAAACCACAGTGGGGGTTACCCAACAACAAGTGTGAAAGACTTAGTGAGAAATCCAGGAGGACATGGAGGAAAGAAGTGCTGTAGACAACAAGGAGAAAAACAGAGATTCTGTGGGTCCTTCAGAGTGATTTTAAGTGGGAAATTGAGATATTTTGAGAAGAGGCCATATGGGAGTACCTTAAGCTATTGAAGCTTTTCCTATGAGACTGGACATCAGGCAACTCTGTAACTAAACAGATTAACTAAACTGTAATAGCTCTGTTGCTCACTAAACTGGTTGCATATAAAACCAGGTTTTTTGGAGTACTGTTTTTTAATAATGCTTTCAGTTCTGTATTAAAGATTCTGCAGGTTCAACAGAACTGATCTTCCAAGATTTTACCCTAAATGTTACCAGAACATTACAGCTTCTATTCTTCCTGTTCCTCCCTTTCCCAGAAATATCAGGTTGTCCACAGGATTGCATCTCCCAAACTGCACTGTCCCAGTGAGATGGGACCTGGTCATTGCAGCACAGAAGCCATGGCTCAGTCTGTGGGTTCAGTACAAAGGTAACAGAATAGACATCAGAGAGCAGAAAAGTGTTCTGATATTTCAATACTTAAAATAGAAGCAAATTCTATATTTAGAGTGACTCGGTTAAAAGAAAATAGGTCTTAAACTGCTTTATATGCATGATTGCCTCTTCTAGGCCTCCCATTTCTTGACTGTGAGACAAAGATTCTCATTAAATGCTCCACACTAACTCTCCTCTGTGCCCTTCTGCATTTCAGGATGTTTGAGCATTTTCTAAAAGGACTGCCAAACTGTTTAATAGACTTTCATACTACCACTATAAAAATTTAATCACCTAAATTGGGTGAACTGAATATATACTCACTAGATAAATACTAACTCACCAGTATTTTGCATACTTCGAGTGAGCAGAATGCTCCAAGGTTATCCTCATGTTACTGCCTCTAAATTACCTATGCATTTCACAGAAAGACAAATGTCTTTAAAAACTTGAAGAGGGAGATTCAGATTTGCAGTCATGCTGATGAAGTACCTGCTCACAGAAGGCAATTATGGCCCCTAGTGGGAGGTAGCTACTTCCCACCCTTAGAAGACAGGGAACATTAATAATGATTAGATGCCTCCATCCACTTGGGATGAGGGTGCCAACAGACCAGCAGCCACAGCAATCACCACTAGATCACAAACTAATGACCACAGCACATGCCCAGCAAGTGAGAAAATTGGTTTCTAGGCTCTGCCCAGCCTAGCCACCACATATCCCAAATCCCAAAAGAATGCCCTCAGTATTCAGGTTAGGGAAATGCCTAAGAACAAGGCAAACACATGCAAGGTCTTACTTTTTATTAAAAACATCAAATGGCAATAAGGAAGATAAAGGTTTTCCTGCTTCCCTAGGCAATCATTTCAAGAAGTCAAAGTATATAAATATCAGGGTAAAAAAAAAGAAGTTTACTGTACTGATAAGTTCTTTTGCAAAAATCCTTCCCCCAGCACTATCATATCTCTATTTTAAAGGCAGAATCGACTTTAGTTTACCAGACTTTATTTATGCCTTTTGCTTTCCTCTTTTCAGTCAATATCACCTAAGTAAATCTGCCTTCAGAAGAATAAGATTTGAGTTCTTCATGTCATTCTGACAGCAGCTGCTACAGATAAGCATTACCCAGTGAGCCTCATCCCTGGCTCAAACTCAGAGATGGCCTCCAGTGTCTTACAGTCTGTCCCTTGAAAAAACAGCCTGGCCTTCACTACAGAGTTCTCCAATACTTATCAACAGTCTAAAAGGGAATGGAATTATTAGAATGGATCAGAAATAAACCAGGAAAAAACATCAACATAATTCCTGTTAATTCAACTAAATTCTGTAAATGTCCTAAAGCTTCAAGTATGGATCAAGGATAAAGAAGAACTTCAGAAAACAGAAACAAAGAAAAAATCCAAAGTATTTTGTTTGGAAAGGGGGTAGAGAATTTGGAGACCTTCAGCTTGGAAAAGAGGTAACTGAAGGTGAAATATCAGAAAAAACTTTGTATTAAGCAATACTGCAGAAAAAAAGTGTAAATAATCATTATCTTGCAACCCACAAAAAAAAAAAAGTTCAATGCAGACTTAAACTAAAGGAATATGCACTTTCACCCCACATTTAATTAAGTTATGGAACAATTACTGCATAATGTCACAGAAACTGAAAACATAAATGCATTCAAAATGGGACTTAGAAAAATTAATTGATACATATTAAATATGATAATCCAATGCAAACACTCATCAGAACTAATCTAATGCAAACAACTGTCAGAATCCATGAGACTTTAAACAATAAGTGTCCTTTTTCTTTCCTATAGAGATGCTGCATCCTGCCTTCAGACCAAATTTTTGATTTAAAAAAGAACTTTAGCTGAAGTTAAAGTATAAAAAAAATCTTCATAATGTAGGTATACATAATAGATTTCAACTGTACAGACCATAACTCTGGTCTGTACAGTTAAAATAATGAATAATGAATAATAAAATAAAATAAGCTATGGCTATGAAGTGAATATTTGTTTCTTTCAATCTCTTTCTGAAGGAATGTGTTTTTCCAGCTTCCACAGTATCTTGTGAAATGTGCTTCAAATGTGTGTGATCCATAGGAATACAGTTCTCAAAGTTATCAGACACCAACCCTACCCATAATGCCAAGGTTCTCCATACAAAGCTATCTCTAACCCTCAAAATAAAGCTAAAAAAAAGGCAAAAGGACCATTTAATATTAAGTCACTCTGAAAATGAACCCATTTAAACTTGGACAAAAATAGAAATGCAGACCCATGTGTGGGAGGATGAAGATTCCTCCTTTCACCAGAGCTGGACATTAGATTGGCTGAGCTAAATCCATCCGCAAACCCACAGCGACAGGAACACCTGCTCACATTCAGAGGGGAGAGGTCTCATTTTCCTAACCTTGCCTAATTCAACATTTGCTTTAAGTCAGCATAAGGATAGCATCTTTCCTCTTGTTATAGGTAAAAGTTAAGTTAAAATAGGATATAATTCAATTATATTGTATTAATTATGTTATATTATTTGTGTTATGTTAAAGGGCGGAGGGCTTATTAGAATGTGCTAAAGGGCCCAGGGTTTGGTGAAGCAGGGGTCTGATGGGGCAAGGCAAGGTTGAAGAGAGATTGGATGAAACACCTGACCAATCATTCAAAGCCCTGCAGAAATGATTGGTCCAGAATGAACGGCGGTAAAGACCAATGAGAAGCCTGGAAATGGACCAATCATCATGAGGATGCAAAATGCACCAATCCTGGACTCGAAGGGGACTATAAATGTGGGGAGTTTGTTTGGGTCAGGGTTCTTCTTCTTTTGGGATATTTGTTGTTTGGGAGAACCCAGTACACTTGGGGTCAGCGCACTGTTTTCGTTTTTGGCTCGCTGTGTGGGCGTCTGGGCTTATCCTGGGCACTCCGTTCCTTGCAGCTATTTTAATAAACGAGAACCTCTTTCTGTGGAGAAAGTTTGGCCTCGTTCGTATCCATAACATCTCTTTTTTGGGGACTCGTCCGGGATAGGCCACGCCCTGAAACAGTCCGGGGTAGCCCAGGACCCGAGAGACGCATCCAGCCACCTTTCTGGCTGCCAGAGATTGGACTGTTGGACTGCAGAAGGGTTTGCGCCTATACCCGAGGCTGCAAGGAACACAGCAACCCAAAAGGTGAGAGCCCTCCGAGAGGGAGCGGGGCTCACGTTGCCTCAGAGCAACGTGAGTGGGGTTGAAGGCAATAGGGGGTGCGAAGTGCATGTGAGTGAATGAGACGGGGGCTGTAAGTACAGACCCCCGAAGCGAGTGCTGTTGAGGAGTGCGTGGGCCCCTATGGACCCCCAGGAGTAGGGGAGACGGGGAGCACCCACCTAAAGCCGCCCTTACCCACTCAGGCTTCCGTTCCTCCAGTGATTGGAGGCTCCTAGGGGTGGTTTGAGCCATTGGCCCGAGTTGTGCCCCTCGAACTAGGATCCCATTGGGGGGGTCATAGAGGGGGACACACTCGGTACCCTGAACTAGGATCCCATTGGGGGGTCATAGGGGTACCCAAGGGGGGTTAGTGGGGCGGACTTGCCCAGTGAGGGGTAGAGCTCTGACCACTAGCTCAAACCACCTGGAGGGCTGTTCCTCAGGGATAGACTGGGGGAGTCTACTCTCTGAGGAACTAGGACCTTGGGGGTGGGAGGAAATACTCCTATACGGAGACCACTGAATAAAGTGGCCACCGTTGTAGGGGAGTGCCCCCTTTCTGAGGCCGGGGAAGGGGAGGGTGCCCAACCCAAGGGGAGTAGGGTCCCCTCGAGCTAGGACCCCAGTGCAAAGGGGGTCATAGAGGGGAAGTAGGCTCACCCTGAGCTAGGATCCCAGCTGAAGGGGGTCATAGGGGTGGCTGAAAATTTACTTCACAGGGACAGTGACCCACAGGGGGGAGGTGGGCCACCAGCTGTGGAAGGGCCCTTTCAGTCACTAGGGCTGAGGGGGAGGTTAGAACCAGCTCACGTTAGGGAGAATTTTTTTTTCTTTTTTTTGTTTCTATGTTAAGAGTCGGGGCCCCTAAGGAATGAGGTTCGGAGGTGAGGGCAGGCCAAAAGTCCTTCGACCATTCCTTAGGAATTTTTGAGTTTTCTGTGTGGTGGGCCAAGAAGCGGCCATTTTGCGTTTGCTGTGAGGCAGGCCGAGAAGCGGCCATTTTGAGTTTTCTATATGGTGGGCCGAGAAGTGGCCATTTTGATTTTTGAGTGTGGTGTGAAGTGGCCATTTTGAGTAAGCGGCTCATTGAAGCCAATTTGTATGTGGTTGAGTGTGGTGTGCAGAGTAAGTGGCTTACTGCATCTATTTTGTATTTAGTTGAGCAGGTGGTTGTAAGTTGTTTAATTTCTTGAAATAGCCATCACTATTGTTTAGCTTTCCCACTAAAACGATAGATATTATATTTCTTCTTAGGTTATAAGTGTTCATTTGAATTAACATTATTATTCTAAAATACTTGCTAAACCACCATATTTGTTTCCCACACAAAATATTTCTTTGGGCCACCTTTTTGTTTTGTTTTGTTTCCCACCAAAGCCACCATATTTATTTCATCTCCCACATCAAACATTTCTTTAAAGAGTCTTGTCTATTATGATAGGAACTTTTTAAAAGTAACCATTATTATTACATTTTCCACAATAATTAATATTTATTTTCTCTTCCTCATTTATAACTAATACATATCCCTTATTGGGAAAAAAAATAAAATATTGTATTTGGATACCAAGTGCCAGTTAAAGATGGGACAGTGTGCTGGGAAAAGTGCCAGCAGGAAGAGAAAAGGGAAGGATGTTTTTAAGAAAATACCTCCTAGTAGTCCTTTAGGTGAACTTTTAATAAATTGGGATACTAATGAGGGAATGAAGGATCTAGATAAGAGAAAAATTATAAGATACTGTACAGAAATATGGCCTAAAGAGAGTATTGCTGAAAGACCTATTTATTGGCCCTGGTACGGGACAAAAGAAAGACGGCTATGTATAGCATTAATTAGATATGTCAATACCAGAATAGAACCTTGTGACGAAGAGATTAGATATGCTAAATGTTGGTTAGAAAGGGACAAACAGGAAGAGGAAATAAAATTATATAAAGTATCCAGAGAAAAAGAAAAAGAAGAAACTAAGCTACCAGAATGGAGGTGGGATCCTTTAGACTATCTTCCTCCACCTCCCCCTCCTGATCCCTTAGATGACCTCCCGTTACCTCCTCAACCAACTCCCCCTATAGACCACCTTCCTCCTCCCCCTCCAACCTTGTACCCCTCAGTACCATCTCACGGGTGGATGCAATTTCAGTATCTACCTCCACAGACATTTTAAAATCACCTCAACCTTCTAATTCAAGTTGTCCTGCTCCCAGCATCCCCTCTTCTGTATCATCTCCTTTCCCAAATATACCAGAACCTGCCCATTCTAGTACTCCTTCAGTTTTGCAGAGTCCCTCCAGTTCCTCAAGTACCCAGACACTGGTCTCTAGTACCACTCATAGTGTCCATACCCCAATCTTGGCTCCCAAAACTTTCCAAAATACTCCTTTTTATTTTTCCCCCATATTTCAGCCCATAACCCAAAGTACCTCTTCCCCTATTCTTATTCCTGGAACATCACAAAACATTCCTTTTTATTTATCCCCTGTACTCCAACATACTGAGAGTCACAAGCAGGAGGAAAGTTTGCAAACAAAAGGTCAGGGAGTGAAAAAGGCCTGTTGTTGTAAAGATATAGAGGAAAAGAAATTAATTGAACCAGATGAGCTTGTAGCAAGCCATCAATATAATACAAGATTCCAAGCAAAGAAAATTGAAGGTGAATGTGGGAGAACTGAAAAGTTGTTTCCTCTGAGAGAAGTGCCTATGGGGGGCAGGGGCAGAGGTGGTATTGCTTTTGTGAATGCCCCATTAACCGCCTCTGAAGTTAGAAATTTTAAGAAAGAAATTAAGACTTTATTAGAAGACCCAATAGGCATCTCCCAACAATTAGACCAATTCTTAGGGCCTAACATCTTTACGTGGGAGGAATTAAATTCTCTCCTAGAAATACTGTTCTCTTCCGAAGAAATACAAATGATTCGTACTGCGGGTACGAGGATTTGGGAAAGAGAAAATAGAGGAGGTCCTAGAGGACAAGATAAAATGCCTGTTAACCCACCTAACTGGGATCCAAACCAGGAAGAGGGAAGAGTGAGCATGAGGCAATATAGGACACTAATTGTAAGAGGGATAAGAGAGGCAGTCCCAAGAACAAATAATGCAAGATTGGCATTTGATAGTCACCAGGAGCGAGATGAATCACCAGGCGCCTGGTTAGAAAGATTAAAACAAAACTTTCAGTTGTACTCAAGTGTGGATCCAGATAGTCCAGAAGGACAAGCTTTAGTTAAAATTCAATTTGTAACTAAGGCCTGGGTGGATATATGAAGGAAATTGGACAAGTTAGATGACTGGCATGAAAGAGGAATGAACGAGTTATTAAGAGAGGTGCAAAAAGTGTATCTAAGGAGGGATGAGAAGAACAAGACAAAAGCAAAAATTATGGTAGCAGTGGCTAGAGAGAGTGCTAGATTTGGGAATAGTGAGTCACCAGATGATGGAAAAAGCAAGTACACAGGTCCAAGAATAAGTGGATTTAAAGATTAGCCAAGTAGATGGCATGAGCCAGACAGAGATAATAAGTCCCCTTGGCCCGAAAGAAGACCACCTTGGGCAGAAGTCATGTGCTTTTATTGTGGTAAGAAAGGACACACCAGAAATTTCTGTAGAAAAAGAAAGATGGATGAGGCTATTGCTCAGGAACAAGACACCTTAGGGAGAAGGCTGGAAGGAGAGGACTGGGGGTGTCAGGGGCTCTACGCTCAGAGGGATGATATTGGACATCAAAAGGAGCCCCTAGAAATTGGCCCTCAGAGCGAGAAAATTGAATTTTTAGTGGATACTGGAGCTGATCATTCAAGTATTTCAAAAATTCCCAAGGGATGCAAATTAAGTAACCAAACCTGTAAAATTAAAGGTGCTGAGAATAACCCTTTTGAAGTACCTATTATTGAAGAAGTACCTATAAAAGGAAGTTTCAGAGAAGGCTGTGCTGACCTGCTGTATATGCCTGAATTAGACTCCAACCTCTTAGGCCGGGATTTACAAGTGTAGTTAAGAATAGGGGTAGTCCCTGAAGGAAAACGTATGGTAGTGAAAATGATGGTTTTAAAAGAAGAAGATGAGAGAGAGATAGATTTGAGAGTGTGGGCAGAAGGAGGGGGTCATGGACTGTTGGAAATTCCACCCATAGAAATCAAAATGAAACCTGACATTCCCCCAATAAGAGTTAAACAATATCCAATTTCCGTAGAACGGAAACAGGGATTAACACCTTAATTAAAGACTTAATTAAAGAAGGAATTTTAGAACCATGCATGTCTCCACATAACACCCCAATATTACCCATAAAGAAATGCGATGGCACATACCGATTAGTCCAATATTTACGAGAAGTAAATAAGCAAACTGTTACTCGATATCCAGTAGTAGCCAACCCCTATAATTTATCGAGCAAAGTACCATCGAGACTTGCATGGTTTAGTGTTATAGATTTAAAAGATGCTTTTTGGTCCTGTCCGCTTGAGAAAGAAAGTAGAAAATGGTTTGCGTTTGAATGGGAAGATGAGGAAACCGGGAGAAAACAACAATTACAATGGACACGGTTGCCTCAGGGATTCACGGAGTCACCAAACCTATTCGGCCAAACTCTAGAAGAACTAATGAAACAGTTTATACCTGAAGAAGGATCTCAAATCCTACAGTATGTAGATGATCTATTAATTTCTGGGGAACAGAAAGAAGAGGTACAAACAACAACTGCTAATTTACTGAACTTCCTAGGGGAAAAGGGGTTAAAAGTATCGAAGAGAAAGTTACAATTTGTGGAACCAGAAGTAAAGTATCTAGGCCATATAAGTGGGAAAGGATATAAGAGATTAGATGCTGACCAAATTCAGGGAATACTATCATTGCCAGCATCAAAAACAAAAACAGATGTGAGAAAATTACTAGGATTAATTGGGTATTGTAAATTATGGATAGATGGACACACAAAATCAGTTAAGTTTCTATATGATAAATTAGTTGAAAATGAGCCCATAAATTAGGATGAAAATGATGAGAAAAAGTTAGAAGACTTAAAGAAAAGTTGGCAAATGCTCCAGTACTAAGTTTGCAGACTTAAATAGACTGTTTGAACTATTTGTCAATGTAGAAGAAGGAATAGCTTATGGAGTTATTGTACAAGAATGGTGTGGGGTGCGAAAACCCATTGCTTATCTCTCCAAGTTGCTGGATCCCGTAGTTAGAGGCTGGCCCACTTGTCTCCAGGCAGTGGCTGGAACTGTAACTCTTGTGGAGGAAGGTTACAAGTTAACACTAGGAAACAAGATTAAGGTGTATACTCCCCATGATATAAATAGTATACTAAGTAAGAAAGCCTGCCAATGGATTTCAGATAGCAGACTTTTAAAATATGAATTGATATTAAACAAAAGTGAAAATATAGAATTGACAACAACAAGGATCCAAAATCCTGCACAATTTTTATATTGAGAACCAAAAGAAGAATTGGAACATCACTGCCTTGAAACCATAGATTTGCAGCTAAAAGTTAGAGAAGATTTATTAGAACTACCTTTGCCTGAAGGAGATATACTGTTTATAGATGGTTCATCCCGGGTAGTAGATGGTAAGCGAGTATCAGGGTATGCTATTGTAAATGGCATCTACAGTCATAGAAAAAGGAAAGCTTCCCAATAGTTGGTCTGCACAATGCTGTGGACTATATGCATTATTAAAAGGGCTAAAATGGCTTGATCAAAGAGGTAGTACCATATTCACTGACTCTAAATATGCCTATGGGGTAGTACATACTTTTGGGAAGATCTGGGCAGAGAGAGGATTTGTCAACTCAAAGGGAAAAACCCTAATTCATGAAGGCCTCATAAAGGCAGTGTAAGAAGCCTTGAAAAGACCAAAAGAAATTGCAGTGGCACATATAAAGGGACATCAAAAAAGCGATACTAGAGAAATAAAAGGGAACAACTTGGCAGACGTAACTGCAAAAAGGGCAGCTCTAGAAGATTCTGAAAAGATCTTCAGGTTAAATGAAGTAAGAGATGGGAATGAGAAAGATCAAGAAAAGGAGGAGATCCCTATTACTGATCCTGTGATCTGAGAAGCAATAGAGCATTCTCCCACGCACCTAGTAATCTGGCTCTAAAAGAAAGAACAGGTTGATACAAAAGGGGAAGTAGACTCCTGCAACAGTAACTGGTAAGAACAGCATTAGTAAGGAAAGAGAAGAGAAGGGAGGGCAAGACCGGATCAGGATATACTCTTACCAACAAGAGTCGCTGATCCTCTGCGGAGAGGAGGCATGAATGGGAGAGTAGCCTGTACTGGACCCCCAGTTCTATTGATCCTCCTACTTATCAGCATGAATAAGGGGAGATACAACTGTGTGAAAAGTGCTATCATCCTCTGTATGCAGGAGAGTCTCGGACAGCCGTCCTCAGAACACACTCGAATCCGAGCCCCAATTGTATCAACTTTTTATCATTAACCACCTGTATAGAGAACAGCAGAGTGTATTGGCAATTCGAAAACATAAGGAATTTTTAAACAGAAATTGTTGGGGGAATGCCCTATGAAAGAAAAATGGATCAGAAAGGAAATCAATTAAAGGAGAAGTAAGTCATGTGGCTTATGAAACAGATTTACCAGACATTGAGACAACTATACATGACTGAAGAGGAAACATGTTAACAAACTGATTAAGACTGGTCAAGAGAGTAATTGAATAACTGTCAAGAGGTTGATGCGGGCTAAAGCCCAATCAAAGTTTTAGAGGGGGGAGTTGTTATAGGTAAAAGTTAAGTTAAAATAGGATATAGTTCAATTATATTGTATTAATTATGTTATATTATTTGTATTATGTTAAAGGAGGGAGGGCTTATTAGAATGTGCTAGAAGGGCCCAGGGTTTGGTGAAGCAGGGGTCTGATGGGGCAAGGCAAGGTTGAAGAGAGATTGGATGAAACACCTGACCAATCATTCAAAGCCCTGCAGAAACGATTGGTCCAGAATGAACAGCAGTAAAGACCAATGAGAAGCCTGGAAATGGACCAATCATCATGAGGATCCAAAATGCACCAATCCTGGACTCGAGGGGGACTATAAATGTGGGGAGTTTGTTTGGGTCAGGGTTCTTCTTTTGGGATATTTGTTGTTTGGGAGAACCCGGTGCACTTGGGGTGAGCGCACTGTTTTCGTTTTTGGCTCGCTGTGTGGGCGCCTGGGCTTATCCTGGGCACTCCGTTCCTTGTAGCTATTTTAATAAATGAAAAACTCTTTCTCTGGAGAAAGTTTGGCCTCGTTCGTATCCATAACACTCTGGCCCTCCATTCAACTACATGTTGGTGATGCCTGAAAAGTACCAGCACAGGAGTTCATTAATAGGGTTAGAGAGGGGATCTGCCTAAAATCTCTCCTTCTGCAAATACATTATTAATTTTCTAGTGTGATTCACTACAGAAGTGCATCAACAGGCACAATGATTCAAAGGACAAAAAGCTGGAGCTGGAGAACAGCACTTGCTTGTGACAGCAGTCTGTATTTACTGACCAAAATACTTTGAAAAGGGGCAGTCCCAGTCCTTTTTCTTTCCCCAGGAGGATCATTTTGTCTGAAGTTAAATCCATTCAGATGTGTCATAAACCCACAACCATCATTCCATGAGCTATAGAACAGAAATTATCTTAAACAAAAAACACTGCTATCAGTTAAAAAGACTTCCATCAGTTAAACTAAATCAGTCCCAAAACAGTAAGCAAAATGATATTCTTCCACTTCTTCCCCACTGCCCAAAAATTTCAATGGAAGAAGGAATTAAGTGTTCATAGATTACAGATAGAATCCTTTCACACAGTGGCATGAGAACTCAGGTGGACTTTTATGGACAGTGGAAATCAGAGAGAGAAAAGCCTTCTCAGTGTTGTATTAAGAATTTGTAGTTGAAAAAAAATCCAATTCCTTTAGAAAACAAAAAATAATTATTCTCAAGAAACTGAATACTTCATGCTGTTTTTGTATTTCTTGAAAAGCAATAAACAAAACAATAATCTACCATTTACCATTTTCAAAGGAACTTAAAACTAATCTCCAAGTAACAAGCTGAGTCTTTAAAATATTACAGAATTTACATAAAACAGTAATTTAAATGTTCACATCTCTCCTGAATCAAACTAACTGAGCATGAATGATAAATTGGTTTTTGACACCTTGGTAATTTATGGAATTTAAACATGGGAAACAAAAGACATTAAAAACCAAGAAGATGGAATATTTGGACAAATTTATTCTCTTGTTCTTAAAAACCCACTTCAAAAAAAGTGTCTGTCATTCAAAACAATTTTCAGAAGTGTATATAATTGTACTTATTCCCTCTCTTAGTTGTGATGCTTACAAAAAATTGTCCTGTGTTTGATCTGATGCCTTGGTGTGCTCAGGAACTCAGCACTCCTTCTCTTGAAGGTCTCCACATCCCTCCAGTTATAAAACCATGGAGAGGTTTGGGTAGGAAGGGACCTCAAAGGTCACCAAATTCCAACCTGCCTGCTGTGAGTGGAGCCACCTTCCACTACACCAGACTGCTCACAGCCCCATCCAAGTTGGCCTTGAACACTTCCAGGGATGGGGCATCCACAAATTCTCTGAGCAAACTTTTCCAGGCCTCATCACCCTCACAGTGAAGAAATTCTTCCTACAACCTAATCTAAAACTGCCCTTTTTCAGTTTGAAGCTGTTTCCCCTTATCCTATCCCTCCACATCCAGGGGCAGGACCCTGTGCTTGGCGTTGCCCTGCAGGAGCTTTGCCCATTCTCAGCTTTCGAGCCTATCAAGGAACTTCAAGGCCTACACTAAAAAAAGAAACTACAACTTTTATTCAAATTGTATTTACTCTGTGAGTTAATGCCAGCTCTCAGATTTCTACAGCTCTAAATCTATTACCTTTCATATGCCTCCCAAGAAAACATTGCAGAAGAGGAGCACCAGGGAAAATCAAAGTTGCCCAAATGTCCTCTCTGGGAAGTTAAAAACTGACTGATCCTCTTTGTTCAAAGGGATTTTGAAAACATCCATTTAGTCATAATCTGAATGATACAAAGCATTGTCCCAAACCTCATTAGTGCTTAGCAAAGTTACAGCAAAGTGTCAATGTAATAGTTCTAAAAGAATCATTTATTTAAGAGGAGAAAAATACAGTCTAAGCAGTTCCTTAGTACTGGGAATAAAATACAGCTAATTCTTAAAGCCTTCTCTATTTTTCTAATTGTCATCTGAAATTTTCCAACAGAATTTTACTGTAGTGGACACAAAAAGGGATATTTCCATGCACCCTCAAAACTAGGTAACAGGTGGGTACAGATTGTTAATGCTTGCAGAGAAGGGATTAAGTTTAGATAGTGTTTAAGGAACTTTAAACTTTATTTTCAACTTAACTTTACAGATGGTCTAGTACAAAGAAAGCAGAAGAGATGGGAGAACTGTTTTAACTATTTATATTCTTTAACAGCAGTCTACAGCAGTAACTTATCTCTTCAGCACAAGATAAATCTCCAGAAAAATTGCTATGAAAAAGAATGTGAAAGACCTTTATTAAAATCTCCAGACATTTAAGTATTAGTGAGCAAGGGGAACTGTCTAAGAATTGCTGGTGACATTAAGATATAGTTAGATTGTGGAAATTAATGGGGAAAAAATAGAAGGAAAATCAATGAAAAATAAATTATATGATAATTGCATTAAATATTTTTCTATTGAATCTTTAATCACTTATACAGTTTCTTCTAGAATTTCCAAATTCTGAAAAGTTGGGTGGCAATTTATAACTTTTTGAAGAGTACTGACTTTTTTACTACACATAATTTAGCTGGGAACTTGAATGTAACAAGATTATTAATTGTCAGTCAAAGAGATGAGAGGATCTTAAAAAACTGCTGCAGCTTCATACTTGACCCTAAATCCCTTTGGTTCATTAAAGCCTTCTGAATGTTTGATGTACTATGCCCAAGTTCCTCCAAAGTTTAAGTTGTTTTACTAGTTTGAGTATCTCAAAAAGCATATGTGCAAGAAAGCCCAAAATTTTGGTTTTACAAAGAAAAATTTTACTAGGTAGTAATTAAGGCAACAACATCCACTAGATTTACATTCTTCTCCTGCATCACATGCTTCATACATTTGTTTCATTATCTATATTTACTATTATTTCATTTGCCTTTTTAGAGCAGTTTTGTGAGGAAATGGGTCTTTGATTGCATTATCCACCATGTCTTTCCTTGCCCTCTTGGAAATTCTTGTAGTCCTTGCCAGAAATGTAAAGGTCTAAGATAAAAATTCTTACAAAGTGCATAAAATTTAGCACCAGGAGAGGGGAATCTCCAATTATGGCTCTTTCCAAAAGCCCTGAGGAAGGGAGGTTTGTCTATATCCATAAATTAACACCTGAAGGTGTTAATTTACTTACACCTCCATGAGTCCCTGAATCAGCATATCACAGATCTCAATATCAAAAGATATTAAAAACACAGAGAATCCTGCTAGCTTCCAACCCACAACAACAAAATGAAGACCTTAAAGTTCTTCTGACAGTTATATGCAAAACAAATGCTCAGAAATATTAGAAACAAGGAAAAGGAGAAAATAAAACTACAAAGCTGAAAATAATGCACAAAACTACAAAAAAGGGATTCTAACAGTCAGTCAGAATGGTTAATGGCTTATAACCAGGTAATAGTTTATATAAACAGTCAAATGCAAATCTAGGTTCAACTAAATTGTTTGAATCCTCTAATCATTATGCAGAACTTGATTTTCAAACATATATGCACTTTTCTGTTCTCTGGTCAGTGTTTTAGCATTTTCTTCTTTAAAACTATTCACAGACTAAACATAACTGATGTCAATGCAGTAACTGAGGTTAACTACAGCCAGGTCCAGCATTTCTTGTACCTATGCAGAAATGTGACTGAAGTTCTCCAATTATGTAGCTGCCAGATGTGGACACTCTATCAAGATAATCAAACAATGCAAAATATTTTTCATACACTAAATATTCTAAGCAATTTTGTCTTAGACCAGTGAATGCTTTATACAGTGTCAGCATAATTTAAAAAAAATTATATAATTGGTGATTTTGATTACCTGGAATAGTTTCATGGGCTGTCAAAACCACACTTATAATAGGATTTTTAGCTCCTGTAACCTGCTCAGTCTCCTTAGTTGAAGCTGTTTTCTCTGTTTTCTGAGCTCTGGGCCTCTTGGGAGTTTTTTCTCGCTCATCTTCCTTCCTGTGAAGGTCAACGTCAGAATCATTACCTAAAGAGCAAACACCAAAAAGAAGGTAACTATGTACAAAAGCAATGCAGGTAACAGTTCTTAACACTGAAAGAACAAATGGGGAGAAAATTCATGCTACAGTAGAAAGAAAGATGTTATCAAAACAAGATGTGCTGCACGATCTCTAAAGGGGAACTTTTTCCCCTCTATTTAATAAAACTAGTATGAGACTTATACAAACAAAGAAAATAAAAGAGAAAAAAAATCAAAATTTAAAAAATGAACTCTCAGAAACATGTGTGTCTAAATTCATTCACATTATTGTGGATTTCTGTGAAAATGCTACAAACTTTGTCGAAGGTCTCATGATTTTGCAATTAATGAACAATTTATTTTTCCCTTTTCCATATTTAATTGTTCTGACAATTTTAGCATTAGTTTTTCCAGTACAGGCTTCATTATCCATCTTATTTAAGGGTAAGTCTTTTGACAATCTCATTGGATTAGAGATTTGACAATCTCTTCTTCCACTTCTGGTATTGTAAGTCAACAGCCAGAAACATAATTTTCTTTTTTAGTGTGGATTCAAAAATAATTAGAGTTAAATAATTCTTTGGTTCAACCTAACCCTGACATGTAACTCCACATTTTGAAGGCCTGCACTTCCAAATCATTCCCTGTTGCTGTTCAGAATGTCTTCAACCTCTTAAATAGGATAAGTTTTCAACCTGTTAACTAGAAAGCCACACAACAGCTGTATACAAAACACTCTTCTGAGATAACAATGAATAGCCAGTAATCAGCTGATTTCTTTTTTAAAGCAAATGAGGAATTCCTTTACTAAAATTCTAAATAATAAAAGTAAAAAAAAAAAAAACAAAACAGAAAACAAGTGTCTCTATAGATAAATAATTAGTAGTATAGATAAAGAACCAGAGAACTCTTAAGTTTATACAAATAAAATTTCTTAGATGAAGTGGTAGAAGATGCAAACAAGAAAAAACAGTCAGCAAATCCAGGCAGGCATTATGCAAATGTTCCAGAGGCCATAAACAAGGAAAGAAAAAACTAATGGAAGAGAATTATAAATAAACCCAGTGAATTTTTCTTTTTTTCCTCTCTCAATCTACATCAGTTGATTCAATCTCCAGAGTGAGTAATTCCATGTATACATAAAATATGCTGTAGTTGCCATAATGAAATAGGAAAACAAAATATAAATAAAAAACCGGTAAGAGCAAAGCTGCAGTGTGTCCAGACTTGTCATGCAAACAGCAGAAGGAGTGAAAACATATACAACATGGAAGCAGCTGTTCTAATTCCAGAAATATTTTGTAAATACTCAGCTGAGACTGAAACAAAGACTGTCTCTGTGGCCTGACTCTAATGGAACAAAGGTTTGAAGTGTCCTGGGTGGTCCTTACAGAAATGAAGGGCACAAGCAGAAGCTAAAGCAGCATGGGTAAGGGTGATCACATAACCTGCATAAACCAAAATTTCTTTACTAGACACAGAACCAGAAGGAAACAAGGTGTGCAGGAAAAAGTTTAGCTTTCTCAGGCAATCCTGAGACAGAAATCTGTATGCTGACAACTGGTAGTAAACTGTAAGCCTGGAATTCATATTTAGAGTCTCCAGAATGAGGAACAATGAAAAAGCAAACTGAATTCAAACACAGCCAGCCATGATTCTCTGCCCAGCTTCCAGCTCCTCTGCATAGAGAGCCCCCAGCTTTTCAACACCTACTAATGATTTTTCCAATTGCATTACAAAAATTCCTTGATCTACGCCTCTTCTCAACTAGGTTCTTCTCTGTGGACTTCTATGATTTTGAAAAATATTGCTGCTTTATAGGTATAAAGAATTTCATAATGTCCCCATTTAACTCCTTAATATAGTTGTAAATTATTCATTTATACTAAAAGCAGTTCTAACACTGATATTTTTCTGCAATACTTGAAAGGGATATTTGAAGATAAAGAAAAATCCCCTTCAAACAGAACCTGCTTCTGCAGTGGTTTCTTTTGGTGTGCTGAGCAGGGGTGTAAGGAAACAGTCAGACTCTATCTTAAAGTTCTTTTCCAATCTTAGTGATTCTATAAAACAAATATATATTTTCACATTTTGCCCATTAAACAGCCTCTGTTAGTTTATTAGCAAGAATAAAATGAATTATCACAAATTTCTCAGCAGGACTAGGCTACCAACACAAGAAAGTCTTCTCATAAACAATCTGAATACACAGAATCACAGAATAAACTGAGTTGGAAGGGACCCACAAAGATCATGAAGTCCAACTCCTGGCCCTGCCCAGGACTGTCCCCAAGAGCCACACCATGTGCCTGAGAATGTAGTCTGCTTATTGAATTGTTTCCCTGAGGGTACTTCACATACTGGCTTAATTAATTAACTAATTACTCTGCTTTTGTTCAGTGGGCAGTAAGCAAAACTGAAAAGCATTAGAAAAAAGCCCCAAAAGATTTTATATACCTATGGACAAAACATGCTTTAGCTACAAGAAATCCAGAACCATATATTGGAATAAAAGCTCTGATGAGGGGAATGGAATTTTGTCCATGTTGCTAGGATCATGTAGTTCCTAGCAGATATATGAATGGAATCCAAGCATCTTACTCCTAAACTCTCCTTTTTAACCATTAGAAGGATTCTAACCATCAATCAGTTTAATGATGAAGTGGCTGAAGACAAATAACAAAACCTTTTCATCTTAATATGAAACTCTTTATTAACTTTTGAGTATTGGAATTCTGCTAAAAAGAGGAGAACCACAGATTTGAGCTTGTTTTTTATCCATGTTAGTGAACAACTAAGACCACAGTAGCCAACAAATGTTTCACATTGTTTCTCTTTCCTGACTTGCCTCTGTCAGGCAGATCAGTTTGGCAGTTCTTGCAGTCCAACCAAGGGTCAAGGTGAAGACATGCATTGCAATAAACATTGCTGACTGTCTCCCTGATTTCAAAACAGACCACAAACACTATTTTAGAAGACTTAAAAACAACATACAGCATTGCAATATAAAAATACTTCTTTGTTAAAATGAAACTGTTTCATACATGTAGAATATTTGTGCACGTAGGCTAAGCACTAAAAGTTATGGCCATACAAAAAAATTTTACTACAAAACCCAAAGCTGGTAAGCACTTCAAACAAAAAACTGAATCTCAACTGCCTATATGACAAAAAATATTTCAACTTTCTCAATATCAGCTGAAAACACCCATCCCCTAACAGGATTACATTCAGTATGAGCAAAGGTGTGAGGCAGCTACTGAGTGCTGTGCAATCACAGTTAACACAAAAAAAGCCCACACATAGATTGGTGAGAAACAGCAGTGAGAAAACTCCACTGATTTCCTGATCATACATCTGCTACTAGTGCTGAGGTTCTGTAAGAACATTCTCACCCTCACATGATACCTGATATTAAAAAAAAAAATCCTCTTTCTACAGTGATCTAATTCTGATACCTAAATATTAAAATTTATTCACTAATTTGATGTCTGTTGATGGCAGTAGCCTCATTCCACCCTGTCTGAGGGAAACAGACTTCCAGAAACATCTTCCAGAAACAATTTGTTGATAAGGAGCTGGAGTGTACACATCTACAACACATTTTGCTACAAACAGAACGATTTTGTGGTCTGTGTGTAACCTGAGACTTAAAAATCCTTCAAACCAACACTCCCTATCAAATCACCAAATGAACAAACACCTTAACTCTCAATGACAGCTGCTTTGTTTCTGAACTCTGTACACCAAAAAAAAACCCTGAAGTGGAAGGTGTGTTTTAGGAAAGAACTGAAAGGGACACAAAAGTATGTTTTAATGAAAAAGAGCTTCAACTTTGACCACTGGGCTCAAACAGCCTTACTACAGAATGTGGCCATCTCATCAGTATTTAGCTGCCTTCCTGGAAAAAATTCCTTCACTATTAGGATCATGGATTAGAGTGTCAAATAAATGCTTTGTCCATGTCAAGCAGGAGAGTTCTGCTGTATAATAACTACCATGGATTATAAAGGAACATTTAAAGGAATATAGAAAGGATGATCTGAAGATGATTTATGAGAAAATGGAGTTTATGCCACTTGAATAGCTGAGTTTCTCCAGGCATTAAAAGCCTTTGCTTGCTCCTGAACAGGTTTGTTTAGACCAACTGTCTCACTGCACCTCCCTTGCTGAGAAAGCAGCTCAGCACTTTGTCAGCTGGCACCTGGATCCAACAGACAGACAGATGGACAGAGTGCCCTCCCCAGCACCAGGCGTTTCAATGCCGCTCGTGTTTGTGCAAGGAACACAAAACTGAGCAGCCCGAAAAGCAGAGGGCTTGGACACTTGGGATGTCAGAGGTGAGACAGCTGCAGTAATTGTCACTTTGTGTAGTTGAAAAATTGTACCACTGATCATACTAAAATATAACCAGGTACTTTATCAAAGCAAGAGTTTCTCTGCTCTATCAATGTATTTTGAGCTTGTTTTAATAAAGCTTTGCCACAGAAGTTAAACTCTAATATATGTGAAAGTAAAATAGTCATACTAGTTGAGTATAATCAGAACAGACTGGAAAGAGTAACAGAAAACTAGAAAAAATATCAGTGGCAAATTTTGTCTACAAGCAGAATCCACAGTATCATACAGAGCAACTGTAACAAAAGCAAAACCTGAGTTTTACCATTAAAACAAAACTCACATAAAGTTAAGGTAACAAATCCTGAAACAATCCAGGAATGGTCAGAGCTGTGATCAGCAGAGCTCCTGCCAGCTCTGAATTAATCAGGGCTTCCTGAGTCCCACTGAACTGCATCCTTCACCTGTCCTAGGATTCTGCTGGAGTCATTAACTGAAGGCATCGCTCTCAGAATTTGTAATTGGATGTAGGACATTTCACAGGCACAGATACACAGCCTTAACTGACATGTTTTTAAACTACTGTTCATTCAAATTACTATTTTTTAGTCTCTAAGAAGTGATATTTTATAGCAGCAGGAGAGCAGCTTGGAGAAAAAGAAAGTGAACTGACCATTTGAAATTAACACAGGCAATTGTTTCTCCTGCAGACAATGACATTCTACTTGCAAGAAGAATTAATTTTAATTAGAATCCAGCTGATAGCAAAACCATTATAAACTAAGGCCAAAAGTGACATCTGTAAGATATATGTAGGCTCCCACTTCAGGAGGATTGAATGGTTCACTCCAGAGAAGGAACTGTAATCTGTCGTCCACCCAAATGCCATTCCCCAGCCATTAAATGTTCTCACTTGTATCTTGCAGCCAGACCCAAACCATTAGCCAGAACTGCTAATTTTGTTTAACCAAAAGGAAACAGAAATAAGTGTACACACAATTTGGCTTGCAAATCAGCAAACTGCTTAGGCAAATAAGCACTCTATGAAAAAATATATTTACTAAGCGTGTACATGAAGAAATTGGAAATACAGTGTACATTTTTAATCCTGTGCTGTATTGGCTTTGTGTGGCCATGTTTTGGTAGCAGAGGGGATACAGTTTGGCTTCTCTGATGGAGATTTGGGTTTACTCCTCATTACCCTGCTCTGATTTGATTGGTAATAAGTTAATTTGGCCAGGCTGTGTCTGTTTTTCCTGTGATGTTAACTGGTGAGTGATTTCTCCCCACAACCTTTTTATTGTATTTTCTCTTTCCAGTCCAGCTGAGGAGCTGCTTCCTGGGCATCCTGGAGTCCAGGCAGGGTCAACCCTCCAGATTTGAAAAAAAAGACACTTTTTTTGTTTGTTTTGTTTGTTTTGGTGACTGGGCACACAAGGTGAAGGCAATCATTATGCTTTAAAGGATCAAATGAGAGCCACAGAAAATGTCAGTAACCAACAGGGCCTGGTGACTCTGGAAAGAGCAGGAGAACCATCAGTGAGTCGCTGATCTCAGAGATCAGTGCAGATCACTCATTACAGAAGCAAGGAACAGCAGAGGCCCTCTGCATCTACCAGCTATTCCTCTGACCAATACATGTGCATTTTCAGTGAAGTTTCAAGCCTATCTCCAACTAGAGTTTTCTAGTGATTTATTTCTTTTAAATGCTGGTCATGTTAGGGATTTCAGCACTTTTCTTGTCGACCTATAAAAGACAGCAGAACATTTTATTACTTGGAGACCTCTATGAATATTTGAGATCCAGCTCAAAACATATATTAGATTTCTTTGAATAGAGAATATCACACAGAATAACTATATATTTTCAATATTTTCATGCTTAGCATATTTTAGCAATAGCCAAAACATTATTTTGGTCAAAAATATGAACCACTGCATTATATGAACTGCTATGGAGAAATTAACTCCATTGCAGCCAGACACAGTGCAAAGTGAAAACATCTGGCTATTAACCAGATCTCATAGAGTGCTAAGCAAGAAATTAAAAACATGAGGCAGTGGTATAAGCTTTAAAACTATAGAAATACCTCAGAAGCATTAAAAAAACAGAAAAGTAATTCCAAGTTGGAAAATGCATGGATAAAAGTAAAACAAAAAAACCACAACAAAAAACAACCTGTATGTATTAGGTAAAATGTCAAAGAATAAGTGAGAAGAACCTGCAGCTAAAGCTGCTTGTGAATTTTAGCCATCTATTTTGAACTGTCTCTGACCTGCAGAAGCAGGTATTATATTTCAGGAAGATTCAAAGACCTTCAATAAAATCTTCCATCCAGCTCTAAGAACATGGGTGACAGTGCACTGAAGAAAAAAAAAATTACTGATAAAATGATGGATTCTAAATTGACTCAGAGTACAAGAAAGATCTGTCTGTATTTCTAAATACTTACCTGAAAACCTAAGTTTAATAGTAAGCAGGAGTCAGAAAAATCAACCATAATATAAAAGAAACATTAGGAAAAGAACAGAAGAGCAAAAAAACACCTCACGCGCTGGTATAAAGCAGGAGGGCTCTGCAGAGGGATCTGGACAGGCTGGATCAATGGACTGAGGCCAATTGTGTGAGGTTCCATAAGGCAAAGTGCCAGGTCCTGCCCTTGGGTCACAACTGCTCCATGCTGTGCTCCAGGCTAGGGGCAGAGGGGCTGGAAAACTGCCTGGCAGAAAAGGACCTGGAGCTGTGGGTCAGCAGTGGCTGAACATGAGCCAGAATGTGCCCAGGTGGGCAGGAAGGCAAATGGCACCTTGGCACATTATTAAAGTTAATGTGGCCAGCAGGACCAAGGCAGGGACTGTCCCCCTGTACTCAGCACTGCTGAGGTCACACCTCACACCCTGTGCTCAGGTTTGGGCCTTTCACTACAAGAAGGACATTGAGGGGCTGGAGAGGGTCCAGAGAACAGCAGAGCTGGGGAAGGGTCTGGAGCACAAGCCTGGTGAGGAGCAGCTGAGGGAGCTGGGGGTGCCCAGCCAGGAGCAGAGGATCCAGGGGACCCTTTCCACTCTCTGCAACTGCCTGACAGGAGGCTGCAGCCAGGTGGGGGTTGGCCTCTTCTCCCAGGTAACAAGAAAGAGGGTGAGAGGAAATGGCTTCAAGTTGTGCCAGAGGAGGCTTAGATTGGATATTAGGAAAATCTCTTCATTGAAAAGGTGATCAAACATCAGAACAGACTGTGCAGGGAAGCAGTGGACTCAGCCTTCCAGGAAGTGTTCACAAGGGCTGAGTATGTGACACCTGGGGACATGGTTTAGTGGTGAACATGGTCATGCTGAGTTAATAGCTGGACTCCATGACCTTGGATGTCTTTTCCAAACTTAGTGATTCTGTGATTATGCAGAAGGTTATGGGGAATATTACAGAGACTATTATAGAGAACCCTAGGCAGAGAACACATTGTTCTTGCCCATTCCACAGTGTTTTGTGCTACTGACTGCATTCACACACCTTATCTCAGAGGAAAATAATAATGCACATGCTACCTTCATCTACACATTCAGAAACTGAAAAGTTGTCTCAACCAGTTCATACAGTAAAGCCAGAAGTGAAAAGTTTTCCTCTGATGGGACAGTAATCTATAGACAGCTGAGGACTGAATTTCACAAATATATTCCAAAGAATTATGTTTTCAGGATAAAACCAGCCCCCAACACCTTCACAGTTTGCAGTGAAGACAGAAAGCTTCCAAAAATTGGAACTGCTTGTTTTGGTGACCCCAAGTGATTTGTTGCTTGACTGTTTGACTTTGCTTAACCATTTTGCTTTTACCAGAGAATAAAAAAAAATGTTTCATCTGCCCAAAACTGAGGCTATTAATGAAGAAGGAAAAGGATGAGCTATTTAGTTTGGAAAATTTGCAGTGTATTTTGTAGAGAAACCAATGAAGATAAGATTTAGGAGCTCTAATGAGCTAATAGGTCAAAAACAGGTAATTTGAGTTCATACTTTGACCTGAGAGTTTATTTTAAAAGGACATTAGAAAAGGTGACATATTCTAAAATAATTCAAATATCAACACTGGACCTAGCACATACAAACAGCAAAGGGCTTGGACACTTGGGATGTCAGAGGTGAGACAGCTGCAGTAATTGTCACTTTGTGTAGTTGAAAAATTGTACCACTGATCATACTAAAATATAATGAGGCACTTTATCAAAGCAAGAGTTTCTCTGCTCTATCAATGTATTTTGAGCTTGTTTTAATAAAGCTTTGCCACAGAAGTTAAACTCTAATATATGTGAAAGTAAAATAGTCATACTAGTTGAGTATAATCAGAACAGACTGGAAAGAGTAACAGAAACCTGGAAAAAATATCAGTGGCAAATTTTGTCTACAAGCAGAATCCACAGTATCATACAGAGCAACTGTAACAAAAGCAAAACCTGAGTTTTACCATTAAAACAAAACTGATACAAAGTTAAGGTAATTTGGATTAAGTAATTGCTTTGTATGCATGTGACATTGACCTGAGGGAAAAGTTAAACAGGCAGGTAGAGGAGATGATTACTGTGCATCTCTTCAACTACTCTATTCTGAATGAATATTCACTGTTGTCTCTTTAAACAGATTGGGGTGCAATGCCCCAGGCCAATGAGTGTTTAAGAAACCATCTGGACAATGCCCTTAGCAACAGCTGTAACTGCTGTCAGCTCTGAACTGCTGGACAAGATGGTCATTGTAGGTCCCTTACAACTGAAAATAACTTGTTATTCTGCTCTGTTCTATACTAAATATTTGAGAGGTTGAATATATCCAAATCAATCTTAAAGCTAAATTTAAACACTGGACTCTTCTATGTCAAAGACAATCATTCACATAAAGCTTTGTTTGAGTTTGACATTATTTTTTATACAGTGAAAGAAACCATCCAGAAAAGCAAACACTATCAAAAGAAGAGAACAGAACTCAGGTTTCCAAAGACACAGGACAGAAACACCTGTACATGCCCATCCTTCCCCACCTATGTGTGATACTCACCTGCAGGCCCTATACTACTTCTCACTGAGAAACTACACTCCACTTTCTGAGAAACAGAACAGTTGCTATGATAAACAGGCATTTCAGGGAGCTGTAAGAAAATCATTACTGTAATAAATATTTTGACCACTTTGAAAGAAGTTTAAGTACCTTGTCTAAGATCGGTTTTGCTTTTTTGTGTTACAAGCAACAGACAACTCCACTCCATTTCAAGTCAGCACTGGTGATTCCAAGCCAGGTCTCATGGTGGGAACACACTGTCCCACAACCTGCTTCAGGTATTTTTGCTAGATGTTTTCTTACCTCCATCTCCTTCTTCTTCTCCTTCATTGAGAACAATAATGCAGATGTGTTTCGTGAGCTGCCGTGTGTTGGAGAATTTGCGATTGCATTTCCTGCACTCCAGGCTGCCTGGTGAGACTTCGGGGGGTTCTGGGCCTTCCTCTGTCCCAGCTGGAGTCTCCTTGCTTGGAACTGGGTTATTTTCTGCCACATCTTCATCCACACAAAACTTCTTAGTGGACCCTTTTGGTCTGCCCCTTTTCCTCTTTGCTACGAGAAACTCTAGAAAATAAAATTGAAGTTTACTTTAAACTATAATTAAATTCCACGGCTAATTAGCTAACAGCCATCTGATCTTTGAAAAATAGGTGCCTTGAATGAAATTTGAGGGGAGTTATCCCAAAAGCTTTAAAAAAGATTAGCATCACACAAACTTATTTCCAGCAGTGGTATTTGCTGGCATTTGTGGTAGCTGCAAAGCAATAACATTTGTGTTATTGAGATCAGCAGATGTCAAAGTGCCACAGTTTTACTTAATTACACTGCAAGCACTCTCTCAGCACATGCCTACTACAAAATTGCTCTACTGTGTTTCAACACTACAAAAGCCTTTTAATTTAAATCATTTTCAAATAAATTACCCAGGAATTGAGATGTAATCAGGGAAAAACAATGCATGTTTAAGAACCAAAATCTCATTGACTTTTTAATATAGTGAACGATCACTCCCCAATATTTTCTGTGGTTCTTGGTTGTCAGCACTTTCTAGTCAAAAGCTGGCCTAAAAAATTGTTGGCAACAAATAAATTCCAGAAGTCATGCAAAAAAATGTTTCCTGAATTACAATTGGAAGTCATCCACAACCCCCAATAAATACAATATTAATTTTACATTTCCATATTTCTGTAGAGGAAATATTGATGAAATCCATGATATGCAGTGCATAGAAATGCATGACAACTTAAATTGTATTTCCTGCTTAAGATTTCTCTCATCACTGCTGCTCTGATAAATTGAGATTGACAATATAGAAGTCTGAAAAACCACAAAAAGAGGGAATATTAAAAAAATGCCAAACTACAAAAATTTTTCAAGCACAGGTGCTGAAAGACCTTATTGAATTGGTTGATTTAGAGGATATGGAAAAATAAATGACTTAAGGAATCTTAAAGGAAGATTATGCAGGAGAACAGAAGGCAGCATCATGTTATTTGTAACCAAGTCAGCATTTCCCTAAAACATACCAGGCAAACAAAACCCCACACTCAGAGACCACAGCTTTGAGTTAGCCATGTAATTACTATCAGATAAAAAGGAAAGCATTCTGTCTTCTTACAGGAGTGACTGAACACCTGTCTGCTTAAATAAACATAATAAAACTGCCAAATAACCTTACTATTAATAAAAATACCCCAACTGTTTCCCATAACTTTTTGCAACTCTCCACCAGTGTCCTGAACTTTCATGCTACTCTAAGAAAATTAATTTTGTCTATTTCAGCCAAAAAGAAAGGGCTGATTTCAGTGCTCTCAAAACTTCTCTTTGTTACCATTCATGCTATTTTGATGTCCATCCATCACAGCAATACGTATTTAAATAGAAGAAATTAACAAACAATTAAAATAAACCAAACAACAACGATCTTTTACATCAACCCATCAAAAGGCCACAGTTTGCTAACAGGAATCATAGTTCCAACATGAGAAATACAAACGTGGATGCTGGTCAGACTCCTACAAAATAGTTAAATCCAAGGCTTGGAACAATGAATGCAATCACCATATTCTCTGTGTATGATATTCTTTTCATTCCTTTGCAATGCAATCATCAGATTACCCAACAAAAAGAAATTAAGAAAAACCAGGTCAAAGAGATGCTTCTTCCTGACTGTTTTAGTGAAAATTTAATGAAAAACAGAACAGCACATTTCACAGAAATTGAAACAAAATCTTGCATGCAAGTAGAAATATGAAAACTGTTCCTTTAGATGGCTGGTGAGAGAACCTCTGCTATGGCTTATAAAACTGCAGTTCTTATCACTGTGACTACTAATGGGGTGGCAAATAAACAAAGAATGTGCAAATTTTAGAAACGTTTGTAAATATGTCCAGCAGTAGGAGAATTTACAGCAGTTCTCAACCATGTAAAAGGTTTGGTGGCAAAAGGCAGGCAGCAACAAACACAGGAACAGGAGGACTCGTGAGCAACTGAAACATCACCAGAACTTCTGAGGTTTATCACAGTCATTTCTTTTCCTTGTTCCTTGGTTTCCTTTTTCCAAGACAGAACTTATCTGAAGCTAGTTTGAGTCAACAATGCCAGAATTAATCTTTTAATGAGGCACATAACCACAAATTCCAGCTGTCTCTACCCAGCATGCCCCCGGTGAGCTCTTCACACTGCAGTTACAAATTCCACCTCAGTACACAAATTCCACCTAAGATCAACAGCACACAGCAATTTAATAGCAGAACATTGTCATTCACCTGCCAGTACATAACCAAGTTAATCAAATAATGCTTGTTAGAAAAAAGAATCTATTTAACTGCTAAAAATAAAGCAGTATACTAAATAAATAATAAACCCCCCTAACACTTATTTCAAGGATGCTTAGTCATAAATAGAAGTTTTAAATTGGTCATTAAAAAGATTTTGAATTAAGATCCTGTTCCCTCAAGAACAATTTAGCTGTTTCTGGGGATTTTGCACTCATTACAGACTGACTGAAACCAATCTTTATGCTGACTGCCGTTGGATGAGCAATGGCAATATCCAGGGAAGACATTCTGTGCTATGCTGTACAATTATGTACTCAAAGGCATAAAAAAGACACTTCAAAAAAGTGAGTAATGAAATAAACCATGTGTCTATTTTTATACTGTTCCTTCACAGGAATTGTTCACATAAGCTTGTCCAAATCAATCTATTTAATACAAAAAGTTTGTCAGAAGTCACAAAATGCTTGTGCAAGTGTCACTTAAGCCTTCTGACCATATTTTAACAGCTTGATACATTATGCAATATGAATCCTTCTCAAATGTCAGTATAAAAAGCTTACATTTCATCACTTACAACAGCACAACAGCACAACATATTCAGACTCTTCTGCACACAGTGTCACACAAACGCGCCCATATAAATCTCACCCTCAGCCTTATTTTATTACAGTTCTGTGTTTGTAGCACAGCACCTGCAACACCTCCTGTCCCCCGGGTGTGAATGAATGAATGCAGGCTCTGGCTGCATCCTGTGCTCAGCAAGGATCAGGCTGATGCACACACCATGGTTCTAAGTGACCTTAATGGCTGCACTCCTTGGAGGAAGTGATGACACTCACACTGTAACTTTCGCTGAGGTTTCATAACAGACAGAGACATGCATCCCATAACACAGATACAGCCCAAACCAAACAACAATCCAGCAGGTAATAACAGTATGAATAGAGGAAACCAGGGCCATTGATGCTGTTCCACAAATCCTCACCAATTTGACTAAGCAAAAGCAAAAGAAAGCTGAGTTTTGACAAGCACTGTGAAAGAAATGGAGATCACTGTGAAGAGTTATAAAAAGCCCTAGGCTAAACTGGAGCATGAATGACTACAATTATCTGTCATTTCCCAAAACAAAGATGGCACACTCCAGTGCTGGACAAAATGTGACCTGTGCATAACAGCAACGTCTCCCTTGTTGTGGGGACTCTTGGCCCCACTTCATAAAAAATTTTGACATCATTGTGCCAAAATATTTAGAACAAATCAACTCTAAATAGATCATGGCTTAACAATGGGAAAGTGGTGTGACTAAACAAAACTCAGCAGAGAGCACTGTAAATAAAAACACTAGAGTAATAAACACATATGACATGCCTAGCACTTTACTAGTCCTCAGCACTTATAAAATCATTAATTCATTACTCAGGCAGAACAAAGAGCTCCATTAGCAACTCAGCATTCACTCTTCTGTGCCTATTGTGGGGTAGCTACAGTATTTACCAATCATTGGAAGAGAAATTACACTTTCAAAGGACAGAAAGATGTTCATCTATTAGTCACCACCTACTAAAAGTTGTAATTTCTAAGACTATGATTCACCAATTACTTCTCCTTTCAATGACAACACTGAATTAGTGCAAACACTGGTTCACTGACTCACTGGTTCACTAAATTGTATACTACAAACTTTCTAAGTTTTATTTGCTGCAGATTCCATAGCAGGAGGGAATAATTGATGCTTTCAAAGAAGAACTCTTTCCAATCCAATGTTGAACTGTAGATTACAGTATTTTTTTAAACAGAACACAGAAAATAAATCAATGGGACTTCAGAACCATGTTCTCCAATCAATGTGTCTGATGGGAAAGGAAAAAGTCTAAAGAATGCTTAAAATATGACTTGAAAACTGTGGAAAAGTAATTTACCTTGATATTCTTACTGACAACAGATGCCAGAGTTGGGCTGTCTAACCTGAAAAAGGTGGCACCATATAAGTCCATCAGATGAATAAAACTATTCACCAAGAATAATGAGTAAGGTAAATTATGAATATATATAACTTAAGAATGTTATATTTTACATACGATTTGCAGAGTTGTTTTCTTAAAAGCTAATTATGTCTAATTTTTGTTGCTGCAGATCATAATGGTAATTACAAACTATCCTCATAAGTGTACAATGCATGCTGAACACATACAATACAAAAAGTGCAGATACTCCTGACAAAAATGCAAAGAGAAGTTTACAGAAGAGCCTTTTTACTAAAATGAATATGTTACAAGGTATCAGTCTCACTGTGCTCAAAAAATATGTAGTGGAGGGATAACAGGAAACAAAGATTTGAGAAAGGAAAATGCATTTTGCATGCCTGAGGAATTAATTCTGTCCTACAAAAATAAAATTAGAATGACATTTTGAAAACTGATTTGAAATTTATTCATCACCTTCTGATACACTGGTAATTTTGGGCATTATGTGAAAATAATACTCTGGTGAGATTTTTCCTCACCAGCCACCTGAAGAGACAGCAGCTCTAGTGAAATACTAAATGACCATTATTAGAGATATCATCTTACACTGATGAAGTTAATATAACTATTGAATTACTGCTGGTAAATAAGCAAAGAAACATCACATCCATATGTTAACAAAAAAAAATTCTTGAATGTATGATATTAGAGGGCAGTTGATTCAAAAACACATAGGTTTTAAAATTCAGAATTTTTAATGATTGAAAAATTCTAGTGATTGTGTTAAATAAGAGGTTTGCCAGCAATACAAATCCATTACTAAGTAAGGGCATAAAAGAAGATAAAAAGTCTGAATTATTTTGAACCCATTGCTAATATTCTAAAGGCTGGAAATTATGACCAGTTAAAAATGGAATGGAATGAATGTAACTTCTTCCATCACACAATAAAATTTTTATGTGTAACTCATTCAACTTCTGATTTCTTTATTTATCAGCATCACTATCAAAACAGTTATAAATTATGAATTGTGCCACTTCCTTTTTGGAATAGAACTATTAACATTACCTGAATCACAACAAACATGGCAGACAACTCAAAAAGGACACCTAAGCTCAAGGCACACCTCACCCATGGTGTCCTCATTGCTGCTCACTGCTGCTAGACCATCTTCCCACTGCTCCCACTACAGAGCTCCAATTAAAGCTGTAGGAAGCAAACTTTGCTATAGCTCACATTGAAAATTAATGAACCAATGCCATCATTCCCTCAAACAAGCTGAGTTTATCCACATCTGCCATGTGACCTATTCTGTGCTGAATGAAATTTAGGGCAACAGTTGCACAGTGCTTATTATAAAAACCAGACATGGACAAACAGCTATGGAGACCATCCTATACACCATGCAGAGTCATCACACCACAGGTTTTATTAAAAAAATATGTAACACTGAAAATTATACTTCTCTCAGTTTCTGAATGTACCTTCTCCATCTTTGCTTGTGTTTGTGGGTGCTGTTAGAGGCTGGAGAGGGATAATGATGTCATCCACACCAGTCCCTTCTTCAGTGTGTTTCTCGGAGACGTGAGACAACAGCTCGGACTTATTTGGTGAAAATAAGTTACACAGCTTACACATGAAGATGGAATTGATCCCTGAAAAAACAAGTATAAAAACAAGGAGTTAGTGTTGCCAAATGCAAGTTATTTATGTTACCATGAGTGACTAGGATTTTGGTTCAGTCAATATAGTAACTACAATTTACTTAAGACACATAACAGCCAGCAATGAGGTGAAATTCTTTTTATCACTAAATGAACATAGCCATAATACATCCCCAAATTAATCAATTTAAGAAATGGGTAAACTCCTAGCTAGATCCACATAGGGCAAAAAATTTCTTCTGGCTAAAAGCATAGAAATGTTTTAACATGACACAAAAGGAAGAAGAACAATGTAAAACATTTTCCCCTTTCAGCCTCAAACATCCTTATAATTTTATGTATTTTCAAACACATAGTAAAACTACATGTATGACGTCCTCATCAAATTCCATGAAAATTTTCTGTTGATTTAAGAAAAGCAAACAAACAAAACCAAAAACAAACTAAAAAGCTTCAAAGCAGCAGGAGCAAATGAAGAATGTCATTAAAATGCCCCGTGGTCAGTGCTTTAAACAGAAATTTGACACAACTTTTTAGGCAAATGGCCTTTTTAAATTCACAGGTACTTGAAGTGTGATGTGAAAGCAAAGAGTCAAAAAAGTAAATAACAATAAAGAAGGATTAATAAAACCCCAGATTTTAAAAAACAGAGATTTTAGCCAGAGAAATTCAGAGGACTTCTGTTTTCTAACACTGCAGTCTTTTGGTTTAATGGTTGATTTTTCAAGAGTCTCTACTCCCTTCAGGTTCCAATGAAACAAAAAACAACCAGGAACCAATTTTAACAGCACACATGTTCTCCAGCTACATGTATGAAGCTCTGGTCCAGAGACTGGTTTCAATTGTTACCTTCCCTTATCTCCCTAAGGAGTAAACCCACTGAAAGCAAACTGGAACAAGCAGCACTTTTGAAGTACAAGTCAAACCAAAGATCACTGGGTAAGTACAGAAATAACATGATAGTTTGTGAATTTTGGGATTAATCTGGGGGCATGAAAACAGGGAAGCTATATTTTGGGACCTATTTTTAAAACAAACCTAAACACTCTCCTATTGAACCTTATTCTACCTCTTTCACGACACAAAAATTACATAGTTCACCCCACTCAAAACAAATCTTTATTTGAGGTGCCCTGAAAGTTAAGAGCAGAGGTGTCTCTTACAGGTATTTGCCCTTGAAACATAACCAAAGCACAGCTGAAAACTAACAGGCAGGCTGTGCCTTCATCTCTTCCACAACATCTCTGAAAGAACAACTCCAATACTGCTCCTGTTGCTCGAGACACCCTCTTACTGCACACAAGCAGCTCTGTAAGTGTATGGCACAATCAATGTGTTCTTGGGAGCTCAGCTGGGCTCCTTCTCAGCCATTCTGCTGTCCTGAGCACACTGATATTTCTGGTTTGAATGCAGTACATTGAAATGTTCCTTTGAACTAGTTCTGCCCCAGTTAGCATTATTGTTTTGTTGTTTCTTTAAAAAGACATGAAGCCTGTTATTGATGCAGCAGATAACAACTCTCTTCTTTAAATGTAAACACAAAATAAAACCTGTGAACATTTACCTAAACATTTAACCAATTCAAATTCCACGATTTAGCTGACATTTCTGTTTTGAGGTTTTATTTGTCACTGTTTCTGCTTCCTGACCTGCTGGCTGTTGTCCCTAGAAGTTCAGCCCCAGGGTTTTGTCTCTTGTCTCCTCCTTGAACAGCTGCAATCAGTACTCACACAGCACTTTACCTCTCACTCCTCCCAGAGAGGACCTGGGGAGGGGCAGCAGAGCAAGGAGAGTGCCCAGAAGCCTCCGTGGGTGTTTAAAGGGTTTGATTAGCAAGGCCACCCAAAGCCAGGAGGGAAGAGCCCAGGTGGCAGAGCACACTCAGTGTCACTGAAGGTGCAGGAAGCACCAGGAGAACACACAGAAGATGCACGAGCTTTACTCAGAGGTGAGTTGGAAACCAGAGTAAAGAAATTATTTTAGGAAGAATGACTGGAAAAGGAGGTCAGAGAGTAGAGGATAAACTCTGCTGATCACCAGACTAAGCAAGTATGGAATAAGCAAACAATAATTGATTATGCAGTTGCTAATTAGGCAGTGTAGCGATAAAGCAATGAGTTATAGTCAATTAAGTGTAAAAATCAAATCAGGAGTAAGTTAATTAACTATGCATAGAATCAATGACTAATTAGTGAATAATTAATTACATAGGAAATCAAGTGAGCAATTAATTAGGCAGCAATTAAATATGCAGAGAAAGAAAAGAACAGTAATCAAGTATGCAGGTACACAAACATCAGGAAATTCAGCCAAAACCAATCTGGGACATTCTGTTCACTAAACATGTTTGTGCTAATTCATTATCTTCAGTTTGCCCCTATAAACTGTGCTAAATATACACTGAAATAAATAATACCAATAATTTTCTCCTTAATTGACAAGGTGGAAAATTGAGCTATAACGTAAGCAAAGCCTTTTTTTTTAATTCTTCCAAAACCGTCAGCATATTGCTTAATTAGTAGGGTTTTTTTCTTCACACTAAGAATATCTACAGCAAAGGGAGTTTAACAAATGGATTACTAAAAACAAAGAGCAAGCTGCACACTAGGAAGCAGATTCCCTGATTCCCAATCCCCTTAACAAAGCATAAACCAGTAACTGTCCTGTTTGGCTTTAAAGTTGCAGTGGGGAAGGGGAAAGGGGCAAGAAAGCAGCACTCATCTTGGAAAGATCCCTGAAATTACCAGGACTTAAGGGAACAAAGGAATATATTATTGTCATATGTACTTTTAACCACTGTATGACAAAACCTAGTGCAAAATACATTTTACCCAACCAAAAATTTAATTTTGCATAAAAGGAAGTCTCAGCATTGGTATTATTTTTAATAACTACTTTTAAAAGACACACAGGGAAAGACATAAATCTGTATTTATGTACCCTAAGTCATTCTAATGGATCCAAAACTTTTCACCTTTTCTTTCAAGGTGAAAAACTCAAAGCAGGCAAGTGTTAACAACTTCTGGGAGTGCCTTTAAAGTTCTGGAGCTGTTAAAAGGAATTACAACTCCATAATTAAATAAAAAAAATTAAGTCACTGGGTATTTGTTTGCCAGTGTAAAAAAGTTGACAGGATCAATAATTATGCATCTGGTCAACCTTCCTAAAATATGCAGCAATTAAGTTCAGAATATGAATAATAACTTATTTCTTTCTAAACTTACTACAGAGCTGAAACAAACTTTGTTTCATCACCATCAAATTCTGAACAGGAACCTTCTGCAATTAAAAATCTTATTCATCAGACTAGGACTTGGTCTTGTTGGGCTTTTGGTTTTGTTTTTTTTTTTTCTCTTTCTGTTGTTCCTGTACAGATATCAAGTACAATAAAAAGTGGAAAAGGTGGGCACAGCTATTCTAACCAAATTATTTATTTTGTAAAAGAACTTTTCACACACAAAGGTTGAACAGGTTAGATATTGAAGTGTCTAAGAACAATAAACAAAACTTTTTCTGTTTAGGTAGAAGCAATGAAATGTGAGGTAGCAATTCATATAAAGCAGCATGTAAAAAGCCAACAACTTTTGTTTAAGACAAGCAACACTATTTCTTAGTAATAAAATGTTTCAACTGAACATAAAAGAATGGGCAAATACAGGAGAAGAAATAATGATATCCTGTACTACTGTCAAATACTTTAAAAATATTTTACTTATCAGATCTCACTCCTCTGAGCATGTTAGAGGCTTTTCATTTTCAAAGCCATTTCAAACATCCAAAATTTTCACAAACATGTTACAGTGTATTTCTGATATTTATTGCTTCACCTCCAGGACACTTGTTTGTTGGTTTCATGGTTTTCATGGTTTTTTGTAGGGTTTTTTTCTGCTGTTGGTGTTGTTTTACTTAAAATATACTTTCTAGATCACATAATATTTTAATCATTATTTTCATAAAGATGCTGGTATGAACTAATTTTATTTCTAAAGAAAAAAAATTGGATAAATCAATGCTGGTTTCTGGCTATTTTCTCTATTTCTATTCATCAAGAAATTAATATCCAGTATTACAGCACATCTGCAAATCAAAAGCATTATCCTTGGTAAATGTTAAAGAAAAAAGAAGTATATAAAGTCTACAAAACAAACCATTTGCTACCATTAGAACAGCAGCACCACATGAACCCTGTGCTCAAAACTAACAAATCAACCATACTGGAAATGGCAGCAGGAGAATCAAAAGCTATTTCAGGGCTTTCTTTATCTAAATTTGGGCAATTCTGAACAGTAAGCAACAGTTTCTTGATTCACCAGCACAAAATGACTGTTGAGACAAAGCCAGCCATGCAGAAAGCATTCAAGCAAAGGAGCCCCTGACCATGGCTGTTCTTGCTCTCAGCTGCTAACTGAAATCAGGGCAATTTCATTATCATTAGTTCAGTGCCACAAACTTTATTTTAACATTAAGAAAGACTGCTACAGCAATGTCAGTACAGGATGCATTCCTGCAAAAACTAAAAAATGATGCTAAAATCAATCCCATTTAATATGGTTTTATGGAACACCCAGTCATTTACATTCACCATAATTCCTAGCCAGGCTGTAAATGAAATTTACTCAATAATCTACATCTGTAGAGGCTCTCAGACACTGCATAGAAGACTAAATTACACTGTAGTTTGTGACTCTTTATGACTAAGAAATTATATATTTTAAAATTTCTACCTTCCCTGTAAGACACTGGCACAGGTTGCCCAGAGAAGCTGTGGATGCCCCATCCCTGGCAGTGCTCAAGGCCAGGCTGGATGGGCCCTGAGCAGCCTGGGATAGTGGAAGGTGGCCCTGGCCATGGCAGGACTTAAGTGATGTTTAAGGTCCCTTCCAAGCCAAACCACTCTGTAATTCTATTATCTATATAATACAAATATACTAGGACTGAACACCAAAAGCACACTAGTTAAGGTGCCGGGGGTATGAATCCAACATGGTGCATTGTGAGCAGAACTATGCTGGTTTTTCTCTGTATCTAACTAAGAGAAAATTACAAGTTGAGAAATAAAAATGGAGGAGCATCAGGTGTACCCAAGCAAAACTTTAAGGAAGGATGAAAATGGTTTAAAATTAAGACTGAAGGGTAAGGTAAGAAGTGCAAAAGACTACAAAGATGAATGTGATTCACTTTGCAGCAGTAAAAATCAGAGACTTATTTTTAAGTGAAGGACGATACATAAATTAATATGTTTTTTACAGGAAAGAACAAAACAATGTCTTAGGTTTGGTTTTGTAGTTGCTTTTTAAAAAACAAACATTACCACTACTACAGTAATGCAAGAAAAATAATAAAATGGCAGAGTTGGCAGCCTGGCTGTAAACAAAGATTACTGACATTCATGCACTCAAGTTTCTGATAACCACTGTTGTAATGCAGTGGGTTTTTACCACTATGAAAATATTGAGGACAAAGTAGGATGCATTATTTTTTTTAAAGGCCTTTTAGAAGCAGCTTAGGGTCAAATCTGATTACCAGGCTATTTTAACAAGTAACAAAATTCCTGAGGAATTTAAACACAGTGCACAGAAAAGTACAGTGTAAGGAGTACACTTGAGCAACAGCCCTGACCACAGGGGTACCAATGACTGTGACACAGTGGAGGGGATAAAAGAGGTTACAAAGCCAGGAACAATACACTGTAGGCTTTAATTAGCCCTCTACAGAGTGGGTAAATGTCAGGTCAGGACAGGATGCCAAGATTAAATGTTTAGACACCATTAATGACTGCTTCACCCAGCAAGCACACAGGGAAACCACATGAGGAGAAACAGTTCTTGACTTTATCAGAAGTAAAACACAGGACCCTTTCCAAAGTGACATCATTTGAGAGTTACTCTATAACCATGATTAAAGTACTACTCAAAAGCCCTCTTAAAAGAGTGATAGAGAACCAAATGTTTATGTTTCACTTCAACAATGAAAACTATATAAAGATAAAAAGCATCTTTAACAAAACAAACCACAGAAAGAACTAAAAAGCTCCAAGACAAGTTAAATCCTTGAAAGCAGCATGAAGGCTATTTAAAAGCATCATATTTGATGCTAATCATCAAAGGTTTAAAAAATGGGAAGGAAAAATCAAGCACAGCTGAATAGCAGTGAAATGAACTTTCAGTAGAAGAAAACATCTTCATGGAAGTTTCATAAAATGAGGAAAGCAAAAGAAGATTTAAATTGTGTCCAATTTAAGGCAAAAAAACAGTGAAGCAGGTCATTAAGGGTAATTTTAGCAACTTAAAAAAAGCAGAAAAAAAAAGGTAACTTAAAAAGCAGAATGCAGCAACATTTTAAAAAATCTCAGCAGTTACAGGCCTGCCTAAGAGCCTGTGCAATAAATGCAATCTGTATAGGAAAAACACCCTTCAAAGGAGGTGAGCCCATAACAAAATAATTTTTTCAATTTGCTGTCATTTTATAATGGTTTGAAGAGGTTTTCTGGGAAAGATCTCTCAATTATAGCAAACACTTTAAAGACAGTCTCAAAACAAGGCTAGAAACTGCTCTCCTCAGAAACAAAATCTTAGAGCTAAAACAGACAGACCTATAGAAGAGATGGTCCTATAATACAAAGGCCTATTAAAAAATAGAGAAGATCCATACTGGGCTTACAACTGTGGATATTGTTCCTCTACTGAAATAATAATAATCATAATCATCATCCTTAAAAGGTGCAGAAATAAGGAAAATCAACAACACAGCACAGTTCCATAAATGAGTAGTTATATACATTAGATTTATTTTTTTTTTTTGGCCTGGAAGGAGGTAACTGAAGATGGAGAAAAGGCAAAGTGTAAAATGAAGAAAAAACCAGGTGTCATGAAGGACATGACCCCTCTGAAACCACTGCCTGCCTTGCAGCTGATCTGTCCCTGCTGCTGCAGCTCCAGGGGGGGCACACATCCACTCAGTGCCCAGAATTCTTAGAAGTTGATCAGAAAGTTGACAGAGACTGGCTGGGGCTCAGCAAAGCCTCTAAGGAGGTCTAAGTCCATATTCTGGACAAGCATCCCTGTGTGCCTGCCCCATTCTGACTCTTCCCTATTTAAACATCCATTGTGTGCTGTTAGGGACATGAAATGCCAGGAGTGAAAAAAAATCAAGATCCAAATAATTCAGTACTTTTTGACATTGTATTTTGCACATTGCAGTAAGAACACTGTGTAAGGAACCCTTGAATGTAGCTCAGTTTTTCCAGCACTCAAAGAGCCTCCTTCCCTGCCTGGGTGCCAGAGGTGGGCACAGCACTGCAGGGGGCTCTCACCAGGGCACAATTCCCTCCCCACCTGCTCTGGGTGCAGCCCAGGACATGTTTGGTTTGTGGGCCATGTCCAGCCTCTCACCCAGCAGCCCCCCAGTCCTCGGGGCTGCTCCAGCCCCTCCCCTGCCCAGCCTGGGTTTGTGTTTGGGACTGCCCCAACCCAGGGGCAGGAGCTGGAGCTTGGCCTTGCTGAGCTCCCCAGGTTTCACCCAGACCCACTCTCACCCAAACCAAACACATTGTATTTACAGGCTGATACTGTATTTGTGGAAAGAAACTTGCATTTGGAACTCCTGGAGTTTCACTGATGATGGCAAATAAAAGCACATCTATTTTTCTGCATTACACACACCATCTTCACAAATGCTTCTGGAAAAAAAGTTAAATAAAGTTCTTTAAAAGAAGATAACTGTCTCCACATATTTCCGTTGGCTAAAATACATAAAATTCGTAACTTGGACATAACATGAATTTAATAGAATATTCAAATAACTGGGAAATTATTTTCAGTTTAGAATAATCACTTTATCAAACATAGAACACGATAGCTTTTCCATCATTAAGGGGAGAAAAAAGCCATAGTAGATACCTTTATAGCAAGATATTTTTATTTTCATGTTCTAAGATCTCCCTCATGTGGCTAAACATAACACTGCTTAAGGTTCCACTGTAATATGCTAATGCACAAGATCAAAATGTGTAAGGTGCACTACCAGACACCAAAACCACCCAGAACCCCTCAAAGTAGAAGCACAAACTGTGTGATCAGTCACCAACTTCAGGATGCACCATATGAAACATTCTGAACCAGATTTTTGGAAGCAGCCACAATGGAAATGCATCTGAGGTCAAATACACCTCAGCACAGCAAAATCAAAAATACTGAACAATCACCACAGTTCTGGGTTCAACCACACTCAGAACACTTTTTATTAAGACAAATGTGCTTGAATAAATAGGAATTTATTAGTAGCACCAGTAGTAAAAGAATTATTTCTCACTGAAAGTTGGATCCCAGGATATAAAACAGTCCTGAAATGTTTTAACAATGGTCCATAATTAACACAGCACCTGTTAGCTATTCTGCTACTCAGTTATCCTACTGATAGTGCAATTCTCCTTGGCATAAAATCCTGTTTCACAGAATCACAGAATGGATGGGGTTGGAAGGGACCTCTGGAGATCATCTAGTTCAACTCTCTCACCAAAGCTGGATCCCTAAAGCAGGTGACACAGGAATGCATCCAGGTGGGCGTTAAATGTCTCCAGAAAAGGAGACTCCACGACCTTCCTAAGCTGTTCCAGCACCATCCTCAGCATAAAGAGCTTCTTCTTCATGTTGAAATTTAACTTTCTGAATTTTAGAGTATGGCTACTACCCCTTAGTGGTGGTTTGAGTTGTAAACTATGCAACAATACTTGGTAGGACAGGTAGAAATAACTCGGGATTCTAAAAATTAAGACATCAACTTGGGGAACGACAACCAGAAGCCAAATTTGAGTATACAGGGTAATTAACAGGCATTAAATTGTTGCGACATCACTTCACAAACTCGTACTGCAACAGCACACAGGGATTGTGAAAGGCAGGAAGCACAAACACAGCCCTGCTGGGGCTGCCCCTCTGAGTAACTTAGTAACTTCGGAGATAGTGTTACTGCTCCAATGACAGCCAGGCCAGTACAAGGCGCACCAAGGCCTGAGATTACAGGCAGTGGAAACATCTTTAACACATCTTGGACCTTGAGCTGTTAGCACTATTTAGAGCGGCTGCCAGAGGAGATCAGGAGTGTTTCAAACCCAGGTGAGCACAGAATCATGGAATCAGAGCATGGAAAGGGGTTGGAACAGCCCTTAAAGATCATCCAGTCCCAACCTCCCTGCCGTGGCCAAGGTTTCTCAAGGCTTTATCCTGCCGGGCTTTGAGCACCACCAGGCTTGGGGCAGCCACAACTTTCCTTGTCACCCTGTTCCACTGTCTCACTACCCTCACAGTAAGGAATTTCTTCCTAATACCCACACTAAAATTCCCCTTTCATTTCGTAGCCATTAGTCCCTGTCCTATCACTACAGTTCCTGAGGGAGAGCCCCTTTCCAGCTCCCCTGCAGCCCCCTCACACCCCGTGAGGTTGCTGTGGGGTCTCCACGCTTCCATTCGGGACCAGCAGCGGCTCCAGCTACTCCCGACTCGCTGCAAAGCGGCGGCTTCAGGACGGGCAGCCGGGGCACAGCAGGACTCCCGGGCTCGGGCTGCCCGAGCCCTCCGGCGGCTTCTGGAGCCCCCACAGCCCCCCAGCCCGCCGGGCAGCGCGGGGCGATGGACGCTGAGCCGGCCGCCACTGGGGGAACTACTTGTCGTGCGGAAGGACAGTGTCACAGCACCGCCGGAACTACTTCTCCCCGCCCGCCGCGCGGGGATCCGTGCGCGCTCCCCCGCCCGCCCGGCCCGGCCCCGCTCACCTGCAGCCGCCGCCTCCATTGCCGCGGGGGCTCAGCGGGACAGCGCGCCGGGAGCCGAGCGCGACCCGCTTGGAAAATAGAGCGATGGAAAAGGGAAGGAAAAAAAAAAATCCAACACCGAAAATCGGGTCCCCGTCCGGCGCCTTATGGCGAATCTGCCGCGGCCGACACGGCAGTGGCGCCTCGGCTCGGCTCCGCGGGGCGGGGCGGCGCCTGCGCAGTGGCGGCCGCGCGGGGCCGCGTCCCCTGAGGCGCCGCCCGCGGGCTGAGAGAGCGGCGGGAGGAGGATCGGGGACATGGGGACACCGAGACAGGGACACCGGGACAGGAGACACCCGGAACAGCCGCGGCACCCCGGCCTCGGCTCCCCGTGCCCCTCGGAGCACCCGCCGCGCGCCCCAGGACCCCCGGAGGCCGGGGCTGCGCAGCTCAGGCTGACACAACCTCGGGATGCCAAAGGCGTTTTAATTCACCAGCTGTGGGTAAAATGTGTTTTAATGAGCCTGGTACTTTAGCACATACGAGGGGGTCATAGAATGGACTGGGTGGAAGGGTCTCTAAATACCATCTCGTTCAAACCTTTCTGTAAGCCAGGTTTTTCCGAGCCCCATCCCACCTGGCCTTGAACACTTCCAGGAATGGGACATCCACAGCTTCCCGGTGAATCTTGGGTCTGATTGACTCAAAAATCTGCAGTCTTGCCACCCTCACAGTAAAGGATTTCTTCCTAATTTAAACTTTGCTTCTGAGGTAAAGAGCTGAGATCAAGGGGAACCAGGGTGTGTGTCCCTTGTCCTCCGTGTCACCACAGGTAACTCTGGCAGGACTGTCTGAACAAACACCCTTGGTGCTTATGGCCATGAAAAGGCAAGTGTGAGGGAGCAGGCTCATTTGTGTGTAAAAGTCACCTCTCCTTGCTGGTGTCACAACTTGCACCACCTTTACACAGAGCTTTGCTCCATCACTTTACCCATCAATGCTTCTCTTACTCAGAATTACTTAGATGAGACAACTCTTAGGAAAACATGTTCTTTAGAATTTATGTCAGAGACATGAGTAGAAGACAGAAGGGAAAGACCAGACCTTTCCAGAGGCTGAGGTTGGATACAAAATTTTTTTGTCTCCTCTGACCAAATGAAAATAACAGAGCAATATTATAGCAGAGTCATCACTGGGTGTTCTGACCTCATGAGAAGCAGCACTGGGAACCCATCTTCAGCCTTGACCTGCCCTCTTTACCTTGTGGACTCCTTGTACCCATTTCTGCCCCTCTTCCCACCCACTGCACATAGCTTCTGGAGAACATTTCGTACTTCTAGGAGCAATAAAGATGAAAGCACAGTTGTGCTCAGGCACATGCTGCCCATGAAAGGAAAGGACTGTGCTCTTTTTTGGACGTGAATAATATTCATCCTTACCTTGGCATTGGAAGAACATTCTCTGGTCCTTGAGTCACTGAGCCTCACTACAGCAAGGGGGGTGGATTGTCCTGCCAAGAAAAGCACTTGTCTTCACATAGAGCCATTGCTTGAGCATCCACGTGCCACGTGGTTTACTTTTACACACATATATTGCATACAGCTCTGCTTTCCACAATCACAAGCCTGTTTAAAAGGCTACATTAATAAAGGCTTGTTCTTTACCTAAGGCAAGAAATCAGAGTTGGAATTGCTGAGCTTTGCTGCCTGGCCCAGTCAAAATGTTTGGAGGGGTCTGTCTGTTGGATGTCAGAAAAGAAAGAAAAGCTGTCACTGTTGAGGTGCCTGGCCACGTCACAGAGCTACATGAAGTAAAGTTTTAGCAGCTCTGAATCAACAATTTCACAGCTTAAATAAAAATACCCTCAAGTTCTTCGAAGTGGCATCATGTCCAAAGCCACATAACTCGTCACCAGCAGAGTTCAGCTTCACCACACACAACACAGATCCAGCTACTGCAATCACCAGCATGGGTTGTGAGGCCCTCTTGGCACAGAGGGCAGGAATTCCTGGGGCTGTCCTGTGACCCTTGATGGTCCCTTCCAGCTCAGGGTATTTTGTGATTCCATGAACAGATCCCCTCTCTAGCAGGAGCCTGATCCCAGTCTGTTCATCCCATTCTGTCACAGTTTCCTTATTGACAAAACTCCAGGCCCACAGCACCCCTGCTTTCCCTGTCCCTCCTGCACATCCCCTTGCCTGACCTCCTTTGTTGTTCTTCAGGTCCCAGTCCCAGGTTTCATTCACAGAAATATCTTTCCTGTTTTCCTCAAGTGCTCTTTCCAGATGCTCTCTGCACTTTCTCACCCCTGATGTCTCTCTAGCCACTTGTAGAGAAGCTCCTGCACACAAGTTCTTATCAAATACAGCTCCCAGTTCCTTCTCTTCAGCCACTGAGTAGCTCCTTCTCATACCTCTATGCCTGGCTGGTATGAGCTGATTTCTCCTGAACCAATTCTTGAATAATAATAATAATAATAATCATCATCATCATCATCATCTCTACCAAGTGCTGGAGAATGCAAAGTTCAAATACAGAGCAAGTTCAGTATTGCAATTGCACAGGGCTTCAGCCTGCATCTGGAGCTGGAATCCATGAACAGAGTGTGGATGCCCTTATTGAGGGCACAGCAGATGCTGACTTCTCCTTTTCCCAGTTATATGGTTTTATTTACAAATAGGAAAAGCATTTCACTGAAGATATGTATTCCCAAGTGTGAAATGAGAGTGCAGCTTGCTTGGCTGTTCCATTAGAGCAGCCCCACAGAATTAAGGTGATAAAATCAATCAAAAGTTAGAATTAGTACAGCTTTGTGCAGTTTTCATTTCTGTTTGTATAAGCTATTTCTGGGAATCTTTCACATCCCACAGTCATAGCCTGCATTTGTTCAGAGTCTCTGACTCATTCAGCGTTGCTGACGTACCTGACCTAGATATGAATGAGGGCTACACAGCACAGGGGCTCATCTGTAGCACAAGACTCTGCCTGGTTTGTTACAGAAGCTGGAAATTGTTGAGTGGTAAACATGAGGTTTTATGAAGGGAGATTAGGAACAGATTCTTCTCTGAGTTCATTTATGATATAAAACCAGCATTCATTAATTGCATCTTCCTCTTTTTCTGCTTCCTCACTGTGGCATTTGCAATGTGCTTTGAAAAGCTTTACATATTTCTGTAGTTGAAATTTTTAGCATCTGTGCTTAAATGTGATAATTACTTTTAAATTCCTCTTATCCTAGATGTCATATATTGAAGATATCTAGTTAGGGAAGCTTTACCCTAAACTTCAGTGTGTCACTTTGCCTTTTTTCTCCCATGAGCATTTCAGAAAATAAAGTAATTTCTGTTGAAATAGCAAATCAATAAATGTCCCATAAGCACCCAAAACAGAATGAGGCAAAGCTCTGTGGAGGGAAGATACAATAACTGGCTAAATGAGGCAGTTGTCCAGTGAGAAAAAGCAGTAAATTATGTGACTGTGACCTAAGGATCTGCAACAAAAAATACCAACAGAGGATAAAAACAAACAAGTGCCAACAGCCTTGATTTAGACACTTAATGACCTTGCAGTGTTTGAATTTCCAACCTGATTTTTATTATATACCAGTGTTTTAAGACAAAAATTCTTTATGCCTCTACCTATGAAGTAGAGGGCATAAAGCGTTCCAAAAGAGAGCAGAACTCAGGTATAACAAGTTAAGTATTGTAAGAAATGGTGTAAAATAAAACCTCCAACTTTGTGTGCACTTGTTATAGAATGGAAAAAGCCCAAAACATGTGTCTTGGGTTTTTTAATAATTATACAAGACACATACACTCTACTGCATTTGAGTTTCCTGTGCTTGCTTGCAAACAATTCCCTGGGCAGTTCCAATGCATGACAACCCTTTCTGTGAATATCCAATAATACCAGACCTAAACTTTCCCTCGTGCAACTTGAGGCCTTTACCTCCTGTCCCTTGTCACTTGGGAGAAGAGGCCAACTCCCCTCTGGATCCACTCTCCTTTCAGGTGGCTGTAGAGAGCAATTAAGTGCCCCCAGCCTCCTTTTCTCCAGGCTGAGCACCCCCAGCTCCCTCTGCTGCTCCTCATCAGCCTTGTGCTCCACACCCTTCCCCAGCTCAGCTGCTCTTATCTGGGCATGCTCCTGCACCTCAATCTCTGTCTTGTAGTGAGGGACATAGAACTGTGCCAAGTACAGTGGGACAGCCAGTGCCCAGGGACAGCCAGTGCCCTGGTCCTGCTGGCCACACCAGTGCTAACACACAAGGCCAGGAGGCCACCAGCCTTCTTGCCCACCTGGGCACACACGGGCTCGTGTTCAGCTGCTGTTGGCCAGCACTCCCAGGGCCTTTCCCGCTGGGGAACTTTCCTGCCACTCTGTCCCCAGCCTAGGACACTGCAGGGCATTGTTGGGACATGAGGGCAGGACCCAGCACTTGGCCTTATTGAACCTCATACAACTGGTCTGCGCCCGTCGATCCAGCCAGTCCAGATCCCTCTGCACAACCTTCCTACCCTCCCGCAGACCAACACTCCCTCTCATACCTTTAATGTATGTCCTTAATGTCCTTACCCACAGTGTTTGGTGTCCTTAGTGTCCCTTGGTGTACCTTAATGAAGGTACATTTAATCCCCTCATTCAGGTCACCAATAAAGATCCTAATCAGGGCTGGACAGAGTACTGAGCCCTGGGAAACGCCACTGGTGACTGGCCACCAACTGGCTGTGTCACCATTCACCACCACTCTGGGCTCAGCCAGTCAGCCAGGTTTTAGCCAGCAAAGAGTGCACCTGCCCAAGCTGTGGGAAGCCAGTTTCTCCAGGAGAATGCTGTGAGAAGAGCATTCTCATGGTGCTTCCCATGTCAAAGGCTTTGCTGAAGTCCAGGTAGCATGTAGGAATGTGTCCCCTGTTGACGGAGTGACAAAACTATCTTTTGTCCCCTTAAAATGGAAATAAGCCCAGAAGTTTCTCTCCTCAATTAGGTGAAAAAGGCATCTCACAGGACCCGGGGGACTTCACCTCAAACCTAAGGATAGCTAATTGGACAGAAGCCAAAAAGTCCCATCTGGGCAATTTACTAGAAAAAGAAGAGAACAAAGAAACTAATCACTTTTGTGAGGTGTTTTACCAGGGGTGGGAGGGCCTCTTGCACCTGGATTGTTTTTTTCTGTAGAGAGTTTGTTATTTTGCCTTTTATTTTAAAACCTTTTTGTTTCCAACACTGCCACAGAAGCCATCCTGCTGATTTTATGCCTTCTAAGGTAGCTGAGCTATCTTGGATGTGCAATAGATCTCCCAAGAGCTTACGAGACCTGGCTCAAGGAGACTCCTATTTCAGTAGACAACATCCACAGCCTTTTCCTCACCCACTACATTGTCACCTGGTCATAGAAGGTCAGGTTTGTCAAGCAGGACCTGCCTTGCATGACCCCCTGCTGGTGGGACTGATCCCCTGATTGTTCTTTATGTGGTGACACACACAGTGATTGGCACCATGACTTCCCCTGGCACCACGGTCAGGCTGTAATTCCCACATCCTCCTGCCAGCCCTTCATGGGTGTTGCATTTGCCAACCTGAAGTCCTCTGGGAGCTCCCCACATAAGCCAGGACTGCTGATAAACGATGGAGAGTGCCAGGGCTCTTCCTCCATTCCATCACTGCTCTGGGGTGGATCCCATCCAGCCCCATGGACGAGTTGCATTATTTTTAAAAGAAAAGGGACCATTGTTTAGTGAGAGCAAAGACTAAACTTTGTAAAGTAATTAAGCAGTTCTTCCTGGGTTTTGTAAACTGTTTTTCCACTAAGGGAAAACTTGAGCTATATTTACAGCTGCGGAGGTAATCAGCAGTATCCATTTAATATAGATTCTAGGGGAGGACACAGAAGAGAGCATTCTCAAAAGCTACACAGGTTTAAGAAATTATTTTAAAGTTAATTAGCACATGTATTTTTATCAGATTTTTATTTTCTCATTGATTTCAAAGGGAAAACAGTTTGAGTTTATGCTCTTCACTTTTGGAAGTTCTACTTGAAAATGCAAAGATGAATGCTCAGAAATTATAGGGGGTTGTTTGGCAATCAGCTTTATGCTTAAGGAAGAAAAGTTACCATTGCCTTCCTGTAAATGCTACATTATTTTTTCCACATTATCTGTCTGCAGTAACTGTATCTGCTTGTTATTTTTATCTGCCATGTTTAATGTTGAGTTCTTGTTTAGGACTGCATAATTGCTGTTTTCTTGTTACAGAACATTAACTTTATGCTTCCAGTAACAACTTTATAATGAAAATGCTAATAAAAATGGGGCAGTGCAAACTACACAGTTACAAATCTCTCCAGAGCTTAGTATGAGGCTTATCATAATTCTTGACATCTCAGGATTGTATAGTCTACTGATACTGATTACACTGCACAGTTAATTTAAAAATTATCTCCTGCAGGCCTGAGAGAAAGACAACAATTATAAATAACTTCAGAAAAATATATATATACTGAAAATGCTTCTAATAAAGATTCTGGTTTTCTCAGTGTAGCAATATAGTCACTGCAGGACTCAGAAATACCCTGTATTAATCACATTTCTGCTTGCAGGTTTATTCTATTTAATCCTATTACAAGTGTACAGCATGTTTTTCCTTTGGTAGGTGGTGTCAGACTAGCTTGAGACAGCAGCACAGGCTGGAACACTGTGCAGGTTTAAATGGCAGTTTTCCTTGTTCTTTTAAGTACTTTTGGATTGGGGGTTGTTTTCTTACACATGGACCTGTAAGACAAGAAATTATATTAGAAAAATGAAAGTTAAGAAATGCTATTATGTGCTGTTTCTTCAGTCTAGTAAAAAATGAACACTGTGCAGCTGGATGAGATAGAAATGCATGTGAGAAAGCAAACTTTGCCTTAAGCTTTTCAAAATGTAGGACTGTCAGAAGATGATTTATATTTATGATTATTTATAAAACGTGTGGCACAATATCCAAACAGCACCCTGATTTCATTCTTTTCACGTTTACTGTAATTCAGGCAAGAGGAAATATACATACACGCCAAATAAAAAAGGTAAATTCATAGTACAAATGGAATATTCTCCACACCACTACGTGGTACTGAAAAAGGCACAAAGAGAGGTGTAGAGGATAGACATCTTTGTTATCCTATTTCTGCTGGGAAAGTTGCCACTCCTCTCATGGAACAGGGAGCTATTTATAGGATAGTGGAACAGAAAGGAAAAGCAGCACCAATCATACTGGGTTTGATTTATTAGCTCTACAGGAGGAATTTGACAAGCATGATGTGCCCAAACGATACAAATCTGACAGCTCCTCCATGATTTGTGTGATGGTAATTGGGTTAGACATTGCATCATATGTTTGACTTCAACAGACTGCTATACAATTCTCAATCTTCATCAATTTTCTGCAAGATTATCATGTCTTTAAATACTTAATACATTAAGTTCTCTCCCAGGAAAATGAGAACCACCACCACCACTACCTACTGACATCATTTACCTGGACTTACGGAAATGGAAACGCATTGGAGACTGTCCCACACAACATCCTTGTCTCCATATTGGAGAGACATGGATGGATAAATGGATGGATGGATGGATGGATGGATGGATGGATGGATGGATGGATGGATGGATGGATGGGATAAAAGCAGGAGGCTTGGAATTAGATGACCTTTCAGGTACCTTCCAAACACTTCTGTATGCCATGAGCTAGGTCTGCCTGCCTGTAGCTTCTGGAGGGTCAGAAGCATCCAGAATTCCCCAGTGCCTATAGAAGGAGGTTGATGGGACCACTGTGACCATATAAACAAGACTCTAAAGCAGCACATTTTTACTTATGAAAAAACCCTAAGGGATCTGTGCCATATTGATACCATTGATTTGCTCATTAATCTCTGCATCTTCCACATTATCACAGCCCAATACTTCCCTCTTTGACATAATAAATGGTGCTGATAGAATGAAAACCCATTAAGAGGGAAAAGCTGTAAATACATCTTTTTTCAGAGTAATATTGCTTGACTGACAAAACGTCCAGTCACCACCTATTCATTCTTTGTTCCTTACAAGGAGGAGAGCACATGCACTGCAGTGTTTGTGGGTGTTTTAACCAACCCCTCCTTCTCCTCTCTCTTACAGAGGAATTTTGAAAGTACTAGAGAGATTACACCTCAAAATGTTTTAAGGAACATTTTCAGTTTTACAGTTTTCCTAAAAATCACTAATACTGCTTATCTTTTGAATACTCCAGCTACTGAAATGTGATAACAGCACTAAATTGTATATTCTACAGGCAGCCTGTGTAAGAGAAGGTGACTTCACTTCTCTAAATATCATTTACTAGGCCTGACAGAGACTCCAGTTATACTCCTTAATTGGAATAAGCAGTTTGAATTTCTTTCTTTATTACTCGTCCAGTGTAAGCTCTCATCTTCAGGTTTCATTGGGCAGTATCTCAAACCCAAACAACTCTGTATTCTGTCTGGCATTGTTCTCTTGGCCATGCTACAAGGTTTTTCCTCATTCAAGAATAATTTATTGTTCCTTTTCCCTTCCTCTGATAAAAACATGTTGAGGGTGCTTAATTTGTCACTCTGCTGCTCTAATGAGATAATTGTTCAAATTGGAGGATAAAAGCAAATAAATTTTGTAGCTTGCACACCTGAATACTCTCTCTATTTTTGGAGCTTTCTTCAGTCATTTTCTGTGTTAACAATGAGTGGAAGTTTAAGCATTAAAGGTTTAGCTAGACTTCTTTCTGCTTCACTTCTCTTTCTCTGGAAGAACAGCACAGTTGCATAACACGTGAAGTGCAGTCCCTAAAAACCATCTGCTCAGTCTCCTTTCGTTAGCACACCATGGCAAGGGTTTGGGTTTGGTTATTTTTGTAACAGACACCACTACTTAAACATCCAATAAAACTATATGAGTTCTGGTTTTATGTTCATACAAGGAAACTCTGCTGAGAAATTACTCATCCCTGTTACAGCTCAGCCATCAATTTTGCAAAACTAATTTATGATTAAACCCATGCATGTATTGTGGACACTTCACATGCTTTATGACAGTTTACATTTGCTCATATTTAGTATCTTCTGATGTATTCTGAACCATAACTGAAGCCTGATTATAATCTCATTCATATTGATGACAGCCAGAAAAAAAACCTCCTTAGAAATCAGTGAAGTCACTCAGTTGTTATGGAATTTTATGGAGTCAGAATCTGGCTTTCAGTCACAACAGTTTTAGATAGATTACACGGTCCCACATCAGCAGCACTACTCTACCATAAAAACAACCATCAAATGCAATTAACAGATGGGAGCTGACATTGAGATCAAGCCTTTGGAAGTTGTTACTTTAGTGTGACCTTACCTATTTTTCTAGCAGAAATGCTGCAGCTCAAACAAAAATTCAGGAAGTCTGGTATTCTAGGATTTCCTAATATCCCATCTGGACACACTGGAGGATATCCAGCCAAGGACCAGCAGAACCTTGACACCCCTTGTGTTTCCCATGCATGCAGGCCATGTCTGCAGAGCTCCAGAACCAGAGCTGCCAGTGAATGGTCAGAGCCTGGCACAGGGCAGTGCTCCACATGGTCACTGTCACACAGCAGCACACATGGATGTTTAATTAAAATGGCATCTACATCAAAAAGGATGTTTCTGATGGAAGGAACTGCAGCCTTCATTCTGCATCCCACCATATTAACTACTGCCTTATCAGTTGAAGCATTGATAAGCAAACATTCTTATCAGCATTGCCCTGAGTAAAACTTCACTTGATTGTTCTTACACTACTATTATATATGAGTGTGTGTGTGTGTGTGTGTGTGTGTGTGTGTGTGTGTGTGTGTATCTACACAGTTTTTATGGTAAATCTGCACTTCAAGCAGTCAAAAAAAATAGAAAAAACAGTTTTAAGATGAGCATCTGTATGAAAACTATTTCTGATTGTTCAACATGCAATTGTTTTTTCTAGTATTAAAAAAAAATCTATATCACAACCTTTACTCTTACCATGAAACACCATCCAAGATTATTTAAATATTTATTTTCTCTAGCAAGCATGTGATGTGGCTATATTTTTCATTTCCTGAATTCACTGATTCCAAATAGGAAAAAACTTTATATAGCAACAAGTCAAAAAAGTTCAGAAAGTAGAAATCTGGGAAATTTGTTTTTCCAAAACCTACAAAACACCTATCAATTTAGTTGACCAAGAAGCATCATAGCACAAATAACATAGATTCTAAGAAGAGATTCCTCACAATTTCTTAACTTAGTTTTCACTAAGTTTTCTGATGTGAGGATGCCTGAGCTAAATGCAGATATAAATACATTTACTAGTGGGAGATGTAACATCACTGTTGAAATTCCTGCAGAACAGAAAGAACCAACATACACACTAGTGCCTCTCATCTTAAAACTACAGAATTATCTTCCCTCTACTTTATCCCTCAAAGGTTCCATCTTTTGATAAGACAGTTTGCTTCTTGCTTTCCTGCATCTATCCTATAACACCTGCTTTTTTCCAAGAACAATTTAAGCAGGAAGGGGTTGGGGGTATTTCTTTGTTTCATAGCAGAAGCCAGATGTCATTAACACATCTGAAGATACAAAGTTTGTGTCTCCAGCTGACAGAGACAGACCAGTGTCAACCCCTTGGTGTGGGATGCATCCAAGAAGCACCTCTGCCTGGAGAACCAGAGCAGCAATGACAGTGGAAATCCTGGGTGTGTTATGGCTCAGTACAGGCAGGAAGCAGCCCACAGCAGCTATGGCAGGCAGTTCGTGGGATGAACGAGACTTCATGTCTCGTGGGACATCACACACAGTTAAAAAGCTTCTGTGGACTGCCAACACTGGACTGTGATCCAGGTTAGAGATTTGCTGTCTTATAAATTCCTTAGAATAAGTGTGAAACATCTCCAGAAAAAGAGATGGTTAACAGATCTCATTTTCCACTAGACGGTAGTTAGTCAATTCCACTAATTTAATAATATGTGGGGAAATGTGTTTATTAAAAAAAAGCATTAAGACATGCACTTAATGTATATGCTTTCAGCATGCTTTCCATAGCCTTAAGTAAACAGAGCTCAGTTCACAAAGCATCTTTCATCCCCGCCGCTTCCCTTTTTCCTGTCAGACAAAGATAAGGCTTCTGTGAAGCTTGGAAAAATAATTTTTCACTTTATTAAAATAGCAGATTTTTCAGATAAAGTCATATTGTTTACAGGAAATGATTTCCCTGCTGAGACAGTGATGTTATCAGACAACAAACAATTCTGACTGACATAAACTGCATTTCCTTCGTTCTGCTTCCAGAGCCCATGAACTGTTCCATGGATCAGGCTTTCCTTGGCTGCAGAGGTGGACAAGTGAGGGATCTGCTGCTCCTTAACAGGAAGAGAAAACCCAATGCCACAGCTAAGACCCTCACTACTCATACTCACCTACTATCATGTTTTAAGTTCAAGTTTTAGGCAGTTTGAACTTTGTCTGTACTCTCCCCAGACACAGAACCTCTATAAAACATGATTTAAGCTAAGCAGAACTGGCACAGCTGGTTAAAAGGAAGCGAGCTGCATTTTGGAAGAGTCTTAGTAAACACAACAGACAAGTAAAGCAAATATCAATAAACATCTATTGCAAAACTTGTATTTTTAGTAGAAGACAAATCCAGGAAGAATAAAACATATGAATAAATGTATTTTCAAAATTGCTGTGAAAAAATCCACATTAACTATGCCCCTGTATTTTTCAAGAGAAATTTAATTTTTAAGTGGCTTACCATTGATGTCATATCTATAAACAACTTCCAGACAATCTTATAAATCATTCACACTCAATCTTTGCCCAAGGTATTTATCCCGTTTTAGTTTAGGCCATCACTGGCACCATGGAATTATCACTGTTTACCTAAAAAGCATCAACAAAATGGAAGAAAAAAGTGAACTACACTATTTAAAACAATGTGTCAAATTCTGCAGGGTTATTTTATGCTGGGAAACTAGAAGTTTAGTTTAACACAAACCAGAATGCCAAACATTACCTCAACAAGGAGGAATAGTACCAAAATCAATGTCTGATTCTCAAATGAAGATTTTCACAAAACAGAAAACAAGTCAGCACTCACAAGTGCAGCCAAGCAGGAAGGGTACACACAGGCACTCATTCCCCTATCAAATCCTCACTTAGAAAAACCAAAAACAAACAACTCCTTCTTCCCCCTGTCAAATACTGGTCCTGACACTCCTCAGTCAGTGCGTTTTCTCCCTCAGGAGAAGCCAAACTATTTGAAATTATTTGATACACTATCATTATAACCTACTCTACTGCCTATGTAACCAAGGAGTAGCTAAACCAAATCCACAAACCTGGAACCACAAAGAACTCTTGAAAAACCCAACTATTCAAATACTTACATTAATGAAAGCTTCAACAGGCTCATTGGTTTTCTATATTTACATTTTACTCCTAATGAGTTTTTAAGCACTGCATCAAAAGCAGTCAGAACTGTTCTTTAATAGAACAACAGTAAGTGTCCAGTTGGATCATACTTCAGTTTCTGCAATATGAATTCTAGATTTCAAATGTATTAAAAAAAACCAAAAAACCAACAAACCTGCTGAAATACCAAACATGCCTCCACATTTGATCTGCTCAGTTTGGTTACTCGTTGTCTGTGCTACCAAGGAAATTAGTTTCACATAGAGGCACTGGCTGAAAAGATGAATCTCAGACATTTTGGTTGGCAGTAACTGTTGATTTGAGGATTCCTTCTTGCCATCAAACTTTTTTTTTCTGTTTTTGTCACTACAATTGCATGGCGACATGTGCTGGTGCACACAGAGCACCAAGCAAGGACATGCATCCAGTCTGAGAAAGGACAGCAAGAACATTTCACTGACACCAGAGCTGTGCTGGTCACACAGCCTGCTCCTTCCTGGGAGCAAGGGCAGGAATCACAGTGGATGGGTCAAGAGTGTGAGTCAGCATTCACCACCACACAACAAGTGACAGCAAAGCCGCAAGATGTCACAGCCTCACAGGGAAATCCTTCTGTCTCGGCACTTTCCTCCCGCTTCAGCACAGCTGCCAAACCCAGCATTCCCAGAGCAACCCACGGCAGGATGGGTGAAGCAAAGACAGCAGAACTTGAGGAAAGTTCTGTCAGGCAGAGTCAGGGACAGCACGAGGCACTGATTCTGGGAAATGGAATAGAATACACAGACATGCAGATTCTTTCTGGAGATAAGCTTGTTTTTAATTACATCATCTCTCCTGAGGAGGAGAACTTGCATCCCTCGTTCTTCCCTACTTCATCCCAGCTGGAGATCTGTGTTTTGTACCAGTTAAACAGATGCACTGAATAAAACCACAGAAGAACAGTTTTGTACATGCACAAGTGCACACACAGCAAACACATGGTTGCACTGCAGTGTTCACACAGACAGGGGTGATGTTCAGACACAGGATTTGATGTTATTTCTTCCATGCAATTCCTCCAGTGCCATGTCTTGCATAACACCTGCCCACAAGGACTTCTACGTATTAAAAAGACCTCTTCAGTTTGTAAGCAAAAATAGAAGCACAACAAAATGTTAAATTATAACAAAATGGGGCTCATGTATGTAAATTTAAATGAGGACAAATCCTCTTACTGATTTTTATAATGTATTTGGCTTCATAAGTAAAAAATATTAGAGTCTGAGCCTTTCAAATATTAACAAGGGTACCAGATTGTAAAAGTGATCCTCAAAAAACCTGTTTATACTTTAAGAAGATGAGGAATTCCATGTACCCCATTCTTTCATTTGAATAAAAATATTTAAGTTCTGTCTTTAAATTTTTTGGTACCTAAGAATGCCCAAATGCTGAAGCCATATTTCATTTAACAACACATCCATCAACAGAATTATCAGTGATTCTAAGACATGATAGAAAAAGAGCTACTAGAAAAAGAAGAGATCCTTGTATTCTTTTTCCTCCTATGCAGATTTCCCGTATCAGAGATATTTATCATTTTTTTAAGATAAAAGGCAACAGAAATTGTTAAAGCTTAGTAGTTTTACTACTTTAATGATCTCTTGGTTTGGAAATTGATTTTACAGCACCCTGTAAGTTTATTCCTCCTTTGACAATGATCAAGTAGATAATAAGCAATAAATCACTGCTGCAACTGAGAACTGAACATTCAAGATAAGGTTTTAGATTATTTCTGTCATCTGGGTATGAGACATTGCTTTTCAAGCAAAGATATATTGTCACAGTTTATTTGCAATTAGAAAGATACAGATCCCATCAGTTAAAGCCTGTTTCCCAACAAACATGCAGGCCTTTATACAGCCAGAATCATAATTTCAGTATCAAGAGATTTCTAGAAATGCATATTGCCTCCATAGAAATTAGTGCTTACAATAATAAATACTACTGAAAAATAGGATTCCCTGCTTGCCAGTGTCACTTGGTCATTGAGGAAAGCTGCCTTTCCAAGTCAGTTGAATTAAAACACCACCCCCCAGCCCCACCACTTACTATAGCTGAGTGTAGGATGTTTACAGGAACTAAAAATTACCTGAACTATACAAATACAGCAGTGCTTTTCAGGATATAAAAAATAAATCGGCAGACATACTCTAGTGTGTGGATTTGCACCACTCATAAAGTACACGCAACTCTTATTAACCTTCACTAACATTGTGAAGTCAATCCATGCATTTTAACATTTAATCTTCTGAATATCAGAACTCAGTAATATCCATCTGCAGTCCCTGATGTTGTAGAGATCCAAAAGCAAAAATAAGATGTTTCTCTCTCACAGCCCCTGTAAAAGAGCATGCTACTGCACTTACATGCCAAGGCCCTGGATGTTCAGTACAGGCACCTTCTAGAAATCCCAATTTTTCAAACTGAAGCTCAACTCTAAAATATATATGGGAGATAAACGGGGTGGTACAAACTGGGAGTCCTCAAAAATGCCCATCTCAAATTCTATGGATTAATAACCCTTTGTTTATATTTCCACAGTTTCCTTAGCGTGCTAAATTTTACAGCATTTGTTGCAACATTTGCGCATCTTATTTTTATGTTCTTAAAATAATTCCCATTTCTCCTCTGGAACTTTTTAAAGGCAATTCTACTATTTCAATTATTTTCATTCTTATTTTCACCTCCAGTTTCAGCTACTCAGAGATACAAGTAATTTTAATAGCAGAAGAGCAAAACATTCCTCAGCCTCACCATCTGAACTTGTATTTTACAGGTGTGTTTAATGTGATGTCCAGTCTTGAACAAACAAGACCTCAGCAGTGCAGGAAGATAAAATTCTGATGAACCCAATCAGTCAGAAGGCCGAGCCTCAGCCTTCTCCAAGTTCTTCTCTGAACAGGTGTTTGCAGCTTTACTGGGTAAAAGGAATCACAGATGCAGATTATTTCATGCACAGAGGAGGGGGAAAGCCCTCCAAATATTTTAACAGTTGTTCTTTGTATGAAGGAAAACATGAGCTCAAGCAATTCTGCTGAATGCAGCTGTGAGTTCCAAGCAAGGAAAGACAGCACTTGAGCAGGCCAGTGCAAAGGACACAGGACTGCCTTTGGAGTCACCAAGGACTTTGGAATATTGCTCAGAAGTGGCCACAAAACGTGCTCAGAGCAATACCACAGGCAAGCAAAGCACTGGGCTTCACAGACACTCCACCTACTCAGCAAGGGTCAGCCTTGGTATTCATCACAAGCTTTTATCAGCAAAGGCAGCTGTGCTTGTACCTGCACGTACAGCTAATGCCACCCACCCAAAAGCAGCAGCTGTGTGGCCACTGTGTCACTCTGGATCCCAGCCTGATCTTCAGTCAGGTACTTCCCTCTGCTGCAAAACACCAGGAACTGATCCATGTCACACAACACCGGCTTCACAGGAACAAGATGAGGTCATTTGCTTGCTGGGCATCAGGCTGATGTGTCAAATCTGCCTCTTCTGTTCCCAAACTTCACTGCTGTGCCTGTGAGCCTGTCTTGCTTCATTCTGCAACAATTGCTTCAACTCCTCATCCCCACCAGAACTGCACACAAATCCCCATCATCCCTTCCCAGACATCCCAGTACTGCAAAGCTCACCTGGGATCATGGCATAAACATGTATTTGGACAACACTACAACACCCACCTTCTTCAGCTGCAAACAACAGCCACATTTGAGACATATTAAGATGTTAGGACTTGGTATTTCAAGACCAGAGAAAGCAGATCTTTTCATTTCAAACACTTGGCAAAAAAACCCCAAAAAAACTCAAACAAAAATACAGTGTGGATTTTAAAATTTATTTATTTATTGCAGTTACAAGCTATTTCAAATTGTTTGCATGTGCTGACATGTGACAGCTGTGTTTGAGTACATGGATTAAACACCAGTACAATATGAAGGTATGCACAAGTTCAATTCCACAGGACTGGACTGACAAACTGCACAAGGACTAGGCTTATTGAAAACAAAAAAAAGCAGCACTAGTGTGGCATGCGGAATGGCTAAGACAGCACTAACCAAAATGAACACTAGATTAGTTATAATACATTTACTTTGAACTAAGAACTTTGTTAGAAAAACAATTTCCTTTCTTCTAAGTCCAAATACTGTCTAGAACTAGGAAATGCTACATGTTTACAGCAAAGAAAGCTTGGAAAACAACCACCAGCATTTTTTTAAGGCATCAAGCTTTGTAGCTTCTGCATCAAAGTCCTTTCTATAAATAGACAGCCATGATTTATCAAACCAAATAAGACTGTTATTTTTAAAAAAGGTATTTTAACTGAGGTTATATTAGGTGTGCAAGTTGCTTTAAAAATCTTTGTAGAGGTGCTAGCAATGAATTAGATCAATAAATAATTTCACAACCTTCTATCACCACACATGTTCCTGTGTCACCAGACAGGACACAGGGTAAGGAACACAATGGTTACAGCAATGGGACCATCACAGAAAAATGGCTGTCCTTGGTTCACCTTTGGTCATTCACTGACAGCTTCAAAATCATCACCTTTCCAATGCTTATTAGTCCAGCTTTCCCAGGACTAAGAAATCCTCCCAGTTTTAATTCTGATAAGAAGAAAATATTTTACTTCTTAAAAGCATATATATTTTTGTTCATAATAATCTTTTACAGAACCACGATAGTGAAGCTAAACAAATAAATACCTAGGTTTGTTATACTAACATTTAAATTCAACAAAACATTTCATTTAAGTGTTAGGGCATAAAAAAAATAACATCTGGGGGGGTAGAACAGAGAGCTAGATTATTGCAAGAATATTTTTTCTATTAGCAGCAGTTACTCCCATTGGCCATCCCTTTAAAAATAAAAGGCTATAGAGTGAAACAAAGAAGGAAAGAAATCCCGGGCAAGATCCAGGCAACAGCATGTGCAGATCCCACTGGAGAAAAGTGGAAAGCTGAAGCTTTTCTGCAGATACTGTTCCTGATGTCATGACTGTTTGAAGTTGTTCAGGAACTGAACCAGTGAAGACTTCTGAAGGAATATTTTCAAAAGCTGCTATTTCCAAGAAAAGCAAACCATGGTGGGGGCAGCACAAACCACAGCACAGACAAGGCCATACACTGTGGATTGGGAGAACAGCAAACCCAGACTGGGTGATGTTTTTAACCTTTATTTTGGTCTTGGGTTATGCTCAGCTAACAATCAGGAGCACAATCTTCTCACAAGGAGACTTGGAATACAAAATTCCACAGAAAAAAAAAGGAAGGCACAGCAGATATGAGGCCTGCTAAGTATTGGACAGAAGTGATTATAATTTATCCTCACAGCCCAAAGTAAGAGAAGCTGCTAAAACAGACCATTGGTGAAGCAATGAAGGGTTCAGGGGAACTGCAGAAGTTCACCACCTCTGGTCATTCCAAGGAAGCCTAATCCTGTAGTTTATAACACAAAGCAGGAAAGAACTCAGCTTTGAGCAAAGCATACACCAGCGTTGGATCTCCATTTCAGATCAGATTTCAGGAGGTCACACCTACCAGCCAGGATAATTCACAGGGAGGCAATTCATCTCTGTCTGCAGAAACACTGCTTGACAAATCTAAATGCACATATGGATTCATGACAGCTTCTCCTCCTGCTGTTGTCCAAGCATAGCCAGGTGCAGCAAACATCTGACTGAAAGCTGGAGCTGGTACAGCTTCCAGTCGGGGATGTTTACAGCAACAGACTATGATACATCACTGCAAGGGCCTGGGTGCAGGGCAGCTGCTCACCTCTAGGAGAGGGAAATAAAAAAAGAAAGGGTTTAGACTAGCTCCTGTAGCATTCCAGCCAATTACTGTGCAGCTAATATTGAAGAAAACATGTTTTTACATTCAGTAGCAAAAATAGTTTTAGATTCACACACAATTTACATTAAATTAACATTTCTAAATGTAGCAACTAGATGAAAAATTCTCAATTTCAATATGCATTTTGAGACCTCTCTAGGTTCAAACAGATTCATTCTTATTTATATTTATTTATAAATATATATTTAATTTATACATTTAAAACAGATATAAAATAATTATTATTTTAAAGAGACAGTGACTTTACTTCCCTATAGACTCATTCCTGGAGCTCTCAAAAACAGATTTCCACTTTGAACTTTCCCATGAATTTTGAAAATGGCTATTCTCTCATAAATATTTATCATTTTAAATACAGCTCTATGCAAAATTAAAGACAGAAGCAAAAACAAGCCATATTCTTAATGAAAAAATACCAGAAACAGAAACTAGACAGAATTCTAAAAATATTTACCCTCAAGGTCAGAATCCTTCCTGATCAGTTTAAAGCTCCATTACAACCAAATGATTAAATAAACCCAAACCAAACTTACTCTCTTTGGGTAAGCATTAAAGGAGCAAAATGGGATGTGAGGGAAAGCAACCTCAGGATGGAACCATTTCACTCCCCATCTTCAAGTTCCCATCAGAACTCCCACAACACTTGCATTCAAGTCTGCAATAATTTTTTTCTCCAAGTTAAAAGAACCTTTATAATATTAAAATTTAGTATTTACACTGTACAATATTCAATACTTACACTGAAGTATTTACTAAAAGCATTTCACTCAGTTGGCTGTTGCACTTTCCTCTAATGCTCTGATTTCACGCCGTGGAATTGGGAGCATTCAACCATTCTGGCTTGACCATATTCACAAACTACTTAGAAGCCTTAATTTTGTACTTTATAGCAGAATGCCTTCCTCCCACTAACAGAGCTGCAAGCAGAATGATATATTCTCCATTTAGCAGTCCTTATCACTTCCAAATGAAAATAATTTTTCAAGTCACAAGTTTTCCAGTGCCAGATTTTACATAAACTTCAGCAATTCAAGGTTGCTTGTTCTCTCTTTAGAGCTCCACAGTAACTCATACAACCAGAAATTATGACAAGGTGTTTGAAACTGAAGAAAAACTACTGTATTCAAGATTTCTCAAGTTCCAGAAACCCACTCACATCCAGTTTTCAAAGAAAGGTTTCCCTCTGCAACACAAGAAATTGTTACTAGTAAGTGAATTTCATTATTGCAGCAGCATGCCAAGATTAATGGGGAAGGCTGCATGCAGTCACTGTGGATACCATGCTGACCTTCACTACTTTTGAGAATAAATAACTAAAAAGCCAGCGGTCATTTGCAACAAAGGCCTCTTCAGGCTGTTCCAAAACTGAAAATTCCTATTTTACATTGGAAAGAAATAGGCTATTTCATGCAGAGGTAGGCACATGGTATTTGACTAATTAGGCTGCTGAGCATTAAGTTGCAATGAGCCATTTCTTTGGTTGCTTTCTTTAATACTTCTTAAGGAATAATGAAGGTTACTACAATGTTACCTGCCCAAAGAGAACAAACTCTCCACAACCTGGTTTTGTTTTACCAAATACATCATCACAAAAATGCCAATCTACATGAAAATGACATCTCTTGGTGCGTTATTGGATTCACTATCAACTATAAATAGCTGCATAACATCTTACAAAGGAATTATATTTGTATAAAAGGAGTTGAAATTTTCATTTCCAAACATGGTGTTGAAAAAGGCAGAGGCATTACAGGTGACAGTACAACTACATGCTTGAAAGACACCAATTTCTAGAAAAGTTTAGTCAAAACTGAAGCCATACATTCATTAAGAAGCCTCTTCAGCAATCTTCCCAACCACTTTCTTCTTTTCAAACAAAAAAGTAGAGAGCATACTCTAATTTTCCTTAATGGCACAGCCTTCTTGTTTTCATAAAGACTACAAGCCCTGAAAATAGCCAGGATTTTTTCTAATATCATCATAAGCTGAAGAATATTGGCTGCTGGCTTGTGTTAATGCCTTTAATTGTTTCTCTTGAGAACAGTAATAAAAGATAGCATTCTTTGAAGTGTGAAGTCCCCTCCTAAGTCCCCACATAGAGAACACAAAGAATGATGCAGATCTTCAATAATACATGAAGTCCTTCTGACACCTGAAATTTACTTCTTTGTTATTAACAGCAACATAAGATCACCCTCCTAGGAATTGTTCCTCAGCTGTGAATACTCCAGAACAGCAACAACAAAGAAAAATTAAAATCCTTATTTAACTACCAGAAAATTTGTGAATGCTGGCTGTTGACTTCCATTGTGAAGTTCTTCCTACTGTATTTAGATTTGTGTGCAGTTCAAGAGTCCCTTTAATAGTTAGGATTTAATGTTTAATTCTCAATTCTCTTCTGATCAATATGCATGATACTTTAAAAAACCCTCATGGGATTTCCCTCATGGAAAAGTCAGGATTTAGAAGAGACATCATTAGAACACTGTGTTCATCCACCAGTTCCAAATCAAAGCGATGCAGTAAGTTTTGATGATCTGCAATTTTCCCAAACCTCCATCATTAATTAACAGTCACACAGAACTTCTATTGCACCTTTCATGAGCACCTTGAGCAAAAAGTCCAGCAAGACAGGAAGGAGGAGAAAGAAGAAAGGAAGAGGGTGAGGAAGCAAACAGCCAAAGATCTTCCTCCTTCTCTTCCCCCACATCTTAAGACTTCCTCACTCTACTACCACCATCACCATTGAAACTCAGTGTATTGGGGCCTCAGTTGCCACATAAAAATAATGAAATGTGAATGGAGCCCAAGGAGCCTGCCTGTGTGTGCATGCTCTGTGTGTGTGTTTGGAGCCAAGATCTTGTCAGTCAGTCCATCTGTCAGTCAAAGCAATTTAGCCTGAGATGCCTGATGCAAGCACAGAGTGATGAGAAATGACAGAGGCAGACAGATGCTCACTGTTGCCATGAGGTTTTTTTTTTTTGAAGTCATGCATATTAACCAGAAGAGAACTGAGAATTAAACATTAAAACCTAACTACTTAAAGGGATCCTTGAACTGCACACAAATTGAAATACAGTAGGAAGAACTTCACAGTTGAAATCAAGAGGTTCCACTGTGAACTGCAATGAACTTCTGACACCCACACAGAGTTCACTGCAGCACTACAAGTTAACAATACCCATCATGAGGCATTACAGTGAAGTAGGAAGTGAATACAAGTAGCTTTGACACTGCATTTCCTGTGTATTTTCAGAAAAACATGTTCAGCTTATTTTGATCACTAATACTTACACAGTGCAACTAATAAATTCAGCACAAGAGGGAAAAAGACCTTTCAAACTGGGACATGAATTCTAAAGAAATGAAAGATTAAATCTAACACTGCCAATTGTAAAGAAAGAAGAAAAAAAGTGTCTTTGTTATTTTAAAAATGTCCAGGAAAGCATGAAAGTAGAATGTTACTAGCACACCTCAGATGGAATTTCAGTGAGGGCTGGATGCATTTCCATATGAAATTATTTCAGTAGAACAAACTACAGAAGTCTGTGTGGTAAATTAATTATTTTTATCTGACAAAAGGAGTTCTACGGAGGACAAACTACTGAAAAAGGATAATGATGTGAGACAAAATAAAAGTTCAGATCCTGATTCAAGATTGCCCCACATCTTAGTCTGAACAAAGTTCGAGAAAGTCATAAATTGAGTGTGCTCTGCCTCAATGATGGCAGCAGTTACATACCCCCTTCTTCCCCACCAGAGTCTCGTATTCCTCTGGCTGAGCACACAGCTCAGCCTAAAGAAACCATATGTTTATTTATGGCGCAGCATCTTGGCTCTCCATGGGGTGGAGTACCATACCCAAGATGTCACTCAGGCCAATTAAGTCTTTATTTCAGGGAAGTTCTGCAGTAACTGGTAATCTCCACAGCCACCACAGGAGGTAGGAAGTGGCTAATTCAAGGTCATTTTGCTTTAAAAATGAGCTAAAAAATTGTAAAACTCGTTTACCACTAAAAAGTTAGCATAATGAATTACCCCCATAAAGTCCCAACTAGAAGGTTAACCTGCAATCAAAAACAGGAAAAAAAAGAAACAGCATTACCACCCTTACTTGTATTTCTCTTCCTCAGTACACAGTCATCCAGCTGTTTATATTGCTACAGGACATAGAGCAACATTCACTGTTATTTTCACTTTCTAGATTTTAAACTTTTCCAGCAGGACAGCCTCATCCCAATGCACAAGAGAAACATGAACAACCAGAACTACAAAATTAGAGGAGAAATATGAATATTATGAATTTATTAGGCCAGATTTTACATAAAGATTCCATCCTTTCCCTCAAGTTTTCATTGAAGTATTACTTCCTCAATGTCAGCAAGAAATTTTGATTATACAACAATTTTGATTATACAAAATTAATTTGATTATTTGACATTGTAACTCATTACTGCTATCCATGGCATAGTTTTAATTTCATAGTTTCAGCTATTTACCTCTTTTGTTCTCTCTTACAGGAAAGGAACTTTTGCCTCATTCCTGGTAAAGATCTACAGAGAAACTAGATTGCTCAATGGGGGACAGATTGTCGCAGATATTTAATAATAAACTATTAGAACAAATCACTAAGTACTTCCAGCTCCCTCTCCCTGACATATCTCCACATTATACTGAAGTCTTCCAACTCCTCATACAGGCCCATAATCTGTCCTTTCTTCTTCCAGGGTAACCAATTTCACAGATCCAAGATGACAAAACTGCCTGTAAATCTGGGCTCTTTCATTTTAAAGGCATCTTTAAAGCATAAGATTCAGAAGATCCTCCAACCTGAAAAAATACAAAAAATTTATACCAGTGATCTGATTGCTCTAAGAGAGTGGAAGACAGAAGCACAAGGACAAAAAACAACCTTCAACTTGACAAGAAATAGAAATTAGGAATACACCTTACAGATGTTCACTGCAGTGCCCTCTAAAAAGTAATCTAAATACCAGGAATGGTAAAGATTGAATTATTTGTAGTAAGTTCACTGAAGCCCTCCACACCTGCTGACTCAAACATGGCTGAGCACAGATGGAAAAACCTTCCCAAAAAGACAGAAATCAAAAAAATCTATATAAATATGTCACTTGTTAAGTAGGTTGTTGGTTGTTTGGGGTTCTTTTGAGTGGATATCAATTGAGTCTGGTGTCCCAGACTCCAATCAATGACACATTTAGCACACTCCTTCACTTAATGACTTTTCACTCACATTTGCAATTATAATTCTCTGGTGATATCAGCTGCCAACAATAGTTCTCTGTAACACTGCAAGGGAACAAGCAGAGAACTGCAAGCAGACATTCCAAGTCCCTTTGCTTACCTTGCTGAACAAGGGCAAATTTGGACAGTCTGCTATCAGCAGGGTCCAACAACTAAGTCTGCAGCAATTACTAAATTGCTGCAGAAGCTGGTAAGGGCCAGGCCACCAAGAGATCCACAGGGAATGCTCCCATTTTAAGGATAATCCTCTGTGAATGTATTCCAATCCTTCCAAATGAGTACAGTTGCAAATATGACAAGTCCTGGCATCATCACACTGAATTTTGAAAGCAGAGTCTGGAGGCTGCTATTGCAGCCTGCAGATTCTGCTGAAAGTACAGTGTCACAACCACCTATTTTCCCTGCTGTATAGAGAGCTCAACTGCTCCACTGCAATTAAATCCTGAGGGATATCAGCCTGAGAAGCCATCTATACACCAGGATCAATTGTAACCTTGCTCCCAGAGCATATTCACTTTTAAAAATTACTTCAAAGAAAATAAGCCCAACCCAGCAAGCATGCAAGTCACAAACATCAGATAAGTACACAGCACTTGGGTTTACAAAACATCTTTGTTCTTATGCAGAAGTTTTTGGTTTTTTTTTAAAGAAAGTCAATTACTTGTTTTGCAATAATACTCAGGAGATCCATCCTTTTAAGCATGCTCGTAATCCTGCTTCCACAGAGGAAACAGTGCACGCCAGAACAGCACAGCCATGGCACCCACTTCAGAATCAACAATCTCAAAACCAAAACCATGCAGCATGAAATATTACAAAACTCCTTTCAACTACTTTAATACTGATTATCTCTATTTAAAATGCAGATTTCACCAAGTCTGTCTCAGAAAATAATTTTCAGGATTTACTGACAGTAATTGGAACCAGACACAGGGTGCTGGCCAAGTAGCTCATTTTGAAAACATTAACTCCATATTATAGAATCAATCTTACATCAGATCTGACAAATAGACTTGGAAAATTACTGCTTTCAGAGCCTCTCAAACACCATCTCCCCCAGAATCAAGCCACCTCCTTCAATAATTTATAACAAACAAGGATTAAAATAGACTTTCCTAGTTTGTAAATTTTCTGGGAGTATAACTGATAAATTTAAGTTATGTTTCCCTACTTGGAACAACATAAGAGTTGAAATTTAGTTACTGGACTAATACAATAAAAGGCATAAAACTTTTTGAAGACAGAAATAACTTTTAGTAGGAATTTATTTTTCCTAAATAATGAAAATAATTTTTGATTTTCATACTGACTGTTAAAAATTTTGCTTACCAACCACTAAATTAGTTGGGGTTTTTTTCTATATTCTATGCAGCATTATGCCAAGATTCATCAAATCATAGAATATCCTGATTTGGAAGGGACCCATCAGGATCATGAAGTCCAATATCTGGCCCTGCACAGGACACCCATGAATCACACCATGTGTCTGTGAGTGCTGTCACCTACTAAAGCATCACAGCATCCACAGGAGGTTCCCACCATCCTTATGTCTGAGAACTCAAAAGTACAGAGTCCCATCACTCTCTGGAAGGAACATGGAAGAAGTCTGGATGAAATTAATTTTGATAATCTTAAGGGGTTAACAAATATTTATCAAAGGCAGAGCACAGCCAACTCCTGGGGGGCTCTGAAAGTTGAATGGCCCAGAGAACATTCTTTGATTTCAGGACAGGTCTCCCACCACAGCTCAGCTGGAGTCTGAGGTGCCCAGAGCTCCATGAAGAGAAGGGAAGCTGGCCTGGAAAACTGGCCAGATCTCCGGATCACCCAGCTGCATCCTGGCCAGGGAGGACTCCAGGGGCCACCCCAGAGCCCCAGACACTCCCCAGCACCCAGGAAGCTGAGGCAGAGCACACCCTCAGTAAACTGGCAGGGGATCAGGAATGGAGGGGAGAGGGGAAGAGAGGGCTCCCACAGGGAATGGCAGCACTGCCACAAACATAAACATAGACAGAGAAACACAAGGATGGGGCCAAACCAAACCTCATCAGGCCCAGGGCAGGAAAGCAAAGCTGTGCCCACAGCGCCAGCACAGGCCTGGGGGGGCTGGCACAGCACCAGCCCTGGAGGAAAGGGCCCAGGCACTGGGGCAGACACTGGAGGGGACAGGAGACAGAGGGAAAGGGGTGATCCCTGCCTGGTTGGACCCTGGCAAGGCCACTCTGCACACATCTGGGGCCCAGGTGGGGACCCCACTCCAGCAGGAGCCTGAGGGACCAAGGAGGGTCCAGCCATGGGTATCCAGTGGTCAAGGGCCTCAGGGGCATCATCCACAGGGAGAGGCAGAGGGAGTCAGGCCCTGTTTTCTCTGGCACACAGGATGCTGGGACCATCTGAGAGCTGCCTACAGCTACACCAAGATGGGAGCTGTAAACACAGTGAAGACACTCTCAGCCCTGGCAGACAGGATAAGGAAGAGCAATGGCCACAAGAGGCACCATGGAATATTCAGGTTGGACACAATGACAATCTTTTTCACTAGGAGGGTGGTGAAGAGCAGGTACAGGTTTCACATGGAGGCCATTGGTTTGCTGTTCTTGGGGGTTTTAACAGCTTCAGGGGTCAAAGCCATGACTTAACCCATCCAGTGCTACTTCTACCCCTGCCTTGAATGAGTGGTTGGACCAGAGACCCCCAGAAGGCTTTTCTGACCATTACACCTGCAACTCCATAATCCCATTAATTCCTGTGATATGGTTCCAGCAACTACAGCCTTGTTTATATAATTGTCCTCAGACATAATGAAGTCAATATTGGACATATAACTATCCATAGATTACATCAGTACAGTCTTTTCTATAAATAACCAGGTGTTATCAATAGATTCCACTGCCAGCAGGTCCAACAGTTCTGAAATCACAAATATTTGATGCTAACACTACTTTTATCTGCTGATGCCAAATATTTTTTCAAAATAAATTACAGAGAATATAGAAGTTGCATACCTAAACCTACTGTATTTAAATATGCTGCCAAACACTATCCCATGGTCACTTCTGCAGATGACTCAATGTTCTTCCAGAAAAAGAACGCTTCAAGATTATAATTTTATGCCAGTGTATTAAAGAACAAGCAACATGAACGATATTTTTTACTTAGCTTGCAGGCAGGGACTCCCTCAAATTTGAAAAAGGCGGCAGGATGTTTCCTACAATGCACTATTTTGAACATGAAAACTTTAAAATGTTACACTGAAGCAGTACACAGGGATGCCTTACATTTAAGGACTGACTACTGATTTTCAGCCTCTATTTTTTTTCCCTGCAAATCTAATTTTTATTTCCTCCCAGTACTGAATACAGCTTTTCAAATCATCATAAACTAAATACTGAAGGTGGACAGTATGACCCAAACTATTTCTCAGTCATCCTAAAAGTGCAGGGCTTTTGTAATAATCAGAATTAAACCATTTACAGTAAACAATCAGTTTAGAAGTAACTCAGGAGTAGAAGGACTGGTTCCTACAACTCATTCCCACGACAGTGCAGTTTAAGCAACAATTCAATGCAACCAACAAAATAGCTTGGTGAAGGGGAAATCTAGATCATTATCTAATACTAAAATCTGGGGGTTTGGGTACTTCTGGTGCAGCAAACCTGAAATTCCTATGCTGACATCAAGTTTCAAACTAACAATGAGAGCTACTCAATTTTATCAAGATTAGTAGCTAAAACAATCTCTCTTCTTTGAGCTGACTGATGCTTTTCATACCTTTGGTTAACTAACTAAAGCTGTCCTCTTAAAAAAACACAAACCCCAATCCTCTGCCCACATAAGTGGGTTGTGTGCAACGGGAGGAGATCTGTGAAACCACAGTTTGTGCTGAAGACAATATTTAAACTACACACACCACAAGGTATCTCATTTTAGAACAGGCTCTAATCCTGCCTAACGTCTAAATGTCCACAAGCCAAACCCATCAGTGAAGTCTAGAAGCACAGGCTTCAATTCTGATTCTTCCAAAACATGACTTGCATGTTCAGCAGGATCAGCAGCAAAGAATGCCAGTACCCAGCCTACAGTGACAGGCATTCTGGGGATAACAACACACAGTTGTTCTCAAGTTAATCTTGAATTTTAATCTTAATTTTCAATCTTAATTTTTATTAGCTCTGCAAAATACAGAGTGATACAAGAATATAACAACTGCGTGCAGCTGAATTTTGTGTCGTACCTCAAACGGAAAACAACTGTGCAATAAGAACATCATTTAATGCAACTTAGTATTGCTTTGTAATTATCTTAATGAGGGAGGCTGTTGCACAATGACTGTTCCAAAAGCATGCAAAGAATACTCACACCACAGAGGCTGACTACTGGTACACTTTCAGGTTGGCTTAAATTGAACAAAAGCACAGTGACAGAAGGGTAGTCATGTTCTCTGTCTTCCAGCCGAGGGATTCCTACTTCCTCTACTGCTCCAGGAATTTTTGGACTTCATGATGCAATTTACTTGGACAACCACTATATTAGCTGCAAAATTATCCTGGGGAAAAAAATAGAGGAAAAAAGATAAGTTTTCTGCAAGAGAAGGCAGATGATTCCAATCACTGGAGAGCAGCTCAATCAGGAAGGTACTGCATGGGCCAGGACTGCCTGTGTTGGTGGTGATGGAGTCCTAAACCAAGATAGGTGAAAATGTTTAACCACAGCAGAACCTTTCCTTCCCCTGGCCCCCTAAAAATACAGAAATACCTAAGACATTTGATATCAACATTTTCAGTGGGGAACAGTAAAATAACAAGATGTAGATCTCAGAGAAAGAGTAAACAACAAATTAATTTGGCAAAACCACACTTCCTTAAAGGTCGCATTAACTTTGCAACCATTCAGATGCAGCTTCAATACTTCCCTGGCTTGCAAGAGGAACCTGACACTTAGGAAAAAAAAAAAAAAACAAAAAACAAAACAACAAATCAGCAGAGGAACATCAAGTTGCTTTTCAGCCTCTGCATTGAAGCTCACCCCCACTGCAAGTCTGAACACTGTCCTTCAGCCTCTTTTGTTAACACTGCACATTAACATGGAGCTCTTCCCACAGGCTTCTGTGCCAAACACAGTCAGCAGACTCCACCTCCATGGAAATCAGCTGAGCAATTCCACAGCAATCACTTTTCCTAAATGCTGGAAGGAGTCCCAAGTCTGTTTTCTGTTCCGAAAGCTCCACTTGCCAGTACTTGGTACAGTGCAGGTTAGTCCTGAAAGCACCCAGCCCTTAGGGAGGCCAAGGGAAACCAAAGGAACACAAGAATACACAAAAACCTTTCTGAGTAACCAGAAGCATCTTAAAGCACCTCAGGCAAAAATTCCCTTGAGGACTTTGCTGGTATAACATGTTGCTAAATATTAATATTCCTGAAAAAATATCTGAGAAAACCTCCAGCCAAGGATGTGGTTCTGTCCTCCTTCACTGACTGGAAATGACACACATGCTGCTGACACATGAGCAGCACTTACAGCATCAGGTCAAGGGTACAGCTCTGCAGAATTAGCATGAGTGATGCAAGCCAAGCCCAAGTGTAGAGCTCCCACACAAAAATGTCATTAAATCTGGAGTTTCTGCACTACAGATTTTATTTTCCATATAAGAGCCTGAAATAAGGCTCATTAAAGTTAGGCATCAAGCATAATAAATCAGCTAAAGAAATTAATTAAAGCTGCCCACCTCATTTCACCATATTTGCATATATAATGCTTACAAAAATAGAAAAATAAGCAAACATATGGCTCCTCATAGGAATCCTGCCATACTCAGATCATGAACCAGACTTGTTCCCTGAAAGAGGTTTGAAGTGCAAGGATGCAACAGTCCTTAAGACTTATTTCACCTGTTGAAAGAGCTAAGACCATATTACCTCAACAGAAATGCTGTAAAAACATCAAAGAATTCCTCTCAGCAATCAATTCCATTAAAAAAAAAGACAATTTCATGTGTAGTTTGTAATCTTTCAAAGTGAAACATTCAAATATAGCTGGTGCTAGAGCAGAAAGCATCAGCAGTAGCATTTCTAGAACAAGTAGGTTTTGTGAAAATTGCTAAAAGTTGACCTGTACAATGAGACCTACAAATGCACACTTAAAGAAATGCTGCAAACACAGGCTTCCAGTCATTTGTATACAATAAACTCAAGCACCAAAACTCACCACTCTTCACAAAGCCACAGTCAGCTGCCTTAGGCTCCACTTAAATGCAGGAAACAGAGAATCAGAGTTGGCAAAATCTGTCGAGCTCTGAACACAAGTGAAAGCTAATATTTATTCTTGCAAATACCAGCTTAACTAAAATACTACTTAAAAGTACAACACCTCAAACTAATTATATTTGCAAACTTAAACCAGTAGCTTGAAAGACAGGAAACACCAGAGAGTTATCAATAGCCTGTACACCACAGTGCTTCAGCCTCCAATGACCTGCAAGTCCCATCTGTGCAAAGATTAACCAGACAGCTAAAATAACTTGATTCTACAGAGGAGGAATAAATGACTGAAGCCAACAGCCACGTAGTTCAAGTTACCAGCAGATTATAAACTGCCTAAACTATTAAGAAATAGATTTGTAGTGTACCAGTAAACTGACAGAAAACTAGTAGTGACCTCATTTAAAGCAGGCAACTTAAGAAAACATTACCCCTTCTCCCACCACCCCCCCAAAATAAATTAATGATTAAGAGTCTTTGAAAATTGCAGCAGAGGTTGGGTTTTACTGGGGTGTCTGATACTCTCAGGAGACATTTACAAGTAGCATTACACATTACAGCAATTCAAGCTGTGCAAATAAAGGTCTTGTTCCTTAATTTCTACATAAGCAAGAAGTCAGGTACCATTAACTACAACAAGAAGGAACTTCACACTGAAGTTCATGTTGTGTAACAAAGAGCAACAAACAAACCAAACTTCTCCCTGATCATGCAATATGCAACTTCACATTAACATACAGAATCACAGCTTCCTCAGTCTGTTAGAACCAAGGAATGTTTAAGTACACAGATTCATTATACTTAGATGGGATTTTAGCTGCTTCTAGTTAATATTTGGCATAACCTGACTCTTAACTGAAACATCAGCTTAGCAGATTCTGATCTAACTGGTGTGTTTATCAAGACAAGTAATTCAGTCACCATATTCAAAGCAAAAAACTCATAATAAAATTTTAATTAGGTTTCTGAACTCAAAGCAGTCATGCAAGCTGAAATCAAATGAAGAATGCAAGACCAAACAATCGTGCCTAATCATATAATATCTGAGGATATCAACTACTACATTTATTTTGTAATTAAAAATATTAAATCATTAGATCAGATGTGGAAACTCTTTTTTCAAGTCAGAGTAATCAAAAAAAGAAAGGAAGTCAAAATTGACAGATGAGTAGTTTAAGAAAATATCACAGATTTCCTTGTAAAAGAAGAATCTGTCCTCTATCACAGCTGAGTCAAGTTTCAACACTGCAAATTCTGTCCAGCTAGAGATATGCACACCAATCTTCACAAAGCCCTAGAAGTCACCTTCACCTTCCTTAGCATTTCCTTGAAATACTCCCTTGATATATTCAGAACAGATGAGGGCCAGGCTGCAGAAAAACTGGCTGCCCTGAAACCAGAACATTCCCAATGTTCCAGTGACCTGAAAGTACCTGATCCTGTGAGCAGACAGCTTGGTTATCCCACTGCAAAGGGCTCTCTGAAATTTGTCCTTGACCTACAGGGAGATCCAAGGGTTATGCTCACAGAACCACTGCCAAGAAAAACATTCCTGAACACTGCCACACTGCCTTTGTTGTACTGGGATAAAGTATACACCTGTCAAACTAATATTAAAAATTAGTTAGCTGTAGTATTTCTTATCTTAACCTAATTTGAAAGGAAAAAATGTGTTTACTTAGCCTTCTACAAGTGAGTAAAATATTGATTGCTTTCAAGTTAAAGTTTTACTGGGCAAGTTTACTGAACGATAATTTAAGATAAGCAGAACTCCAAAAGAAGCAGACTAGGGACAAGATGAGAAAGAATATTTATTTACAAGCATAATCTGTATATAATCAGATAATTTAGTTAAAGTTTATCAGCACAGCTAAAAATGTATCACATGAGATCTGTATAAAACGCTCAAGACACTCCCAGAAAACATGGAGTTAACAAAACACACTACACTAATCGTATGAGCATGTTGCAAGCATGTTCATTAAAGTACTGATGCATATCAAATATGGACCAGCCAGCCAGCAAAATGAATAGAGACAGAATGGAAAAGCAACTCTTTAAACACAAAGGTGCCATCTCCAGCCAGAGCCCGAGTGAGGATGAGGCAAAAGAAAGGAAGATGTGATGGAAAACTCAGTAATTTTAACTTGGAATACTTAAAGCAAACACTACTGTCTTGACAAGCCCAACAGCAGCGACTAGCTGAAATCAAATGAAGAATGCTTTGGAACTCTAGGTAAGAACAACCAGCTGTGTCACCATGTGTTAAACCAGAACACAATTTTCTGTCTGTTCTGCTTTTACCCTTTTGTTTCCCATTTCAATCTTATTTAACAAGTCTGCCTTCTGTTTCATTATTTTGTTTGCCTGGTACTGAGGACATAGGGAAAGGAGACAGTTTGGTGAAGGCTAAAAACCTGCTCTGTGCCAGCAGCCCCAAGAAGTACCCTGAGAGAGGTGCTTTGGAAGCTCATGTGCTGAGGAACATTTTCTGCCAAGCTGCAGAGAGTCAGCAGGGCATCTTCTGCTGCCAAAAAGCACTTTCCAGAAGCTACAGATCTGAGCCTTTTCTGGGAGTTATCAACAGTACACAACACCACAGCTCCCCACTCACCCACACCTGCAAACTCACACTGTGATCTCTGCGTGTGAGAGCCCCCATGGAAGTCAGAGCAGGCCACTCGGAGCAGAGGGGACAACACAGAGCCACCAGCTCAGCCCCAGAACACTGGGAACACTCTGAACATCTGCAGAATGACAGCCCTGCGTTTGGCTGAACCCTGCTGGAGTGCAGAGAGAACAATGAAGTGCATGAATAAAGCCCTCTGAGGCTCAGCTGGCAGTTTGATTTATTATACTCACGTTAAGCCTCCAATGTTCATTCTCTGCATAGCTCAGATACAGCAAAGGATTTGGTTTGGACCCACTTACTTTATTTCTCTATTCTTTACATAAAATGTCCATGTTCTTACAAATTTCACTAATACCACTTTGATATCTAACATGTTGATTCAGTGTGAAACATCAGAATTAAACAGCCTTTTAGCTTCCTCATTCCCACAGGATTCCTCATGCCCTGAGACACGAAACAATCTTATCTAGGGCACTTCTTGTGAATATTTTAATCATTTTCCCTTTATCTTTCTAACCTTCACTTCTGCAAAAAATACAGACCACATTTGCTCTACCTTCTTGTGCTGTTAAACTCTTTACTGCTGTTGCTCAGACTGAGGCATGCTAAGACAGTGTATAAGGAACAAATTGTTATTACTAAAGGATAACTGCAGGCATGCAAAATTATCTGTACTAAATAAATTTTAAACTGAAAGGTGTGTTGTGATCCTTCCATTCAAATGCCACCTCAGACAATGCCTCTTTTTTGGGAAGTAGGACATTCTCCAGTTAGACCAGTTCACTACTCTTCTAGCCTATGGAACTTTCTGAGAAAGAAGAAAACAGGAACATTTTGAAACAAATACAAACAGAACCAAGTTACTATTGATCAACTAGATCTCTATACACTCTTTTCCATATGTATATCTTATTATTATTATAAATTGATATTATAACCTTTTTCAAGTAAGAATCAGTAAGCAAGGAGGGCTTTTTTTGCTCTATTTCTGGATTTATTTTTTTCTATAATCCTTTTCATTGCACGAGAGGTTACAGGATCAATCATTCACCAGTGCAGCCATCCCTCCTGCTCTTCTTTCCATCCCACACTCCAACAGGGCATCCAACCAACAATCTGGAAAAGGCCACTGAGCCAGGCAATGAACACTCAGGCCACACAGCCACCCAAAGAGTTCTCCAATAAATTAGATAAAGTAAGTTATGTAAACAATTTATCATAAATAACTCTTACTACCTTTCAGACCTTTTCAGAAAAAGAAACAAATCTGTCATCCCAGAGGGTCAGGCACTAAGATTTTGGATCATTTTAATATTATTCCATGTGATGCATGCCAAAGGTAGATCTGAAAACACTTGCAGATGAAGTCTATAACAAATTGAAGAGATTTTTTTAATGTTTTCCAGTCTTGATAGTTCTGAAAGCACTGACCTTTCCCTCATCCCAGAAGTTCCCCTGACTCTGGTGGGCATGCCTTCACCCTCATAATACTTCTAGCTTGAAGACTTTTACCTCTCCTGAGTATGGAAGAGTGATCACAACAGAAAAAATCCCCAGCATGTCCCCAAAATGCAGCAGCATGCAACAGCACACTGCCAGTCTACTCAGCTTGTTCTCAATCTGATTATTCACGTGTTCTATACTGACTGCCATCTGCCCACTCCTCCTCCTGTCTCTATCTGACACAGACTTTGTGCCATCTCATAAGGGGGTTTTTTGGCACTTTTCTGCACACTTCCTTCAGGACACTGCTACACAGAGGGAATAAACTTCATTCTAAGACTGACTGATAAACTTCATTGTAAGATCATTACATTTCAAATAACTCAAATTTAGAAAAGGTTTTGCCATGTAACTCTCAAAGAAGCCCTATATATTTATCTTTTGCTTTAAAACCACTTATATACATATTATATGCATGCAGATAAATTATACATATTAAATATATGTATAAATATATTTACATCCATATTTAAGATGGGATGGATTCAAGACAAAGCCACTATTCACATTCATTTTTTCCCCATATAAACTGCAATTTGAGCACTAATCACCAGAAGATACATACCAGAGTAAGCACACAGGTATTTTCATTTTAGGCAAACAATCCACAGCTTCATAGGACCTGACAGTTGTCTCTATTAGCTCCATGGCTGTTGCAGCCAAATCTCATCATGCACTGAAAAGGACACTGGGATTAATTACGTAGCTCCAATCTGGCCCTTGATTAGTAGCAGGAATGTTCATTCCCCAAGTTGTACATGACAGTCACTTAAAACTCCATCTGGCTTTTATGACTTACACTAGGAACTTCCGTGCTAAGAGTTCATGAATGTATTAACTGCACTGAGGGTTTGGGATTTTTTTCCTCTCTCTTAAAGAAAGAAGCTCACAACAAACAGCTGAAGTATGAACAAACCTCCAAGTGCCTGTTAGCACTTGGAAATTTAGGAAGAAAGATTCTCTGCTTCTTTACACAATGCTTGTTTGAAAAATGTGGAGAAAAATAAATGCAAAAGATTCTTCTCTTTACTCTCTGCTGCTGACCTTTAGACCTGACACCCACTGCATCCGGTGGGAAACTTTTTCCAAGAGCCAGCCCTCCTATAAACATTTTAGCAGACTTAAACATCCAGACCACATTTTATTTGCCCACATCGACTAAAAAAGCTACTGATTCATCACAACATATATATGGACCTTTATATTTATATAAGTAAATAAGTATCTGTCACGCAATAAAATATAATTAACAGAATCCTGAATCTGCCACGTGGAGGTACTTTTGAAGCTTGGGGATTTTGGAGGAGTTTGCTGATTTTTTATGACATTTATTCTTACAGCTGCTACAAGGCTCTAAAATACAATTTCATTTCTGCCTATTCTCCTGTATATGGTTTTAAAACAGATTTGCATATCCTCCATAAATAAAAAAAGCACTAGTAAAAGTCCATGCATCCCTATCTTTGGTCAGTAAACGTAATAGTGATAACTCCATTTCCTTCTCAAAATATAATTTCAAGTTTCTCTTAGGCGTTTTGCCAATAAACGTCCTTAAACTTGCAAGAACAGCTTATTTAAAGGAATCTGTTCAGTGTCTAAGGATTGCACCTGTTCCTTTTTAGATAACCAGTCCCCTTGTCATGTCTTGCATTCCTCTTGTTTCTCCACTACCACGAGAAACTGTTTTGTGCAGTACAGAGCAAGTCACAGGAAAGATTTCTGTGACTTCCATAGGGAACATCAGCACTCCTCTCCAGGTGCACTTCTCCTCCAGGTCAACCCTTCTTCCCTCTGTAGGTGGTTTCCCTACAGAGCTATAAATTTCACAGTCTTGTAGAAGGCTGTGCCAGATTAGTACTCATAAGGAAACTTTCTAGCTGCTCCAAACAAGCCATGGAGTCAGACAAGGACAACCACGTTCACCAAGGCAGGTAATCAGGAATTTGGCTCCCTCACACTGCTACAGCACAAAAGAGACTGAAATATGAAACATTAGACACTGTTCAAAGAAGATGCTCTGTTTACTTAGAACTAGATTATGCACGTTGCTTTACTGCAGGGTTTTATGCCAGCAGGTTTCAGTTAGATTTAGCAAGCAGGAAAAACAGAAGAAATGTTTGGGTTTAGTGCTTATAATGGAGGGTTTGTTACAATTTCACCCATCAAGTGGCAGCACTTTCATTACACACGATTAAATGTTAACTGCAAGGACAAGTTTGAAGGATCAGTATCTGAAGACACAATTCCTCCCAAAGACCTTGTAACAAGAAGTGTGCAGTGACAGTGTAATAAAAGCCTTTATTTTCCAGTCTTAGCATTATCGAGGCTTCTGTTGACACTGAAGTCCTTTGGGTTTTATGGCTGTTTTATCACCAGCCATCAAAACTGCATTAGTGGACGATCTACATATGATACAGATCAAGGCTTCAGTCCAGTGAAACCTCTGCCACATGACTTCACAGGGGTTACAGCTCTATTACCAAAAGGAGCAGGGGACAAGCTGTGTCTCACTCCAAGTTGTTCCTCTGATGTCTCCTAGGACCCTGTTGTGCTCCTGGCTCATAGGAAACTTGCACGCAGACATTTGAGAGCAGCAGCAGCTCTCAAGCCCTCCCGTAAGATAACGCCAGTGAATTATCATGCATGAGAACAGCAGGACAGGATGTACAGTGTGAGCTTACATAAGACACAAGGCACTGCTGGGAACCAGCACAAGTGAACAGCATAAATGGCTCAGAAAATGCTGATGTCACTCGTGTACGTTCAGCTTGTGCTGGCCAAGTTTCTCTGAACCCAACACGGGCCTTTCTGGCTGTTTGTAAAACCTCACAGTCTGCTCTGCTTTTTCATCTTGAAAAGGAACTTGTTTTCAAAAACCTGTGTTCCTTCCTAATGAGAGTTTTCTTTAAGATGAGCAAGAATCTAAAGAAAAACAGAAAATGTAACGGAGAACTGGAAAAAGAGTGTAATTGTGTAAACAAACACTTGCTCCTAATACTTACTGAGAAAATAGTTCAAGCACAACTTACCCGTTTTAAAACATGACCTCTGCAAAGCTACTAAGGTCAATGAGACTTACTGTAGTTACTCAGTGAGCCCTGCTTGCATAAATTAAAGATGCCTAAGGGTAGCTATGAAACCAGGTATTTGATTTTTCCAGGGCACCTACATATTCAGAATTAACAATGAATTGCCATTCTACCAGAGCAACTTTCGGGTTCATCAAAAAAAAAGAAAAAACACAAAACCTAAACCAAACCCAACTGGGTTGTCCTTACCTCTTCTTCAACACAAAAGTTTTCCTACTTAATGTTAATCTGATTATGAAGTTTCATATTAAATTGAGTCGGTAAGTGAGACACTATATATCAAATTACTTTCAAAAAATCCCCAGTGTATGAGGCAACCATTGCTTCTTCCTGGTGTAACCTTATACAATATATTAAAAAAATAGAAAAAAACATGATTAGTCTAGCTGCACAAATCAGTATTAAGCAAAACTGTAAAGAGAGAAAACTTTTTTCACTCAGGTCAGGATTTGCAGCAGCAACTCCCAGCTCTGTGCTTGGCTGTTCCATTTGCTATTGCAGTGGTTGCACTTCAGAGCAGTGTGTGAACCAGGACACTCAAGTCCTGCACTCCTGTATTTAGGTTTTTACCTATGAAATACTGGAATCATTCTGATTTTCCACAGAGAGCATCCAGTAACGTGAGGGGAAAAATACTGCTCCTAAAACTAACATTGCCTTTTATTACAGGTATAATGAACTTATTGTCACTCCCTTCACTCCCTTAGTATTTCCTTTCAAAAGCACCATGTAGTTCAGAGATGTCAACTATCAGAGATAATCTGCTACATTAGAAATTCACAGAGTTTTTCCTTAGCAGTGGAAGAGGACACCACACAGGTTTGTTCCAAACAGAAGTGGAAAAAAAAAGCCACCCATAAAGTATCTGCAGTGTAGAATAGCAGCTCTTTGAAAGCACACACTACATCAAAATATGAAATGCAAGATGACCACAGTGCAAATCATATAACATCACAGGTTATTAAATGTCTTTTTAAGCAAGCTCTTATTTCCATCAAAGCGTGGCTCCTACAGTTCACATCCTGGCTAGAGCCTTTCTGCTTCTGTGATAGAAATAGCATCACTATCTACCCTTTATTACTCCAGCAGATAAGCATTTCACAGTCATTAGTATGTTTATTCAGAGAACGTTTTTGGAAAGCACCGCTATTCCCAATTCATAAGCAAACACAACAGGACAGACTGGTGCAGAAAGACCGATCCAAGGTCACAGAGTAAGTCTGTGGTAAAGTAAGAAACTTCACCTGGTTTTGCCTTCCTGCAACTAATACTTTCTATTAATGAGTCATTGCTGCTCCTCTAAATTATCCTTTCAGCAGGAAGAGACAACAGACTGCCTGTGGCATTCAAACTCTACATGCTAATAGCATCTCTGCTCCAGGGTTTGCTAAAAAAAAAAAAAAATCACACCCAAGGGCCTTGTTCTGTACTGTCACAGAATCCTCCTTGTACACTGGGCTGCTGTGGGGGAAAAAGGAATATACATATATATATGTATATTATTAGATAGCTTGCCTCGTTTGTGACCCAGCTCTTTCCCTAGAGAAACAAAACCCAGTCCTTGAATAGTTTCACTCCCTCACGCCACAGACCACCGGGCAAGGGCAAAGTGCAGCGAGGAAGGGACAGACAACTGGGAGACAAGTTATGCAAAGCTGGGGGCCGGGGCGGGGAGCAGCGCTCCCTAAGGCCCAGAGGGAAAAAAAAAAACAAACAACAAAAACCAAAAATCCCAACTTGTGTTGGCGGGTCACGGGGGTCACGGTGCCGGGGTCGCAGCCCCAGGGCTCGGCGGGGGAATGACCCGGCACGGGGGGGACACCGGGAGAGTGCGGGACTCCCGTCCGACCCCGCAGAGCGCAGGGAGCCCGCTCCCAGCTGCCCCACCGCCGGGGGCGGCCGCGACCCCACAGCCCGGGCTCCTCCGACCGGCGCTCACCGACCCAGCCCCGGCACCCTCCTCGCCGCCTGTCCCCCGCCCCAAGCTCGGCCCCGGAGCGCCGCTCCTGCCGTACCTGTGCGGGGAGGCGGCGGGGACCGAGGGGCTGTATCGCCCGACCGGCAGATCCCGCGGGTCTCCCCGGAGCGGCCGTGCCCGACCGTGCCCCGCTGCCACCGCCACGGCCCCGCCGCGCTCGCTGCCCTCGCCTCCCGTTTGACCTTTCCGTGTCTCCGCCGCCCGTCTCCGGCACCCTCTGACGTCACCGCCATGGCAACCAATCCCCGCCCTCCCCTGGCCCCGCCCTCCAACCCCGCGCGCGCGCGCACGCGCCGCCGGCGGGAGGGGCGGGGCCGCGCGCCCCCCGCGGCCAATGAGCGCGCGCCGGGGCGGCCTGGCCCCGCCCCCCCAGGAGTCACCCACAGGGCGCAGAACCGATAATAAATATATAATATCGATATTACATATATTTATATATTTGTATATATATATGTGTGTGTGCGTATATCTGCGTGTATATATATACATATATATGTGTGTGTATACATATGTGTATATATCTGTATATTCTTTCCCCCACCGCAGCCTAGTGCACAAGCAGGATTCTGAGGCAGTTACAGAGCAAAGCCCTTGGGGGTAATTTTTTTTTTTTTAATTTTATTTTTTTTTTTTAGCAAGCCCTGGAGCAGAGCTGCTGTCGGCTGCAGGGTTTGAATGCCAGGAACACTCTGGTGTCCCTGAGGGAAGCTGTGCCCGGGGAGTGCAGGATGTGGGAGCGTGAGCCCTCAGTCCTCATGGAGTCAGTGCTTCCCTCTCTCTGCAGGAACAGAGGGAATGCGGGGGCCGGGTCCATGGAAGGTTGGACATGAGTGCCCTGACACCCAGGAGGGACAGCCGTGTCCTGGGGTACCGGGGACAGCACGGCCAGCCAGGCAAGGGGATTGTCCCATTCTGCTCTGCACTAGGGCGGCCGCACCTCGAATGCTGGGGGCAGTTCCTGGGTGCCACAATATAAAGCCATTAGGCCATTAGAAAGTATCCAAAGAAGAGCCATGAGGGTGGTGAAGGGTTTGGAGGAGAAGCCATGTGAGATGTGGCCAAGATTGTTTGCTCTGTTCAGCCTGGAGGATGCTGAGAGGAGCCCTCATTGTGCAGCTTCCTCACAAGGAGCAGCATGAATCTCTTCTCTCAGGTGACAGTGACAGGAGCCAAGGGATGGCCTGAAGTTGTGCCAATGCAGGTTTAGGTTGCATATCAGGAAAAGGTTCTTCACACAGAGAGTGGCTGGGCACTGGAACAGGCTCTCTAGTAAAACTGGTCACAGCACCAAACCTGAGAGCTCAAGAAGAGTTTGGACCAGGCTCCCAGGCACATGGTGTGACTCTTGGGGATGGTGCTGTGCAGGAATTGGGCTCAGTGGTCGTTGGTGTTCCCTTCTAACTCAGCATGTTCTCTTTGATTCTGTTTCTGTTCTTTGAATTTAAATGCTGCCTTTTCTATGCACACGTTTACACAAACCCAGCTCGTGCCATCACAGTTTGCCTGCTCCTTTCCATCTCTAGTGTTCTTCCACATCCCATGGCACTTAAATATTCCCCAGGGATCAAGCTGCCTCTCCAATGCCACAACTTACAGCACGTTCCCATTGTTTAGAGAACATATGGGTAATTGCTTTTCTTTTCCCAAAATACTTGGCATAGAAATCATATATGTAATATGTATAACATATGGAAGGCTGCATATTTCAATGCCTCAGTGCACAATGTGTGCATGAATGTTTTATGTGTAAATGCTTTGCTTCAAACACTTGACAGCTGTGAACACGTGCATTTTGCAACGTGTGTAAGGTCAGTGTTTTACTCTGGGTTTGTACTTTGTTTCATGAAAGGTGTGTGCATTATCAGCATGTTACATATTTCAGGCTTTAAGTCAAGATAAGTAGGCAGGCATGATATTTAAATACGCTATCAATTAGCAATTAGACTGCCTTTCATCTCCCCGACATGCAGAACACACTGCATACTTTATGTGTGCCACTTGCTGTCATTTTTGGACCTGTGACAAATTTCACATTATTTTAACCAGAATATTCATTCAGAAATATAGTCCTATATTAATCAAAAATACAAGCTGGGGTGTGTTCATCAAACCTTTCCTGAAGGTGGATAAAAGGGCATGAATAGAGTTTTCCTGCCTTTGAAATGCACAATGCCTTTCTTCCAGAGTATTAAAAATCCAGTTTAAATCCTATCACAGCATGACCAGGATCTGCCGTGTGAATTCATGCATGATCTGGGTTTTGCTCATTTAAAGGCAGAGTTTTAATAGGGAAATAATTTTAAAGAGACATTTTTAGCTATCACTGAATTTGTGACATGGCTTATTTCTTATCAGCCCAAGTAGATTTAGTGTTGTGTTACTGGTGATGCTGTGGTTGTGGGTTCCATACCTGTACAGGCCATTCACTTAAGGGCTGGGCTTAGTGATCCTTGTGGGTCCCTTACAAATCAGAATATTCTATGATTCTGTGAAAACACTGCATCAGGCTGCTGTTCAGAGCAGGATTGTTTGGGTGGAAGGCAGCTCTTGTGTGGTGGGCAGTGAGGGTGACTCCAGCCTGTCCTGGGAGGCCATATGTGCATCTGCTGCCTTTGCACAGTGGTTCTGGCAGGTGCCAGCTCTGCTGGAATTTGCCTTTTCATGGGTTCCTTTAATTCCAGCCTCCAAGCCATGAGCCTGACTGTGGCCAGCTTGCAGGGCTGTGAAGGGGATGAGTTTGGCCAGCCAGGAGCAGCCAGGAGTGACCTTATTCTAAGGTACCTTATTCTAAGAACAAGGTGTCTTGTTCTAAGACAACCATCCGGGCTGGATGTGCCTGCCAGCCAGGATAAACTGTGTATCAAGACACCAGGACTCCCACCTTAATATTTTTAATGCTGAAAAAGTGCAGTGTCCATATTACCAACCCCCAAATCAGGAGGAAGACTTTGAAAAGCAAACTTTTAGGAAGGGCATAAATAAATGGGCCAGCAGGGATATGTCAGTATGACCACAGTGTTTCCTTTCTGCACATCTCCTGTTGCTCCTCAGTTTAGCAAGGAGAGCCCTTTCTTTTCTCCCCAGGGGTCAAGCAGTGTAATCAGTGTTTGTGGGAGACATAAATACAGTCCTCAGCGTGAGTAAATTCAAACCAAATACACTTTGGCATTTTTATCCGTGAAATCTTAAAAAAAAGCCAAGATAAGCCCATAATGACTAATTATACGTGACGAAAGGAGATGGCACAACAATGTAGGTGAGGGAGGAGATGGAGAAATCAGTCCTGAGGAAAGATCTGGCACCCAAAAGGCATGAGAGAGCCAGAGCTCATCAGTTCAAATATAATCTTCCAGAAAGGGAGGGGGCAAAAAACCACAACCCACCAGCATCTCTCATTCTTGAACAGAAAATGCCCGGCTCCTGCACCTGATTTCCATGAGAAAGGCCACTTCTGGCATTGACATTCTGCTGCTTCCAGTCCCTGCCACAGAGCTCCTCCTCAATGCAAGGCTGAAAGAGGAGGGGAGGAATGAACTCTGCTTTCCAAAAGGCCAGGAGCTGCCAAAGAGGCCCATGGAAAGCCAATTGTGCAATGAGGGAAAACAGGGAGGGAGGATCCCTGCTCGCAGACACAGTGAAACGCCTGTCGAAAAGAAGTGGGAGAAGGGCTAAGAGGCATTTTGGTGCATTTGTACAGATGTCGAGTGAGGGCTGGTTTAAAGCAAAGCTGTTGATGAGGACAGGGATGTGGGGTTGATTTTGAATGCTGAGGTTGTTGCACTCAGGCCTTCCCTTCATATGCATAGCATCCATAAGTGCTGCTGATTTCAAATCCTGGCTCTCATGGAGGTTTTTAAGCACTTCTCTTTCGTAGATCCTGGAGTGCTTTACAAAGACAGAGCTATAAATAAGATGGATGGGAAAGTGAGGAACTGAGAGGGGCTTTTAAAGAGCAATGGATTGTTTCTTCAAGGGTTTCTGTGGATAAGAACTAGATAAGGACTGTCATTTTAGTGAATATAAAATATTTTGCAATGGCTCACCGTGTCAAATTATTTGTGCATGGATATTTATGTTATTAAGGAGAAGTTTTGTCATCCTGTGTCCAAATTGTCCCTAGCTAAGCTTTTGGAAAGTACAAAAAGAAAAGCACTTAATATTAGTTTTTAACACAGTGCATGGATGTTTTAGGCACTTTTAAACTGAACAGATGAAAACCTTTTATTCCTAAACACTAGAAATCCAGTGATATTTATGTAACTATGTAATTTGACCTGTCTGTTTTACTTGTTCCCAAATGTTTATTATAGGCAGCTCTCAAATTAAGTGGGATGGAACATTTGATGCTCTCTTCCCTGCTCTCAAAGGCTGTGCAGAGCCCCTGCCGTGTGAGTGACACTGCTTTTAAAGGGGTAGCATTTGGATTTTATCACAAGGTATGCAGAGAGGGAAAGGAGAGCATCCTGGTCCTGATTCCAGCTCCATGCTCCAAGCAGCCACTTAATTTCTACCTTGTCTTCTCCCTCCACAGAGCCAGGTACAATAGTTCCTTATTCTCCAAAGTGGCCCAAAGCTTAATTAACCTTGAGAAAAGGAAGAGGTAAATTGCCAACAACAACAGGGAGAGAGTAGGGAAAGCCCCAGCCCTGTGAGTATCTCTGTGTTGATACTCACCTGTGTAGGACCAGTGATCTTCCACTGCACCACAAACTTGGCAATTTTGGGAAAGCCTGAAACACTTTCAGTACATTTGAAATAACATTATTATGTAACCAGGAGGCAGCCACAGCTCAGCAATGTTTTATGCAGCAATCCTTTCACCCAGGGGTGACCTTGTAACTGAATAATCAAAGCCGTATTCTCCTCACACTGGCACCTGTACTGCCACTGTTTACATTGCAATGGCACGTGAAGGCCCCATTGTACAGGGCACAGCAAACCTGTTGCCATTTGGTAGAGACTGGAAGTGGGAGGGGAAGTAGAAACAGAGCAAAGTATTTGTCTCAAGGTATTATATCAGAAAAGGAGCTCTTGCAGGAGAAAAGAGCAGGTCCCCCAAGTGCTACGCCCCATGAACAAGAGCTTTTAGGGATGAAAGGATATATTTGCTTCTGGGAATATAAATATAAAGTGCTGGAAGATCACAATGTCTGCAGCAGCATTTGTTTATTCTTCTGTAGAAGTGCTTGTTTAGTAATTTGGGGGTTTGGCTTTTTTTCTTAGATACTTTAATATTTAGGTAAATATTAAATTACAATTGAATTATCAATGCCCTTATGAGAAGTGTGGTATTATCTGAAGTACATCATTGTTTTCCTAATAACAGACCCAAAAGATCAACAGTTTTATTTCAGATTTTTTTTTTAAAAGTTAATTGTTCCTGAAGCGTTGCTGCTTTTGTAGTGCTCTTTTATAGGGCATGAAACACTCCCCACTTTCCACCCAGTGCATTTCTCTGTCACTATCAGCTCTGCTTTCGTTTGATCTAACCAGATGGTATCTCACAAGATGCTAGACATGAATATTTCATATGGTTTAGAAACTGTTTTTCCTCACTCTTTAGTGGTAAAATGTGTTGATTTAAGGCTTTTCACAACTTGAGATTCTTTCTGGCCTGGCGCCACAACTCAGGCCAAAGACAGCTGAGCATTGTTGTCATCTCACAATGTGGGAAGCAGAGGATGTTTTGGACTGCTGGAAAAATTGAGTTGAAATTTTCCATTAAAAGAAAAAGAAAGCATTGTTCAGGCAGCAATCTTCCAGTTGAACTGTACTTAAGTTACATTTTTTGGACATAAGTGGAAAGTCAGAGGGATTAGATCAATGCAATTTTTGATCCATTGAATCAGCAGCCAAGTTAATTTCAAATCTCTGAGCCAGCAAACACTTTGCTTTCATTCAAAGTTGGTTTTATTTCAGTTTAGGCCATTTCTAACACTGCTTTCTTGTTTACAGTATCAAAGTCTTCAGCCACTGTATCCTGTGATATAACTCAATTAACAGTCACCTGCCTTTCCCTCAGATTTTGCTTTTGCTCCACTTTGGAGATTTGAGTGTTTCCTTTTGATTTAGATGTGTGTTGGTTTTAGTGGATAATCAATATCAAGTTGCAAGTGCTGCACTGAAGCTCTGGAGCTTGCAAAACCAGTTTTTTGGTTTCTTCAGTTGCCCATGAAAATTTTTATTTTAGCTTTTCAGCCACAATCCAGCTCCTGATTAAGACACACACAGCTTTATTCACTTGCCTGCATGTAAAACTTCTGTGCCATTTAAGATGTCCCAGACAACCGCAGCTCCTTCTTCAGAAGGTCACAAGTCCACTCTAGGTCCTGTACAATTTCTGACAGTCCTGTAAATTCATCTAAGATACCCTGGGGCATTTCCAGTGACTCCTGGCACGTGCATTTCAATTGGTTAAATGTAACTGGGCTGTGTGCAGGCATTTCCCTCTGAGCTGCGTGTCTGCATTCCCAGCAGAGCCAGCAGAGACCCAGCCAGCAGAGCCTGGGGACCATACAGCTGACCAGGCCTTAAGTGTCCATGCTGGGGTATGGGATCATCATGCTCTTCTGGTGGACATTCAGCTGACACGTTTTCTTGAGCAGAGTGTGTTTTGCTCTTCTGTGTACTCTGAAATCTTATTTAAAGAGTCTCTGCACACCAGAGGAGGAGCTACATAGGAGGAGCTAAGTAGCAAAGGATTGAGGATCCAGGACTTCCTTTTCAGCTAGAAGGCTGCCACCTAAAAAAAGGCAGGCAAATTCCCAAGCAAAATCCTCCTTAGCCCAGCTGTGGTGCTTCTCTGTTCTCCAAAACAAGCCTTGCAGTCTTCTGGAGTGGGAGATGGTCCATTCACAGAAATGAGCAGTTGTAGTCCCTCAAGTCACAATTTATGTCAGTGTACATCTGCTCTGGTTTAATTTCTGTTCTGCATCATGTGATACTCCTGTTAGGCACACACTCCCCATGGAATCTGTGAGGTGTAGATTCCCATGTGTTATCAGCTGGAAGTAAGAAGTATCAAATATCAGCCCCTCTTCAGGAAGATGTGGGAGACAAGCAGTGGCAACGGTGGAAGAAGAGCTGGGAATCGAAATCAGAGATCCAGGATGATAGAGAAGATCAAGCAGATGTAGCACAGGGCAGAAGAAAATGAATAAGGAGGACAAATCAGATGGATTGGAGAACATGGAGATAAAGGAGAAGAGGGACTAGCAGGCTACTTGAGAGGCAGTATCAGACAATGCTGGAAAAAGCAGAATATAAAGAGTAGAAGAAGGCGTTGGTCCTTTGGCTGATCTATGGTATCACCCCAGGACACCAGCAGGACAAAGTGTTGAGATTAACAAGAAATCTGTGAAAGCAAAGGAAAACATTTAAGCTGTGTTTTTCAAAGCAGTTTAAAGAACAGTGTAATTCTGCCCTGATGGCAGAACAGCATGGGGGTCACAGCATCTCTGCCCTCTGACACACCGGAGGCAGAACAACTCCTGAGGCAGTGAGTCTCACTGTCTGCTATTACAAACAGACTCATGAGCAGGTCCAAGCCTGTCAAATTTTGTCACACAAGTAATTTGGATGCCCCCCATTCTTAACACACTGCAGCAATTAGACCTCCCTGTTCAATTTGTTACAAATCTGCACTAATTTTTTTCTGAGACAATTTATATTACCTGTTTCTGCACCAGAATTGGCTTTTCACTTAAATAGTTTTCCCCAGTGTTTCCCTCCTTGTTGTATTTTTAGAAAGCAGTCATGTTCCCTTGCAGCCACTCTTCTGCCAGACTAAACAAGGCTTCTTACGAAACAGGACATTATAAAATGGGCCCTCCATTACCATGGTCCTTCAAAAAGCCCTTCCTTTCACCTAGTCCACACTGAACCTGTCTTTTCTGAACCCATTCAGTCAGATGTGGGCACAGTTTTTCAGAGAGGCTGGAGGGACAGAAGTGTTTGCTTGTGACCACAGCTGCTCTCCAGAGGTTTCACAGTCCTGCTTTCAGTCTTTGCAGTCATTCCACACATACAGGATCCTTTAGCATGTCCCATCATGGTCACTTATAGGCCATGCTGTAAGGGTCCCATACAGGCCATTCTGCCCCTCCCAGTGGTGTACTGGAGGGGCTGTGGGCTTCCAGACTTGGCCATTTCCCTCAACACGGCAGGGCCATGCAGATCCTCTGGCTGGAGTTAACTTGCCTCCAGCAAGGCTGTGATTCCCCCTTCTCCTCATTCCCAGGAGTGTGGAAACCCTTTGCCTGAGGTGAGTTAGATTCATACCTGTATGTGAGATGGCAGCTCTCATCTTCTGCTTAGATTTGAATCCTCCACCTGTGTCCAAACCCAAATGCTGGCAATATATGAGGAAGAGGTTCTGCTGCGGGGGGGCGTATGTGGCCCGAAGTTCGAAGTCCGGCTAGCTGAGGGCGAAAGGCCGACGCCCCTCTGCAATTCCTGGCCAGCACCCCTCGGCGTCTGATGGCCTCGGGCTGCGCTGGCTGCGGACTGGCTTACACCGCTGGTATTGGCGAGGAACGGAGCTGACCACTTCACCGGGGGTTAAACGTCGGTTTATTGAAGGTGTAGCAGGACCCAACGTGGGTTAACCAACCGGGAAAGTGGCCCCGAATAGGGGGTGAAACAGGATTATAAAGGAGGGGGGTGGGTACAGGTGGAACCAATCGGGAAAGGTGAGGGGATGAAGTTCACAGAACTGACACTCCATGGAAACCAATACTCAAAAAGTACGGGAGGGGTCCTGGGACCCCAGCCAACCACCACCTCCAGAGAAATGAAAGTTCTGGAAAACCAGGAGGAGTGGGGGGTGATTGACTGAGCCCAGGGAGGAGAAAAGATTTACTAAAAAGGGAAAAAGGGGTAGGAGAAATTATATAACTTGGGTGACAGACACAGGGGTAACCATGGTAACCTAATGGACATCAGGGCTGTGGCGGGAAAAACTGGGGGGACAAAACCATTTTACACATAATAGGGGGAAACAATACATAAATTGGGGGAATAACACAAGAAACTTAACAACACACTACAACATTCTGCCACACATCACTTGTGCAGCTCTGTGAGGGATCCCAGCCCCACCAGCCCTCAGCAATGCAGGAACACAGCAATTGTTGCCCAGCCACACTTTTCCTGCAAGGAGCATTGCTGGCTATGCTTCCCTTGAAAAGACAGCACAACACTTTTTTTTTTCCCTAAAAATCAGAACAAACTAAAATAAATGTTGAAAATAAAGGAAGTGTTCCCCCCTCCAAGGTCATCTATCTTTATGACCTCACCAACTTTCTTTATATCACCTTTATCTTTATTGTTGTTCCTCAGGAGGATTTAACCTTCATACTCCTTATTCTAAGCATGGGAGTTCTTTTGCAGTGGTGCAAATATTCTTCCTGAGTTATATTACTTTTCTTACTTTTCAAAACTAGTCTGCCACATTTTTGTTTTACAGCTGTTATAATCACAGTCACTGAAGTGCTGGTCAGAAGAGACTTCTGAAGGTCTCTTGTCCAACCACTCACTCAAAGCAGGTATTGTACTAGCACCTGCTGGGATAAGCCATAGCTTTGACCTTTAAAAATCCCCAGGAACAGCAGATCCACAACCTCTCTGTGGAAACCCATGCCTGGACTTCATCACCCTCCAAATGAAAAAAAAAATTGTCATTTTGTCCAGCCTGAAGTTTCCATGGTGCCTTTTCTGGCCATTGCTCTTCTTTTTATCCTGTCTGCCAGGGCTGAGAACATTTGTCCACACTGTCTTTACAGCTCTCATCTTGCTGTAGCTAAAGACAGCTCTCAGATGGTGCCAGACTTTGCTCTGCCAGAGAAAACAGGTCCAGAGGGTTGTTCTGGGTGGAAATGGGGGTTATGGTCAGAATCATAGCATATCTCAAGCTGAAAAGGCCCCACAAGGATCTTGGAGTCCAACTCCCTGCTCCTTGCAGGACATCCTACCACAGAACTTGATGAGTAAGAGCATCATTGGACACTCCTGCTTGGGCAAGAGGCTCAGATGTGCCTGTGTGGGGCCACTGGAGCCAGCTGGGATCAGCTGTGTCCCATATGGGGAGCTCTGGCCCCTCTGCAGCCCCATGGCCTGCCCCTGGCTGTGGCCAAACCCTGCCAAAGCACCAGGCTGACCAGGCCAGCTCCCATTGGAGTTGCTCCTTGGCTCATTGCTGAGGCTGCTGGAGCAGGATCCTGAGAAGTTTTCATGGACTCTCATAAGTGGAGGGCATATGGAGGTAAACTTCCTTACAAAAACTTTAATGCTGAAGTCTCTCATCCAGAACATCCAATTTTCTGTACTTTAGAAATTGATTGTTCTAATTTGTCATCTAATAAAAACAAAACCTTCATCATCAACTCTCTTTTAGTGGTTTGGTATGCTCACCTTGAGCACCATTCACAAATGGGTCAGCAGAGCTTTGCCTCTGCTCTGATGCCACCACGGCCTGTCAAACCTGACATCACATCTGGCCCTTGTCACACCTTGGCTGTCCTACCAGAAAGACTTTGCTGGAGGTCATTAAAGTCTCTGCTGACTTCTGAGTGCCCTCCACAATAGAGGGTAATCCATCTCACTGAAAACTGTGGGGAAAAAAACTTCTTTTTTGCTTCAGTCTGTAATTAGATTATCTTTAGTTATTACTTCACTCTCTCTGCTGGATAGATCTGCTTTTACCCTCTTTTTAATTATATGGCTAGAAATATTTTACTGTGATATATCTTTTGTCTTACTGTGTTAACTATTCTCTCCAGTGTTTCCCTAGACCAGAACAACATCTGGGTACACCACAGAAGCCACAGTTCCCATCAGGTTTTGATGAATGGACCTCCACCAACCTTCAGTGTTCTTGCAGAACACCATGCACCAGTATTACCTAAAAATTAATTGGAAATATTATTGGAAACCTTGCTTAATCTAGCTCCAGAGACTGGCTGGGAATTAATGGCTATGGCAAGCTCTACCCCATCCAGAATTTCTTCTGAAAAACCTCAAATGCTAAGGACAAACTGGATGAAGACCAGAGAGAGTGATTCAGCCCCAGCAAGAGAGATGCAGTCCTGAAGGGTGATGACTTCTCTTTTATGGTGTCAGACACCTGCTGATGGGGATGTTCTAAATAGACAGAAGTTTTTGGCATCAGCCATTTTGCCAAAGTCCCTTTCTTTTGTAAAAAGTGGATCATATTCCTTAATTTATGTACTTGGTTAATTTTTTCAGATATCTGAAAATATTCTGAAAATTGGAGGTTTTTTCTACAGTGATCAGTGAGACAAAATTTCAAAAATAAACAAATTTGGAAAAATCCACACAATAAGCAACAGTGGGGCCATTATCTTGCTCTGGGCTGACAGGCAAAGCTGGCTATAGCTGTATTTTTAAATTTCTACCATTCAAAACAGGATGGGCTCATGCAGACTGTACCAGCTCTTGCGTGGTGTGCAGGAATTCTTTGGAAAGATACTAACTGGCTAAAATAACAACATCTCAGAGTGTAAGATAGGGAGAATTCAGTCCCAGTGCCCAGGAATTTTCCCTGCATTTTTCCATCTGTTTGTGTGGGTGTAACCTGCATGACAGGTCTGGTAATTTATATTAAAATAAATAATGTATTTAAAAAACAAGGGAGGGGAGGATCCACAGCTGTAAATCAAACTCTGCAGTTCTGATACTTGTAAAGACACTTGTAAAGAAATTAATTATTTGCCCCATCCCTATGAGAAGCTGCCAACACGGAGTTGTTAAGAATAAAGCATATTTCATGAATCCAGTGTAGTTCTTTAACCCAGTGGGGAAAGGCAAAGTAGTTTTGCCTTGGCTGTTATAAAAAATGTGGAAATGTCCTCTCTGACAGGCAAAGAGAACTGGTCTAGAGGGGCTCTGCTTCACCCAGGTGATATCCCACATCAGCACATGCCACTTTCTGTGCTGAGACGCGAGGAACTGAATGGAGGAAGGCAGAGCTAAAATGTCTGGCAAGGCAAAATGTCCTTCACCAGAAGAAATCACTGTAAGGGGGAGAGTGCAACTGCCTGAAAAAGTCATGCTTGAAGAGAAATTATAAATTACTCACTTTACACCAACAAGGTCATTTGGGGCTGACAGGCTTGCCCAGCACCAGACTGGTTGGATGTTCTTATTGCCAAGTTCCTGGTGATACAGAGCTTACTCAGATACAATTTCCGTAAGATAATGTTCTGGGAAGAGATGCAAGTGTTTGGAAGAGTGTTAGAATTCAAATAATCATAATAACTTTGAGAAATAGCCTAGAACTGATAAATTCAATAAAAGCAAGTGCAAAATGTTTTGCCTTTGAAAGAAAAACAAAATCAATAAAAGTCCAAAATGGTCAACAATAGTCTATGCCCCAGTATATTAAAAAAAGAATACAGGGCTGTATTAAAGCAGGGGCTGAATATAAGCCAGCAGATAAGATGCTGTTGAGCCATTCTCGTGCATGTCACATGTAAGAGATAAAGAGCATTATTCCACTCTGTTTAGCAGGGGCAAGACCTCTCCTGGAGTATGTGTCCCATTTTGGGCACAAATACTTTAGGAAGCAGGGTGTGTGTGTGTGCACAGACATCTCTGTGCACAGGGTAGAGCTCAGCAGAGCCACAGCAGAGCTCAGAGATTGGTACAGTGTGACCCTATGGAGAAAGGGTGACCACAGCAGGGTTGTTGGTTTAATAAAAACAGCATAAAAATGTGGATGTGGAAACAGACTTCAACAGGGAGCAGTGTTGCAAAGGGGATAATCACTGTTTGCTCCCAAAACCGGGACTGAAGAGGCATTTATTGCACACTGACAGCAGCCTTGCTTGGACATTAGGGAACAATTAGCAATGGGGAGGTGGGGATGAGTTACTGGGAAGGCTGTGAAAATCCAGGATGTGGTCAGCAGGCAACTCTGGAGGGTATCAGTACCTTCCAGTCACCTGTGAGATGCTGTGGTTTGAGTTTCCATCCTGCACTGTGCTTCCTGGGACAGGTTTGAGTTTCCATCCTGCACTGTGCTTCCTGCTTTCTTTCACCTCCAGAGCAGAGCAGGAGGCAACAAACAGGAGGTGGCTCTGCTTTGTTTGTTCTCAGTTCTCTGTTCCAATCCCTTTGGATATTCTTAAACTTTCCATTGAATTCACATCGATAATGTTTTTGAAGTAAGAATTGCTGCTTTTTTTCACTTGGTAGTATTACAAATGACTTCTTTTTCTTCTTCTTTGTTTTTTTTTTTTGTTTTGTTTTTCTTTTTTTGAGTGAATATTCACTCATTTCCAAGTCTTGGGAAAAATTGTGACTTCATGGTTGAGGCTGCCCTTGAGTATTGCATGCCAGCATCCCAGTAATGACATTACCTTCCTTGCTGGTGCCCAGTGTAACAGTATATCTTTGTCTTCCAAAGTTCTGCTTTTCCTTATCACCACATTCACTCTCTGGAAGCTGGCCAGATCCACGTCCTCTGGCCAAGGGGATCAGACAGGGTGAGAGAACAGAAAGGCAGTGTTCTCTCTGCAGTCCTGCATTCCCAGGCAGGAGCAGCCAGGTCAGCAGCAGTTTCTGAGGAAGGCTCACTCACAATCACAAAACAACTTGTCAAGACAGTGCTGGAGAAGCAGGAGAAGGCCTGAAGGACAGATACAGCTCACACCATTTCCCCATCCAAAGGAAAAGTCAGTAAGAAGAAAATGCACAGCCTCTCATTAATTCTAGACCTTCTCTGGTAGATGCATTATATTTTCAGGGCTTGACTATTTCTGTGTTATATTTTTTAACATCTTTCATCAGTGAATGTGAAGAACATATTGAGAGACTTGTAGAAGCACAGAAAAGCTTGGGTTGGGAGGGACCTTAAAAATCACCTAGTTCCAAGCTCCCGACCATGGTCAGGGTCACCTTCCACTAGAACAGATTGCTAAAAGCCTCACCCAGCCTGGCCTTGAATGCTTCCAGGCATGGGGCATCCAAAGTTTCTCAGAGCAACCTGTTCCAGTGCCTCACCACCCTCACAAGAAAAAATTTCTTTCTGATATCTAATCTAAATCTATTCTCTTTTAGTTTGAAACCATCCCCCACCTTGTCCGATCACTATGTGCCCATGTGAAATGCCACATGAGAACAACAGGAGAGCAATCACAACAATATATAGAAGGAAGGGCAGCAATTTCTTCCCTCAGAACAGTCCTTCTTAATATCTCTCAGCTCCTCCACCCTTCTACTTTGATTAGCTGTTTTCCCCCACCCCTGAAACTGCATTAATTTGCTGGCACACTTTGGGCATGGTAAGTGTTGAAACTATGGTTTTAAAGCCAAAGAAAATCCTACCAACTCAGGAAGTCAAGTGTTGTCAAAACAAACATTGCTATTTTCTGAACTGCCTCAGTTTGCACCTTCCCATGTTTGTTTCCTCCTTGCCCTGCAGGAGAGTAGACCTGGGGCTGTGTTCAGGGGGCACACCACCTGAGAGAGAAGGGAATGTGACCTTTTCTTGTCATTTGTGGCATCTTGCAGCTGGCCGTGAGCTGTGCAGGGGCTGTCCCATCCCAGTTTGCTCTGTCACAGCATGCTGTGCACCCTGGTGGGTGTGAGTGCTGTGGGTGTGCCAGGGCTGCTCCAGGAGTGCTGAGACAGACCCAGGCAGCCACAGGGGCACCCCACTGGCAGATTTCAGAGATATAATTTCATTGTGCCAGGGATTGAAAAACAAGTCAACATTAGCCCAGCCAGTTCAAAACTCTTAGCCATGGCAATGCACCCAAGGTTTGTCTCACCTGAAAACTTTTGGACTATTATTTCACCTGTGTTTTCCTCCCCATGTAGATGGGGATGAGCTGTATTGTATTGCATTGTGTTCTTCTCTTGCAGCCAAGCTGCTTTGTACCCTTTATCTTATTAATGACTGAAGCTCACAAGGAGCAGAGAGGGAGAAATTTGCACTCCTTGAGGCAATTATCCAAAACCTCTATGAGATATCTTAAGCTTTGTGCAATTCAGAAACAAGGGGAGGGCCCTTGTGCAAATTCCGAATTGAGAATTTTTCAACTCTAATGATTTTTAAAAATTATTTTTAGAAGTCGACATATCTGTGTCTTAGCCAAAAAGCTCATAAAATTTCTGGGAATGCTGCAGAGCATCAGGCAGTACGCAAAGGGGTGCTGAAGCTTGGAGGAGCTGGGAATGCTCATGCCAGGAATGCTCATGGAAGCAAAGTCCTGGAGGATTCAGAAGCTGGTGCTGATGAGTTTGCCCACCTGGCACACGGGTTTGGATGAGGTGCCCAGCTTGCTGACAGGTGGTTTTCTTCCTGAGCATTAGCTCTGTCAGCACAAACCCATTAATCTGTTTTAAATAAATGCCAGTGTAAGTACAGAACCTGGCCTGACTCCAGGGAAGTGCTAAAAACCTCCATCCCTTTTTCCATGAAGCCAAAGTTGCAGGTGGTCCGTCCTTTGAAGAATTTGCTGCTGTTCTGTGAAGAAGTAAAAAGAAACTCTAAAAGGTTGTAAAAAGCCCATGTATTCCCTAAAGATTATCTGACCTCATGAAAGAAAAGGTTTAGTTCCTCTTCTCTTTTTTATCAGTATTATAAAAGTGTTATTTAAATAGTATTTTCTCTCTCACAATTCAGGGGAAATATCAAAACTAAAATGGTGTATATAAAAGAACCCCCACTTTCTTATAACCCCTGCATCTCTGAAAAATCCCCAAACAATCCAACCAGATGAAAAACACAAACTAAGGAAACCAGGGCTGGTGGCTCATTGAATTAACAGTAAAAAAAAATCAGACATAGCAGGAAATTTCTTGTTATTTTCAGTGCTGCTCCATATGTCATTTTTGTGGAGCACTATGTTGTAGTGATGCCCTGCTGATGTGGTAACAGGAATGATCTATAAGTATTGCCATTATAAACCTCATTTTTATAACCTGGATGTGAACATTTGCTGTTACTTGGTATCTGTTATAAAAAAATTCAATTTTCTTTTTAATGACTTGATAATTTTTCAAGTAGAAAAATATGAAAGGTTCCAAAAAGCAAAAAAGAGAGGCAATTTTAAAAAGAGAGAAGAATCAACAAATGATAGGTTTATTAATTATTTTAGTAGTAATAGCTGTAAATTGTATTTGTATTGCAGTGGTGCCTGTATACTGTGTAGAATTAAGTGCTGTACACAAACATTTGATTTTTTTTTTTTAATGGATTGAGTGGTGGCAGAAAGCACTGGACTGAAAGCGTTATGAATTCTTATTTATTGTTTTTTTGTCTTTGATAGTGCCCTAGTATCTGTCTGAGGTTTGGCTTTTATTGTGATAGATGCTGTACATGTACTCAATTATCTCCGAGGTGAGAAGCACTTTAATGCACGCTCACTTTTAAGAGGGAGCTGAAACACTCTCCACGGAAAAGAGCATTTCTGCAGAGCAGGGAACAAGCCTCATCACATAAAGCACATAAAGCACATATTTATTGCAGAGCCAGGCTGTAGAGGTGCAGTAGAGGCATCTCAGCAGCCTCTGAACGTGCTGCTCTGCTTATGTGGCACTGAATACCACAGCTCTTGGCTTGGGTGCTGGAATTAGTGAGGCCAAAGTGCTTCCCACACCAATCCATAGAACCACCATGTTTAATTCCATGGAACCACCTTGTTTCATTTAATTGTTTAACTGGACCTCCAAACTGGTGAGACCACAGAGCTGCCCCAACTCAGGGAGGCCCTAAATGTGTTTTTTAATCTGTCTCGCACAGGGAGGATGGACTACTCTCTCTGCAGGGGAAATTGTGGAGATGTGAAGGTCTCTTCTACGCTGTGACAAGCGACAGGACTAGAGGAAGTGGCCAGGGTGGTGTGAGGACTTAAAGAATGCAGTTACTTGTCTCAAAATACCAACCCTGTAAGATAAGCCACCACAGTGGAATCTGAGATAAGCACAGACAGCACAGAAGGAAGGAGGTGCTCACTCCAGGCCTAATGAGGTGGAGGTTTGGTTAGCATCCAGACAAAAATTCCCACCATGGCAAACTGTGGGAAAGGAAGCAAGTGCTTATGCACATCCCATCTGAAGTTATGGGAATGGCATCTACACTCCCTGAATCCCCAGGACTTGGACTGGACACAAGTGGTACCTCCAGAAGAAGAACTCTGGGACCTCCACCAGTGAGGACCAGGGTGAAGAAGCACCAGTGGGAAAATGTAGGAATCCACATGGTGGTGATATGTTTTGCTTAACTTCTCTGTCTCTCATTCTCTTTCTCTTGCCCTTTCCTTCCTATTATTATATTATATCCTCTCTACCTTTAATTTACTGTTAAATAAAATCTGTATTCAGCATATGGTCTCATTTGCACCTCAGGCAGAGGCATCTCTCATAATTGAATCATAACAAGTGGTTTAGATTAGATATTAGGAAAAATTTCTTCACTGAAAGGGTGGTTCAGGCACTGAAGCAGGCTAGAGAAGGAAGTGGTGGAATCACCATCCCTGGAAGTGCTGGAAAGCCATGTGGAAGTGGCACTTGGGGCTTAGGGGCGAGCACAGTAGTGCTATATTAAGGGATGGACTCAATGATCTCAGAGGTCTTTTCCAACCTTAATGATCCTGTGAATTCCTATGTATTGTGGCTGGGTTGGGCTGCTAGACCTGTGCAAAGGCCTCATGGACTTTACCATCTCTGAAGGACCAGGTGCCCTACTGATCACCCAAAAAAGACAGAAGGAAAAGGTACAGAGCATTTTGCTCTCCATTTTGTAGAGACCATGGTTTGGGTAATGGCCCCCACCTGAGTGACATGCCCAGGATCACAGAGCATTACAGGGCACAGACACAGCTGGATCCCAGCATCATGCACACAGCCATGTTTCTGACACAGTAGCTGATCCCAGGCTCCTTCATTTATAATCAGTGTCTTGCACAGGATGTGATTTGCCCAGAATCCCCCTTGGACAGGTGGCTTAGTGCAGTGTAATTGCTTTTTCCTGACCTCAACCAGGCTTGTCAGCAGAGTAAGCCTAGGTTGTGGTTGAAGATAAAAGCAAACAAAAGAATTGAGGCACTTCTAATTTTAGTAATATACAGTTTATCCTCTTCTCACTATCTAGTCTTGAGCACCATGCTCTCAAATTTGCTTTAGTTTTTACTTCACTTTTCTTGATTAACCATTGTGTTTCAGATCATATTTAATCAGATACATACTAATTCTTTGGTTGGTGCAGCATGCCCAGACAAAGCCTACTGCAATCCTTTTTCATTGTATGTCATGCACACTGCTCATGAAGATTCACATTTAAGGCTCCCTGTCTCATGATGCATTGTGCTGACTCCAAAGACTAAGTGAGCAGTAACTTTCATTAAAAAAAAAAATCATAAATATATTTTACTGCTTGGACTTGGTGCAAATGCACAACTGACTCATTGGCTCGATAGATGTAATTGCTCTCAAGGAGCCTTTATGGTCTATTGTTTCAATTATAAGTGAATTACATGGTCCCCCAGTACTTACTCACTCTGCTTTCAAGGAGAGTGAAAAGACCAAGTCAAAGCAGGAAATTAGACAAAAAGGACATAATTTTATTGAAACTTTTCACCTTCTGAGAGAGGAAGGTAAACACATCAAGCACAGTCCAAGCAATTCCTGAATGACATATTTTATCTGCCTGAAACCATTACAAGCCCTAAATTGTATAAATTCAGATGCTGAGAGAGGAAGGCAAAAATCGAAGGTAATATACATGGAAAAGACAAAGTTCATGAGGGATGAGACAAGGAGTAGAATGAAACAGTCTTTCTTCCAGTGATAAGTGACCAGGTAAAGGGAAAAGGAACAAAAAAAGAAGGATTGGAATTAGGTCTGTGAAAAGCTGAACTGTACTTTGAAGGACATCCTGCCCTTTTTCCTGAGTAGAAAACACTTCAGGGATCTGCAACTTCCAGTATCACATGCTTGCCATTGGAAAACAAAACATACTTCAAAAAACTATGGAAAATGCTAAAATCAGGCAGGAGAAGCACAGTACTGATAATACTTTGTAAAATAAGAACTTCAGGTAACAGTCCTCACAAAACAAAGGGCAACATATGGCAATGCTTTAGTGACAACTTGGAATGAATTTGTCATAAATAAGGGAATGGAAATAGCCTAGAGCAGCAGAACAATGCATAAGCAAGAAAAAAAGATATTCTGCATATTTCCTCTATGAAATAGACTCCGCAAGGAACAGTGTTATAGTAGTTCTACAGTATTTCTACACACACACAAAAAAAAAAAAATTGGTGTTTTATCCTATATTTCATCAAGAACAGTTATGAGCTGGAATGTGAATGGTTAGGTCCCAAAATCCCTTGGGATTTTGGATGAAAGGATCTTCACATGTTTCATTTTCTGGGAGACTGTCATGTACAAGACCGTCTGAGAAACATTTAAATCAACAGGGATTGAGAAGATAATGCCAGTGGAACCAGTGTTTAAATGTGGCAGAGCTGTGTGCCAATATCCCACAGCCAATGAACAGAAAAAAATATCAGGATTTGGGGTGTTGATGAAAGGACATGTTTGCTTTCCTGTCATTTGACTGTGATCTGTGTCTGGGTGCTGGAGATGTGGACGTGATTCTTAAGGGAGTTCCTGGTGGAGGACAAATTACACAAGCTTGAACTTCAGTCAGACACACCTAAGCAGAAAAACAGGGATAGACAGACAGGCTTGGAGCCTGACATGTTGGGAAGAAAGAAAATTGAATGGCAGGGAAGAACAATATGCCCTGTAGAAGGAGGGAGGGAAGGGAAGGAAGGGAAGGAAGGGAAGGAAGGGAAGGAAGGGAAGGAAGGAAGGGAGGGAGGGAAGGAAGGAAGGAAGGAAGGAAGGGAAGGAAGGGAGGGAGGGAAGGAAGGAAGGAAGGAAGGAAGGAAGGAAGGAAGGAAGGAAGGAAGGAAGGAAGGAAGGAAGGAAGGAAGGAAGGAAGGAAGGAAGGAAGGAAGGAAGGAAGGAAGGAAGGAAGTGGCGGAAGGAAGTGGCGGAAGGAAGTGGCGGAAGGAAGTGGCGGAAGGAAGGAAGTGGCGGAAGGAAGTGGCGGAAGGAAGTGGCGGAAGGAAGTGGCGGAAGGAAGTGGCGGAAGGAAGTAAGGAAGTGGCGGAAGGAAGGAAGGAAGTGGCGGAAGGAAGGAAGTGGCGGAAGGAAGGAAGTGGCGGAAGGAAGGAAGGAAGTGGCGGAAGGAAGGAAGTGGCGGAAGGAAGTGGCGGAAGGAAGTGGCGGAAGGAAGGAAGGAAGGAAGGAAGGAAGGAAGGAAGGAAGGAAGGAAGGAAGGAAGGAAGGAAATGAGAGCTGCTGATGATCAGGGAACCATAATATTATCCTACTCAGTTTGCTTTTGCTCACAGGTGGTCAACAGGCAAATCTAAGGACAGGACAAGGCTTGCACAGATCATCTCAATGGAGCTGGGAGCCACAGGGATGGACTTTCTCTTATTTTTGGGGTCCCTTCTCTGTCTCCCAGAGAACATGAAGGCAAGAGATCTTCTGGCAACATGTACTGGATTGGGTCTGAGAGAAAATAGGTGAGAGAGGAATGTGTCCTTTCGGAAGGATTCTCTGCCTTGTTCTGGGAACGTTTTTGGTAGTATGGTAGTGCCACTGCAGCCTCCTGAACTTTGGTAAATTCAAACAACAAGGCCTACCCACCAGATTTAGTTGTGTTTGGCACCTGGCTGTAACTGAGCAGGGCTGTGGGAACCACACTGAGCTTCTGGGTCACTGCCATGTGCAATGGGCAGCTGAGACTGTGCTGGCACCACACTGCAGCCTAGAGGTTGTGCTTCCAGAGCTACAGTGCCACGTGGAGCTCAGGCTGCATCTTGTGAAACCAACACTGCTTGCATCCAGAGCCCAAAATGGTGCTGAGCTTTGCCTTTCCTATATCTGTCTCCATGAATCCTTAAATCCTCAGGGACTTTGTTAGTGAAGTGCACCTTTGGTTTTTGCTGGTCAAGATGCCAGCATATTACATTTATTTGCCTCTGGGCTGTACAGAAATTTAAAAGTACCAAATACAGCTCAGAGTTTTAGCCTTCTTTTTTTTTTTTTTTTTTTTTTAATAGCTGAATTAGTAATTATTATTTAATCCAATTCGTTGCTACCCATTGGACTGGCAATGGTGGAAACTTGAGTTATTTAAGCCACACACAATGCTAAAATTCAGATTCAGGGACTTGTGTTGTGCAGGACTTGACCATGTCAGCTATACCTCGTTTAACAAACTAGCTCAATGTGCAAGATCACCTCTTATCTGTAGCATCTGGTAGAATTAATTTGGGGAATTTTCTAGGAGGGGTGGATTTTTTCCTCTAGTCAATAGAGAGAAATCTGTGTTGCTGGTGCTCCATGCTTGCTACACTGCTAACACAGACTCTGACCTGAGTCTGCTTCAAGTGGCACCCCTCAAAGCCTTTGTTCTTTGTTTTTCATTTGTCACTTCTGTGTCAGTTTTTTTTTTTTTTTTGGTCTTCTTTCAGCACTATATGATCTTCTTTCCTTTCAAAAATTTTCCCTGACCATAGGGGCTCCCATCCTGTCCCCCTCACCTGGCGTGTCCATAATCCAGATCTGGTTTTGTGACAAACTCTGTTGCCTGTGGAGGAATTACCTATCCCAGGAGAAAGAGCAATGCTTCTAAAATTGAGGTGTTTCTGTTTAATTAGAGGAGACATACTAAGGCACAACACCTTCACTTTTTTTTCCTGGTGACTTGGACAGGTATTTACCTCATCCATGTGTGAACATGCATGAGCTCCATTCTCAAGTGTCCAACAGCCCTGTTTGGACCCTCCTCTCACAGCCCAGACAGACAATGTGTCACAGATATCTTTTATGAAAAATCCTTTCTTTTGGATTTTTCCTCCTGAGAAGCTGAGAAGCCTCAGGAACAAAATGTAAACATTGATTACCTGCTGCTGTGGAATGCAACAGGTGGATCTGTGATTGGTCTCATGTGGTTGCTTCTAATTAATGGCCAATCACAGTCAGCTGGCTCGGACAGAGAATCTGAGACGAAGCCTTTGTTATCATTCCTTCTTTTTCTATTCTTGGCTAGCCTTCTGATGAAATCCTTTCTTCTATTATTTTACTATAGTTTTAATATAATGTATATCATAAAATAATAAATCAAGCCTTCTGAAACATGGAGTCAGATCCTCATCTCTTCCCTCATCCTCAGACCCCTGAGAACACAATCACAACAATGGTTATGAGGAACTAGCCAGCCCTTCCTTGGCCTGTGTCCCAGGGCATCCTTAAACACATCCCCTCTCCCTGATGGGGTGGGAAACAGGCACACAGCATCCTGCCTGCCCACCACCCCTCCTGCCGTGCCCAGCTGAAAATTCTGCTGCTCTCCAGCCCTGGCACAACCCTGACCCCAGCCCAAACCCCGCTGGTGCCCTTGCAGCCACAACATCCCACCCCTCTCCTCTGGTCCAACACTAATTTGGGGGTGGTAGTGGTGGTGGTGCATTTTTTGTCAGACATCAACTATTTTCTAGAATAAATGGTAGGTAGACCCATTTATTTTCTAGAAAAAATGGGTCAACCTAAGCCAGTGTCAATAGATTTCAGAGGACTCCTTAGATATATGCAAATTGTACATGCAAATAAAAGCAGATCCAAGCAAGTATGTAAAGGAATAAGGAGACAAAGAATAATTCTTTGCAACAATAGAATTATAACAATAACATAATTTAGAGCATGAATTATTCTAAATGAAATTAGTATTCCAAATATAGTTTTGAATAACAATCTTAAAGAATTCTATTTAAAATGACATGAGTGTGGCAATGTGTAGCTTTGTCGCCAGCAAAGCTGAAAGCAGTTTTTCAGAATGATTTTGTATAAAGAAAATGGATTAGAAGAAAGAATTCACTTCTACCTGACCCCAGAATAATTTCCCATTTTCACTTTTCCCAGACTTTTGGATAAAATCCCTTCAATTGCCCAGATCAGTGGATACCTTAGTGGTGGTTTATTCTTTGGCATGCCACTGGGCTGTGCTATTACTCCACATTTCAAGGTTTCATCTCATAGACCAGCTTTCAACACATTGTTCAGAAGAATGATTACTGCTCGTGACAGATTTCAATTGTTCAGTAACTGAAGAATCTGGTCAATAATTAATGCCACAATAGCAAATAATGAGCTGAATTTTAGCTCAGTCACAATTTTTGTTTTCTTTTGTACCTGTAAATGCGTACAATAAACCAATTAGCCTTGGATCAAAATAGTTTCCAGGCACATTAGAAGTATCTAGTGATGCAGATTAGTTGTAATTGAATGCTGCAGTCCAGCTACCATCTTCTTTGCAACCAGATGCTCTGTTCTATATTGGCAAATGGAAAATTTAATCCAAATTAAGGAAAAAAATAAAAAAGGAAGTCTTAGCTTCAATCAGATTTTTGTCTTTTTTTTTTTTTTTTTGCAGTGCTATCTCCTGTAGTTGACTTCAACCAGCCAACATTCAGGTTCATCTCTGTGTTTTTCAGCTTGATTTTTAAAGGTGTTGCTCCAGAAAAGTAAGCAGCAGTCAATATACTAAAATATTAATAATATTTTAGTCAGAGCAAAGGAATCAAGCAGGTGGAAGTATCCCACTCCTCTCTGGCAACCTGGTTGGTCCTTTTGATGTTCAAGGTTACACTGTGTATTGAATTTTTCATTTTTTTTTTCAATTTTTAATTTTTATTTTTATTTTTTGGTGATTAAGCTGCAGCTCAAAGTGATAAAGATCCCCTGTGTACCCTCACTTTGTCAGCCACTCAGCCCTCAGATTCTGTCCCAGTATAAATTCCTGGAAATTCTATCTGTGATTTACATGAAAATATGCTTTATTTGCCAATATACTTTCTCCTCTTTCTCAGGTTGCTCACAATTTCAAAATTGTCATGAAATCTTCTTATTAGGCCCATGTAATGCACCAAATCTGCTTGACTGTGGCAGAATTAAATCAGGAAACAAACTTCACATTCCTGAAACACAGCTTTGAGGACCAGAATGCCCGTGCTATTATTCTGTGTGTTTTATATCATGGCAAGGCTGCTGATCCCATCATGCACAACTGTAAAACACAGAACCAGGCAGCAATGGCCAAAAACCTGCCAATATCTGAGCAGCCTACCCAGGCAATTTGTGTTGTTGTCAGTACATCTTCTAGAGGGTCTTCAGGTTAAGAAAGTCAAGGAATGACCCGTCCTGGGTAGCATTTCTATCCAGTCCCTCCATGACATTCAAATAATATTTGAAATCTTGTTTTTTGCACTGCTGAGGCTGCAGAGGTTACACAGCGACTTGAGGTTCCAAGATTGCTCAATCTAACATCTCTTGGGAACATTACATTTACTGTAATATCTTGCAAATGGCTTTAATTTTAATGCACATCTTGATCTATAATTAGTTAACAAGTGTCTCTTGAGCCAGCTATGACAGTGGTTACTAATTTTTAGCAGCTTATTTATAGAACTGGTCACTAAGATATATGTAGTTCCTCATCCTTTTACTCTTGTCCTGGAGCATGTAATTATTTCACTGGATCTAGGGATATAGCTGAAAATAACTCTCTAAATACATTATTAATAACACAGTCACCATTAAAATAAATTTTAAAAATAACTCATTTACCCTTTTTTCCATGAGGAACTTTATTTAGTTTACATTTTACAAGGCCTGAAGAGTGGAGTGTGATATTTTGAGCCTTCTTTATAATTGTTTCCTTATTTGGGTTCTCCAGGAATATTACAACTGGGCTGCAAACACACCTTTTAGAGGCAAATAAATGACTGCTCTCACTTTGTTTTTGACTTTTCCCTGGTATTGCTAAAGATTTTTCCATGTGCCCAATTTTGATCTTTGGTGCCAAATGTGGCCTGATAAAATTATGATTTGATGTTTTTTAGCCACACATGTTTTGACACATTTTTGGGGTTTTTTGGGGAAGAGAGAAGCTGCCTCTGGGAGCAGGTGAGGTGGGTGCAGTGCAGCCTCTTTCTCCTGAGGCTGGAGGCATCCTGGTGCAAGGCACTTTGTGAAACACCCTCCCTGCAGGGCCAGCTCCCTGCCCTCTGGGGGAGGCTTTGGCATCATTCACTCACTGACATTTGCTTTCACATTCTTAACGGGATTTTTAGTGGGTCAGCCACACTGCCCAAGGGTGTTGTCCTGGCTCTGGGAAGTGCATCACCCTGAGCTGCTGGTGGGAAAGCAGCTTATTATCAAACTGCCTCTCTCTCCCACAAACATGAAGAGCCTGATTTCTTGCTTTTAATCCTTTTTTCACCCTTTCCTAGAAATAAATTAGGTATTTCAGTTGCACAGGGTCTTAAATCAAGCACTGATCCTGCCACCAGAAGGACACTCTGTGCTTCTAGCCTTTGTTCCCCTTCCTTCCTGCACCAGGACACTCACCCAGATGTGGCTTTGCCCTCCAGAAGGCATCTGCTCCCTCTTTCATATCATGTGGCGACATCCCAGATATCCCAGTTAATTGAGATTCCAAGTGATGTCCTAATCTCCTAGGAATAAATATCCTGGTCCATGGTGCAGCAGACAGCAATGAGATAAACTACCCTTGGATGTTGATTTTATGGATGGTGTGAAAGATGTTGTAGTGAGAGGCAACAAAAGAGTTTCTAGGCATTTTTTAATGCAGCACAGACAGAGATGTGCTACTTAGCCTGCAACTTTTGTCCCCAGTGAGGGCTTTCCAATGCCCTTGCCCAAGAGGAAACTTCTCCCCTCCTCACCTATCCACCTCCTCATAAAACATGAATTCTAACATGGAAACAAGCTTGAGTAACTCTCACAAACAGAGCCTGAGACAGTATGTTTTGTGAAGAATACACAGTGAGTCAGACAAAGCAGGGAAAAGAGGGGGTTTGCAGGAGGACCAAGTAGGGGCAAAGATGTTGGATGCTTGGGAGAGGACGTCACTGTCAGAGATTCTCCACTTTAGAGTGCAGTTATCATCTGGAAAGTGTAAAAGTGACATCCTGCTATGCCACATTTATTCCTCCTCCGCAATTTCTATTCCAAATTCACTCAGTCTTCAAGTCAATACCATGTTTTTTGCTCTGACTGCCAGCACAGCTAGCTCAGCCTGTTACCTGAGAATCAAGCTGTGCTCTTTCTGCTTATTAAAACATTGCCAACTGCAAAGCTTCTGGAATCAGACATTAGCTGGCACTGCAGTGGGAGAGGCAGGACAGCTGAGCACAACATGGTTAGGACATCCCAGCCATAGGAATGAGAGAGGGAGAAAAAACCCAATGGATCCTTAAACTCAGCACACTTGCTACAGAAAACACCTATTTTCAGCACCTAAGTGAAAATTTTTATGCAATTACTCGTCTGACTATCACTACCTTTCATGATGTAGCAGCTAAACAGGGAGCCAAATAGCCCAAATACTCAAGTGCCAGCTGTGCTGGATTTCCAAAGGATTCTTTATAGAGAAAAAAGGTGAAAAAAACATGCAGCCAGGATTTATTTACTATTGAATTGTCATCTCTAAACTGCAGCTTGCAAACCTGGCCAAGGTGCACTTACTCATTTTCATACATGGTTTAGTAATTGAGAAATTTAAACAGCATCTTAACAAAGGAGTGAAGATTTCTTTAAAAGGAAGAAATGAGAAATGACAAGTGAACAAAAACCTTAAATAGTTCAGAACTTGTGCTGGGTTCAGAAGAGCATCACAAAGTCCACATGCTTATCTGGAGCTCAGCTGACATCCATGAAGTCCCAGTGTCTCCAAAGCAGGCAGGAGCTCTCAGGAGGGCTCTGCAGTGCCAGTGCTGTTCTTCCCATCTGGAAGCACTGCAGGCTGGAGCCATCACTGCTGTGCACCCTGTGTAACCACTTACCTGTGTACCCTGTGTAACTGCACCCTGTGTAACCACTTACCTCTGCAAGGACTCAGAGCTGAGAAGGTGTAAAATGCTGGAGGATTCCAGCACATCAGCACCTTCTTGCACACAGGCACAGGAATGGGTAATGAACTGCTGAGACTGCTCAGCCTGGTTCTCATCCCAGGAGCTTTAGGGATGTCTGGAAAACGCTTTCCTCAGGGCAGTGTGGTTACTGAAGGCAGCAGATGAAACAGTTGCCTTAGGTTAAGTCCAAAGTCCATTGGACTAGTGAGTCTTTTGGGATCTGGATTTCTCCCAGATGAAGACTGCTCAGCTAACAGCTCCACTGCCAGGAAAACTGCAGTCTGGTGATCTGATTGTTGTAAGCTACCTGTTCTTCTGGTGGTGTCCAAAGGGAGGTCAGAGTTTGCACACAGAGGATGTCATCCCTGGCTGCTCATTGAGAGCCCATGAGGCATCACACAAACTGTGTCAGTAAGTTACTGGGGTGGCTGGTGCCTGAATCACAGACTCACAGAGGGGCTGAGCCTGGACAGGACCTCTGGAGGTTGTTTGGCCCAACTCCTGAGCTCAAGCAGGGCCACCCAGAGCCACTTGCCCAGGTCTGTGTCCAGGTGGCTTTTGAATACCTCCAAGGTTAGATACTCCACAATCTCCCTGGGTAACCTGTGCCAGTTCTCAGTAAAAAGCGTTTCCTGATGTTCAGAGGGAACATGATACATTTCAGTTTGTGTCCAGTGCCTCTGGTCCTGTCAGTTAAAGAGACTGTATGTAGCAGCCTGCAGTGAACCAAGCAGAAGGGAAGCAATTCCTGAATTTTTTTCTAGTGTCCAGCTGAAGTGTGTAGCACAGGACAGTCTCTGGCAAAATTCTTTGGTTTATTTCAGGGAAAGAAAGCTGTGAGTCTTGCAGTTCATTCTAAGCTGTGCTCAGCACCCTCAGCCACTTGTGGATGCTTCATTTTGCACTGGACATGTCTTTAATTCTAAAAGTGCGAAATGTTGCCTCCAGTCAACTTGAGAAGCATTTTTAAAGAATTTAGTCTTCAAACCCACAAATCTCAGCAGCAAGTACCACACAATTCTTTACACTTGGGCAGTGAGCAGGACTTGCTCCTTTAAATTATTTTTTACGTTTTCTGAAGTGCTGTTCTTTAAACAGCTGCTACAGCTGCCTGATTTTCCACCACAATCTTGCCAGAGGTTTTTTATGTATTTTAATTAATTTATTTATGTATTTTAATTATTTAATTGTTTCTTTTCACATGAATGGTGGAAGATAATAGCCATGTCACAGTGATACATTGCTAATTCCAGGCACCAGCCCTGGAGATGTGTCACAGCAGACAGAACATTGCAGTGGCAGGGTGTGCTCATGATGACCTCCAACTTATACACTGGTTTGGTCTTAGAGTTGCCTTCAACCTTACAGGGAGCTGGGAACTGTGACGGTGTTCACAGGGGTCTTAGGATGAGGGAAGAGATGAGGATCTGACTCCATCTTTCAGAAGGGTTGATTTATTATTTTATGATATATATTACATTAAAACTATACTAAAAGAATAGAAGAAAGGATTTCATCAGAAGGCTAGCTAACAATAGAAAAAGAAGGAATGATAACAAAGGCTTGTGGCTTGGACAGAGAGTCCGAGCCAGCTCACTGTGACTGGCCATTAATTAGAAACAACCACGAGATCAATCACAGATCTACCTGTTGCATTCCACAACAGCAGATAATCAATGTTTACATTTTGTTCCTGAGGCTTCTCAGCTTCTCAGGAGGAAAAATCCAAAAGAAAGGATTTTTCATAAAAGACGTCTGTGACAGGGAACCCCCGCCAGTCATGGCAAACACATCTTTTTCTCCCTGTAGAGAGCCCTGGTGCTGTGTCACAGCAGGCAGAACATTGGCAGTGGCCATCTCTGGTGGTGGCCTTCATTGCAGTGGGGTTGGTGACATGGCTGGGCTTGGACATTTCCTTCCCCAGGGAGGTGTGGGTTGGACAGCCTTGACCTGGGGCTGGGAGAGCCTCAGTTGTGAAGGCAGGGGCTGCTGGAGGTGGAGCTGCTCCATTCTTTGATGCTCCTGTCTTTAACAGCTGAATCCTCAGACAGAGACATGACTGGCACATGGCATGCACCCTCCCTCTCCTTCCTCTACCACTCAGAGAGTGTGGAACTTTCTACAAGTAACTTTCTACAACAACTTTTGCGGCAAGGTGTATTTGGCCTTCAAGAGCAGAGAAGGTCAGAGTCCAGCCAGCTGAGGTTAAGGCCGACACCCAGCTGCATATCCTGCCAGCACCCCTCAGCGTCATAAGGCCTCAGGCCGTGCTGGTTGCGGACCGGATTGCTGCTAAACAACGAGAAGAAAGGAGCTGGACACTCGCTGGGGGTGAAATAGGTTTATTGGAAAGCCCACGATGCCAGTCAGGGAGGGACCCCCTGACGTACCAGCAGATGACCCAGAATAAAAGGTGCCTCAGGGTTATAAAGGGAAGGGGTGGATCCGGGAGGGGTTTACAAAAGACCAATAGGGGGAGAAGAGAGGATGAGCTTGACACAAATGACATAGTGGAGAGCCCAATAGGTACAAGGTATGGGAGGGGTCCCGGGACCACAGCCAACCACAACCCTCAAAGAGGAGAAGCTTCTGGAATACTAGGTGGAGTGGGGGGGTGATTGACTGGCCCAGGGAGGAGAAAAAGCATACATATAAGGGAAAAAGGGGAGGAGGAATTATAGAACCTAAAAGATTGACAATATAACTGGCAGGGCTGTGGCGGGAAAACTGAGGAGGGCAGAACCATTTTACACAAAATGGGGGGGAGCAGATACATAAAATGGGGGAGGAATTAAATGAACTTAACGAACACACTACAACAACTTTGACTTAAAGGTAAGGAAACACACTCATCCCTGGTCTGTAGCCCATTATGGTCCTATAGGCTGCTTTAAGCTCTCTACAGCTGTGAACATAGAGAACTCCATACCACCCACTGACTTTGTATTCCATCATGGTCCTACAGGCTGCTGGAAGCTCTTCGCAGCCATGGATGAAGGGATCTCCACACTCTCCACCATCCTTTTACCCCATCAGGATCCTACAGGCACATGAAAGCTTCCCACAGCCATGGACAAACGGAGCTCGGCACCACCCACCATCTCTGTGTGAGACAAAACAAATGTTGAGATTGATGAATTCATTGGCTGTTTCTTCTGGTTTTGCACTGTCATTTTACGGAAATATTTTGGGACCCTTCCTTCCTCAATATCTTAGGAAAATATTGATATGTTACCAGACAGACCACCTCTCTGACAGCAAAGACTCACTTTATGATCACTCTTGGCACATATCCCCTTTCAATTTTTGGAAATAACACTCCAATCTTTCACCATTGTTCCAATCTTCCTTTTGGGTAGCAGTTTTTGTTACCTCATAGTAAAACTGCTTTTCATCACATGAGGCCAGCCTTATTCCTGCCCTGCCTTTCCAAGTAAAGAAAAAAGCATGACACAAAAGGGAATGGCAAAAGTGCATCACAGATGCCACATCTCTCCATCTCCCCTAACTCCCTTCCCTCCAGCTGCAGAAGGACAACAGAACATGTTGTTCAGCACCAGAAATGGTGGAAAAAAGGCATGCTGGTTTCCCTGTGATGAGAACAGCCATCTTAAAATCCCAAAGAGCCAGTGGGGATAAGATATTCTTTTGAGGACACTGGCAGCTCAGCATGGAGGCTTTGAGCATGCTGTTTCATCCCAGGCACTCAGGACATGCAGTGCGCTCCTGTTTGCACAAATCTCTCACTACTACAGTTTTCTCAAAATTTCATTAAAAATGCAGAGAAAAAGCAATGCAGCAGTGAGACCCTCAGGGAGAGCAGCCCCTTGGGTTTGCACCATGGGGTTAGACCCAGGTATGAGGCAGTTTGGTACAGGAGGACCATCAGTGAGCAGGTAAGCTGAGGCACTCAGCAGTTTTGGGCTGCTTTGGACACAGCAGCCACCTGATTGTGCCAATGTGCTTGTTTGTCCCATGGTCTGTTGCATTCCTGGCCAGAATGCCCCTAGACCCATGCTCTTCCTATAATCTTTGGGAAGTCTGCCTGGGGACAGAAAATGAGCTGGCTGTATTGTTCTTCTTGCACAAATTGGCCAAAATTGCTTTCTTGCATGAGCAGGCCAAAAATTGCTTTCTTGCATGAGCAAGCTCTGAATGGAACTGGAGCAACAATTCCAGTGGACAACTATTCCCTGCTACCAGCTTGCAGGGTTTCCAAAGGCAGCAGATTCCCACTTTCCACCACACTGGGCTGGATGGTGCGTCTCAGTGCACAAGAGGCCAAGATGTATTTGCTTGCTAAATGAGTCAGGAAAGGATAAAATGAATGAAAAAATATTGCAGGGCTCAATAACGCATTGAATAGGTCAGGAGCAAAGCATGCAGAAGCAAACACAAGTAAACAGAAGGACAAGGCTTGAGACATAGATATCCTGCTGAGGATCACAGCAGAATCAGCCTCTAGGGGTGACTGGAAGTGGTGTGTAGAAATTTAAGTGCTGCCTGTACTTCCTGGGCTCTTCACAGGATGGAATGCCACACAGAGAGGACCATGAGCACCCAAGCAGCCCCTTCCAGAGCCCACCCTTTCTGCTGGAGGCTTAACAAAAACAGACAGAATAAAACAGCACAAAATGCTGGCACCATCCTCACTGCTGCTACACTCCCTTGCCATCACCATGGAGGTGATGGAGCACGATATTCACACCAAGCATGCAGATTAGGGTCCTCTCCTCCAAAGCCATGTTCCTGAGCACCCAATGCAAATCCAAGCACTGCCCTGGTGACACAGAGTCACAAGAAGGTAGCAGACCTTGCTGGGCCTGCTGAGAAGGGAGGGCCTGCAGAGTAAGGCTCTTCTGAGTCTTCACAACTTGATAAATTATGCAAAGTTTGATGATGTTGTTATGCTGGTGTTGAGGGCCTCGGTGGATCCTTCCCAGCTCTGACACTGTTGGTATTCACAAAGGGGGATCAGTGAGATAGAAAGAGATGGAGAAGTACATTTGCTAATTTAAATGGTGTTGCTCTGGTGCAGCTGAGGGTTGGCCTAATCCTTGCAATGAACAGAGTAACTAAAAAATCAGATTCTTTCCTTTGTGGTCTTCTGTTTCAGACACTCCATATATAAAGGTATCTGTCTTCCTACGAAAGGAAGTGAAAAGATTAATTTGTAAAGTCAAATATTCATGACTCCCAGAGAAGGGAGAGGAAGTCACCTGAAGATCATTTATTATGGGTAAGTAGCTGAGGTTCCTCTGGAGGAAGATATAACTGCAAATCTGTGACACAGAGGATTTTTGGCAAGGGATGAGTCATCTGCTGTCATCCCTGTCACACACCTGGAATTAAGATCATGGACAAGTGACAATCCTGTCACACAAAAGCTCATTTTCCATTGATTTCAATGGCTGGTGTTACAAATGTTGGGGTCAGATTATCCAGAGAAAATCCCAGAGTGTCTCTATAATGCCAGTGATAAGGCATTGTGATAAGGCAGGTGATTAAACAACCTCACGTCCTTCTGGGGAAACCCAGGCAACTTTGCAAAGTCAAAAGGACTTTGCTGATCAACACTGGCCCAACAACCAGCTTAAGAGTGCTGTACAGGGGGATTTTCCATTTGGCTTAAACTAGAAAAGTAAACTAATTATGTGAATGAATGTTTCCGGCTGCGACAATATCAACCTTTGGAATGCATGTGGCCAGTGAACTATTAAGTACAGTACATCTTTAGCATCCCAGGGGACAATAACTCACCTTGCATGGCAGCTAATCACTGCTGCCTCAGCTCTGCCCGCTCAGTCCCTTTGAGTGCAGTTCCACCCACTCATAATCAGGCCATTCATGCTCAGCCATGCATGCAGCCCTCTCCAAACAGACACGGTGCCGCTAATCACCACCTCTGCTCTCACTTAGGCTGCCTTGTGGAGGATGAATCAACACCAAAGTGCATCTCAGCAGCACAAGGAGCCTCATACTCCCTCTCATTTAACGTGGCAGTCCCTGCTCTGATCATTCATCTGGGGCAGAGTGGCCCTGTCACTGTCCCTGCTGCTGGCTGTGCCAGGGCTGGCTGCTGTGTTATAGATGGATAATGAGATGATTGGCTCTCACAATTAAAAGATAACTATTGTGTGAATATTAATAAAAGCTTTAGTGATGTATAGTTGTGTTATTGTAGTTTAGATGTCCTCTGTTCTCCGCTCCGCCCCCCCCATATTGTTGCCATCAGGCAGCCGGGGTTGTCCAGGACAGGTACAAAGAAGCTGCACAGGTGTCCCTTGCATGGGCCAGTTGGGAATAGAAAAGCTTGGTGCTTAGCGGGATGGCATGGCAACACCTGACCTCCAATCAAGGTACAAGAAAGCAGTTTCCACTGATAAATGGCAAAGAAGAGCTGACTGACAGACTTTGGGAAGGGCCAGGGCTGGCTGATGCAACCCCCAGGGGTATAAAAGACTGAGCACCCATCTTGAAAGCAAACTGGCCATGTGGTATGCACGAGGGGCAGTTCCCAGCGCTGCAGCTTTTTCCTTATGTAATCCTTTGTTGTATTTTTGTTAAGATTTAATAAACCTCTTTAAATTTCAAAATGAGCAGTTGTTTCTCACAGCTGCACAGGACCAACCTGAGAGTTGGAAAAATGCAATGCACAGAGGGCGTGGGGTTTCATAGGCATTGAAATGTCTTGTGAAAGCAGATTGCTGATGAAGAAAGAGATTGTTTTCAAAGATTGGTCTGGAATTCTGATTTTCATAGTCGACATTTTGGGATTGTCAGGCAGATTGGCTCTTGGATCAGAGCTGGCCCTGCAGAGCCAGGGCTGATGCAAAGTCACCTGTCTGCCTCCACATCCTGGATCTCCCAGCTTCAGCCTGCTGCATGGTATTCCCTGTACCAGTGCCTGAAACAGGCATGATACTTCCAGGGAAAAGGAGACCAGGTCTCCTATAACAGCATTTTACCAATATTGTTTGTGCCTGTTGGCTCAGGAGGGAGGAAGGATGCAGATATTGTCACCAGAGCTTTAAATAAGATTTCCTTCATTTATATATTCAGGAACCTTTCTTCTTCCCTCTCCACAGGTCATAGCCTGAGCCCTGTTTTTATTTTGAGGGCTAGGAGGCTTTTACTTAACTTTTCATCTTTTATTTTAGGCTGGAGTTAAGTTTGGTTTTTTTTTTTTTTTTTTTTCAGTACTGGCCATCCTGTGTCTGATGAGCAACTGCAGCTTAGCACCAAGGATCTGTTTCTCAGTCCTTGGACCTTGATAGTGTCACCTGCACTTCCCAAATCTTGTTGGTGACAAGGATAGTAATGTCCTGGAGGGGCTGGTGAAATGTTTTGATTTATTCAAAGTTTCTCTTAGGTGTTTTGTTTCAGTGGCTTTCATTTTCCTTGGGCATGTCTATAGAGGGAAAATCAAGAAAGCTGATTTAAATTAACTAAAGGCAGGAGTTTAAAGTGAATTAAATAAATTGTATTAAACTTCTCGTTTCACAAGTAAAGTGGCCTTAATATGACTTAGCCTTGGAAGAGAAGTAAACCAAATCAAATCAAAGACACTTTAATTCTGACAGTTCCCACAAAGGGCTTTAATTAATGCAGTTTAACTAATCCACTTAAAAATTCAGATCAACTTTTCTGAGCAGAGTCATGTAAACAAGCTCTTACAACTGCTCTGCCTGAAATGATTTAGCTTGGTTGGGTAATTTTCCCCCAGAAAGTAAATCCATGCAAGACTGACTCTGGTGGAAGTCCCACTGTGGGGGCTGGCACTTGGGAACTCCATCAACTGGAAAAGTTGGATGAGCATGTGAAAAACGCCAATCACTTTTAAAAAAATTTTTAAAAGTTTAGTAGTAATAAAATGGTTATAAAAACAGTAATACAATTGGAGTAATAATAATTTGGACAATTTGAATTAGGGGAATGTGAGACAATAGAACCAAAGAGTTACAGATCTCTGGGTACCTTTTTCTGGGCAGCAGGAGCCCAAAAAAGGACCCACATTAACAGAGGATTAACCCTTAAAAACAACAGCCTGTTGCATATTCATACACTTCATACATGATGCATAAATTTCATTCAAACACAGGATTCAGTCTGGTCAGTGTCAACTTCTTCCTCTGAATCCTAACAGCACCTTTGAGATGGGAAGAAGTTCATTTCTTCTGATAAGAGGGAAATAAATTCTTTTTCTCTAAAAGATTTAGGTGTCCTGTGGCTGCTATTTCACTGCAAGTCCTTTCTTTAAAAAAAAGTATCCTACATAGCATAGTTGCTATTTTAACATTTTTTTTATAATCCAAAACTATATTTAACACACTACTTAAGAGAATTAATAAAGCATTACTTTCTAACACAACACATATAATATTCATTTTAATGTTTGTGAAAAGCCAATCATAAAATATGCATTTTTCACAAACATAATTCCAGGATGGATTAGCTCCTTCTGATGCCTAAAAGGTCCAAGCTGCTTCCATTCCATTACACACACAGGGGAATGAGGCTGCCTCAGCAGTTCAGGGAGGAGAAGGTGCCAGCACACAGCCCCAGTCCCCTCCTGGGTTATCAGGGGTTTGGCTGCACTGGTGTGATTTGCACTGTGCTCCAACAAGTCCTTACACTGCAGCCAGGCAGGCTGCAACCCTGCTGGGATTTCTCTTGCTGCATTGAGACCAACATTAGCACAAAACTCATTTCCTTTCATGGGTCTTGGAATGGTAGAAATTAGGGCATGTAGTGATTTTGCCTTTTCTTTTTCTTTTTTTTTTATATTTTTTATTTTAACTTTTTAAGCACACCTTTTATTTAGGTAGGTTCAGTTCTGTCTGGGTCACAGCAAGAGGCATGACTTACAAACAACAAAAATCACAGATAGCATTGGCCAAGGGGGAAAAAAGAAAAAGCTGTTTCAGCCAAAACAGACATTTAATCAATTTGAAGTATATCTCATCAGTGTGCACATCAATCTGCCCCATTAAATACTGCATCCTTTAATTCCCTCCTTTAATTCCTTCTGCCTTTATGAACAATTCCCTTTGTAGCTGAAATGCCTGGTGAAGGTAGTGCAGCCTCTTTTTCAGCAGGAATATGGATGTTTGACTTTCTCAATTAGCTGAAAGTCCTTCAGCAGGGGGTTCCCTGAGGCACAAAGCATTCCTTGGCTGGTGACCCTCATTCCCTGTGCTGCTTTACCCTGGCAGGAGCAGCAAAGCACAGACTTTCCACCAGGATTTCTTCACTTTTCCCAAAACTTGCCAGTTTGACAGCTTGAAACATCATCTGCTTTTTCGGGGAGGGGAATAATCTGGATATTCCAAAGTGCTCTTCTCACTGCACAGAGCCCCAGAGCAGCCTGTGCTGTGCTCCCCCTTCTCTCACAACTCTCCTGGATTGTGTTTGGTGGTGCCTGCATGCTGACAAGCTGCAATGCCTTGGTCTGGACCAGGGTAGACACCCTGATTGCAGTTAGCAGAGCTCTCACTTTCCATCACATTTATTAGGCTGCATCTTTTTGAAAGAGTTCCTCCAAAATAACTCAGGCAACTGCAATGCTCCAGCAGCACTGTACACAAAATATTCACTGTGAAAAATGTGCCAGCATCACCTTCACTGGATCAAAAGTCATGTCAGAGAAGATATCAAAGCATGAAAATCTGCTTGCATAAAAAAGCCGAAAGCCTGAAGCCATCCCAAGCACCTTCAAACGATGCGGGAGTCGCTCACAGAGCTGAGGATGGATCAAGGGGTAGCACAATTTCCAGCCAAACTCCTTCAGCTGTTGCTATCTTCTCCAGGAGCTGTTTTCAAACTGTGCAAACTTTAACTTTCTTTGAGAAAAAGCCACTGCACAGTGTTGGAAATCCTTCTTGATTCTGTCTCTCAGTGCCTGTCAGGTATATGTTCATTTATGTCAGCAAATCAGGAGTCATCCATCCCATATCTGAGTCAGAGATAAAATCTGTGAGGAAGCTTTTTCCTGCACAGGTTTTCAGGTGTGGGAGCAGCTGGGTCTGGGATGGGGTAATGGGGACACAGGCCTCCAGCTTAACACTGTGGCTCAGGTGTCACCTGGGCAGGAGGAGCCTGCAAATCACTCAGTCTGATGGGGCTCTCATTTATTTGCAGAAACACCTCTCCCTCCCACACAACAAACCCTGAAAAACTTTTTTTTTTTTAATTTTTCCCCCTAGAGAATTCACAGTTTAACAGATAAGTTGCACTTCAGGCATTTTTATTAAACTTTCCCTTGGAACCAATTTGATTCATTTCATGTGACAAGGCACTGAAGGCTGGGGAGTCCAGCAGTGGGACAGCCTCTCCCTCCCTTCCTCCTGCAGGCTCTGCCCTCATGGAATAGACCTGGAGGACTGTGGATGAAGTGAGAACCAGTGTGCTACACAGTCCTGCCCTTGATAACCAGCTTGAAAAAGAAGTCAATGAAACACTTGTTTGTATTTTTGCAGTTGAATATTTGCATTCTGTCATTTTTCTTCCTTGGATATTAATGCAGGGGATAATTTGTAGGGAAACCATGGGGATCCTGATCACACAGACACTCCAGATGCTTTGTGCACAGAGCACAGTGCCTGTGCAGAAACCTTCCAGTAGCTGGAGCAAAAAGCATCTTCTGCTGCTCCACAATGAGGAAAACATCCTGTGTGTGCTCCTTGCACTATTTATCTGTTCCCAGTAGGACTGTGAGGTAGCAGCCCTGTGCATACACAAAGACTGAGACAGGGGGCACAACTAACTGGTGCCACTCATAAGGGAGACAGCTGCCACCAGCCCTGCCCATCTGTTATTGCCACTAAATCTTCTTCCACCCACTAGGACATTTAAGTGTTTCACCCCAGGAAAATCCCAGTGCTTCTAGGTCTGGAGATTAGGAACAAAAAAACTAAATTTAATATTACTAAAAATTTGATTCTTCAGTGCTGCTGGGAGGCAGAGAAGTTATTCATGACTGATATTACAAATTATTAGTGTTGGTGCATAATTTCTTGGGGATGTGGGTGCCTCCATCACTGTGCCATGCACTCTTTCAGTCCTTTCCTATTGTCCTCTGCACCTCCACACCTGCTTCTTTCCCTGTTGCAAAGGACACAGATGAAGTAGATTATGTACTTCTGAAACGGGGACTCAGTGTGTTTTTTCCCAGTTTATCTTGTAGCCTGAAGGGCTCTGTCTCTGCACTTGCTGTTGGTTTTCCTGCCTTTGTTATTGCTCTGATACCTTTTGTATCTCTCCACCCTTATCTGTTTGTGCTGAGAGCTCCATTCTCTGTTGTATTAGTTTATTTCCCTCTGCTTAAGCACTCATTATAGTCTAATTTCCTCTTATTACTCTAAATTGCCCATCTCTCTATTTCTATGTTTTCGACATATTTTATCTGCATTATCAATCTACAACCATTCCTATTATATCTGAGACTCTCTGAAAATTTCTTCAAATTTGTAAACTGAGATTTTGTTAGCTGTCACCATTTTGCAATAGGACTTTAAAAAAAAAATAAGCAAAACTGACAGTCATAATATTATATTTGATAAATCTCATATAAAAGAATGTGGATTTTTGCACGTCAGTAATAGGAACAGAATGCCTGATAATCCCATTGCTGCTATCCTATTTCCTACCCAGCACTGCTAGTCAACAGGCAAACTGCTGAGGAGAGTCACACTGTTGGAAAGTCTAATTTTGAATTTCAGACCCTGAAGTCTAAATTCTATGTTAGATAGAATATTAGATATTATAGATAAGATATTATATAAGAGATCATATTATTTACCTTACAAATATAAAAATTATGGCCAGTCATTAATGAAAACCAAACCTTTACTTAATCCATGAGTAGTTGGCTGAATGGTGATACCTGGATTTTGGGATATTTAATATTTATTATTTTTTCCATATGAATAAAGCTGTTCCAGCAGTCCAATCTCAGACTGAGAACAGCAAAAAATAACTCTGTCGTGAATAAAGCAAATATAAGCAGTTCCCAAACAGCCTTGAATTTGGGATTACTCACAGAAAATTTTTAATAAGTGTGACTATGTTCAGAAATTTTTATGTCTGAACATATGCTTTCACAATTCATGCATGCACATTTAACTTTTTTTTTTAAAAATAACTTAATAAAAACACTTTCAGTGAGTAATTCTCCTAAAAAAGCCCTCCTTATGGATGTCTATGAAGAAAAAAAATAATTAAAGAAAAATTTAGGAAGATAGGGGGAAGGCATGTCTGCACAATCAGAAATCATTCTGTCTGGTTCCAGGGCATTGTGGGGAAAAACCTTGACAGGATCTTTGTATTGTTCTGATTAGGCAGTATATATTTTTTGGGTCAACCTGTTATATTTTTTCAGTGTTTTCAAAAGCTTTCATTTAGATTTAAATGGGTGTTTTGTTCAACCTGAAAGAGATCATTTTGTTTGGAAGACTTTTTTTTTATTTTAAAGAAAAAAAGAAACCTATAAAAGGCTATAAAAGAGCTGTAAAAGCAAGGCAGCAGAAACAGCCCAAACTTGAGGTGATCTGAGACAGCTGCCTTCAGATCTCTGCTTGATCAGAGAAATTTAAAACCAGCTCCAAATGTGGATGATGGAGGAAATAATGGTAGTCAGTTCACTTTGGTGAGTGCCTTCCTCCCTGGGTGATATTCCTCCTCCTGCTGTCTCCCAGTGGATACTGGAGACAGGAGCTGAGGTGCAGAGAAGCCTGCAGCCAGACAGGATGGAGCCCTCTGGGAATGGGAAAATGGGGATGCAGACCTCTGGGAGGTCAGCCAGAGAGAGGGAGAGCATCAGAGATCCCACAGCTACTTCCACTGATTTTTCATGGCCCACTGTGAGGAAAGGCAAAATTCTTGTGAAAGCTGAAATGAAATATCTCTGCTCCAGGTGAAACTAGCTCAGCTTTTGGCTTGTTCTGACTCACTGTATTCAACTCAAATTTATAAATGCTTTTGCATCAAATTGGAACTGTCTCTGAAAATGCACATCCACCTTCAAACTTTGTCTTTTCTGTTCTTGATCCCTCTCCCTCCATGCTGTGATTTTATCTGGCTGTTTCCATGTTCTGTTTTGGCACTGTCCTATTGGCATTTTTTTCAGCAACATCAAAAGAAAAAGGAGATAAAGGTGGAGCCCTGTGGAGACACCCACCCTAATCCATGGCCAAGGCAGGGTACACATTCCCTGTGTGTAGTGCAGCCAAATGGCTGGGTTACCACTTCCTTGGGAGCCTCAAACAGACCCCATCCTCCCCTACAGGGTGGGATCATCTGAACAAAAGGTTTGGATGCTGCTCAAGTAAGTGGGAGAGGATATTTCCTTCCAGTTCTCCAAGCTGTGGGCCAGGTGGGAGCCAGGAACCTGAGCCTTGTGCTCCAAAACACAAACAAGCACTGTGGGCAGCCCAAAACCTGGGGGTGTCAGCTGCTCCATGGGCAGCACCTGCTGTGCTGCAGAGAGGAGGTGGGAGATCAATACCAACCACCTGAAGGGCTGTGCTTATTCCCTCCTTGGTTCCAGTCAAATATTGTCCCAATGTCCCTTGGTTTAGTCACCCTGATCCTCCTGGTGGGTGATCTGCCTCTGCCCCTTCCCACATCTCTCTGAAGAGCGACAGGAGGGTGTAGCCATGATATTTTCTGAAAAATCCTTTCCTCAGGATCTTTTCTCCTGAGAAGCTGAGAGACCTCAGGAACAAAATGTAAATAAACAATGGTTATCTGCTGCTGTGGAATACAACAGGTGCATCTGTGATTGGTCTCATGTGGTTGTTTCTAATTAATGGCCAATCACAGTGAGCTGGCTCGGACTCTTTGTCTGAGCCACAAACCTTTGTTACCATTCCTTTTCTATTCTTAGCTAGACTTCTGATGAAATCCTTTCTTCTATTCTTTTAGTATAGCTTTAATATAATATATATCATAAAATAATAAATCAAGCCTTCTGAAAGATGGAGTCAGAGCCTCGTCTCTTCCCTCATCCTCTGACCCCTGTGAACACAGTCACAGGTGGGCTCACCCTGCACCTCAGATCTCTGCAGATCAGTGGAGTGGGTGTGAAACCCTGTGAGGAGTTTTTGTTTCCCTTCAGTTCCTCAGATCTCTGGATAATGAATGCAGCATTTACAAGCTGGTGGAATTAAGCAGCATTCAGTTTAATTAAGGGTTGATTATTCAGGGAAGAAGAAATCAACTTGTCAGTCAGGTATGTGGTCCAAAGCGTGTGGTGGGAGAAGATGGGCAAGGACCTACCTGTGTGACAGTGTTCACACGGGTTTCAGGTTGAGGGAAGAGACAAGGATCTGACTCCATGTTTCAGAAGGTTTGATTTATTATTTTATGATATATATTATATTAAAACTATACTAAAAGAATAGAAGAAAGGATTTCATCAGAAGGCTAGCTAAGAACGGAATAGGAAGGAAAGATAACAAAAGTTTGTAGCTCGGGCTCTCTGTCCAAGCCAACTCACTGTGATTGGCCATTAATTAGAAAAAACCACATGAGACCAATCACAGATGCACCTGTTGCATTCCACAGTAGCAGATAACCATTGTTTACATTTTGTGCCTGAGGCCTCTCAGCTTCTCAGGAGGAAAAATCCTAAGGAAAGGATTTTTCATAAGAGATGTCTGTGACATACCTGCAGACAGCAAGACAAGTATCCTATGTGCTTCTTTGGGCAGCCTGACATGCTCACGGCCAGGCAGAGCTTTCCCCTGTGCTTGCACAGACCTCTGGAGTGACTTGTACAGCACTGTTTGTCTGCATTCAGGAGCTTCCTGCTCAGCCCCAAGTTAAGATTTACCATTCATATTACAATATCACTTAAGCATCCTGCATTGGCTCAGATGGGAGTCACCTGGGCCATGGAGATGATCCCAGAGTAAACTTGGTAAAGTAAACTGAAAAGGTTAGGCTGAGTTTATCTCTTTCTTGTGTGCATTAAGGAAAGGAGGCTGTGGTATTTACCATCTTCCAGCTGAGCAGTTATGACCTTGCAGGCATTTCAGGTTGACAAGAACAGGAAAATTCCATTTCCTGCATAAGTCCAAATGGCAAGCAAAGCCCCAAAAGCTTATTGCCAAACATATATGGATTTTTTCCATATTTATGGATGCCCAGGTCTATTTTCCTAGTGACTGAGTGTGTGAGAATGCCTTAGGTAAGTTCTTTTTCTTTCCTGCACCTTCTTTCCCCAGAAGGAAAATTGCTGATAATGGTGGAATTTGTAGAATGATTAATCAGCTACAGACAAATGGAAACAATAAGTATGAAAATCTCAGGTGTAAGCTTTTGGGGAGGCAGAGTCTCAGCCTCTCTGTAGAAAACATCTGTATGATGGGATCCTAAGGCAGGACTAAATACTGGGGTATTTGAAATGCAGGTACATGTTTCCAGACTTCACCTCTCCTTTTTCCTTTCAGGATTTTATTGCTTCTCTCATCATTGTAAGTTCTCTTTTTTTTCTCTTCAAGCTCTTGTGCCTTTTGATTTTCCTTGATGGTTTTGTATGAGCTTTCAGTTTTCTGACAATCTGTTACAGTTTTTAGCCTCAGAGGTCAGTTTTTAGTCCCTGGCACATGCTTGAATTTCTTGAAGATTTAAAGCTTATGAGAGCAGCCCTGATGCCACTGGTAGAAATACTCAAGTTCCCAGGTAAGGCATAAATTTAAGAGCCTTGTTGAATAGATTTAAATCTGGTATAATACTACAGAAGTAGGACAAGTTGTCTGGATTTATACCAGGTGCTTGGAAGCAGAATCAGGACTTAGTCTTAATTTATTTCATTACAAGCACCTGTAACACCTTAATAGACAGGTGCTCTGTTGTATAAATGCAGTTAAGCAGGATTATTTGAGACTTCCTCTATACTGTATCTTTGGAGGTTTTCTGTCAGATATTGCAGTTGTAGTAGGAGTTACAGAAAGCACTGTGTCCCCATGGTACATTACATGCTGCACTTCCCAGTGGCAGTAAATGTTCTGACTTAATCAAAAAGATCACATTTCTTTCTATTACTACCTGCCCAGAGAAGCTGGAATAACTTTTGGCCAAGGAATACATTAGTTTAAATCTTAGATTTCAAAATGAAATTACACTCAAGTCTTGCAGATATGATTCATATGTCCCCCCTTACTTCCAATCTCTTCCTTTTTCTGCTTCTAACTTGAGTTTGTGTGAGAACTGCAGTGCTGTGGTAGTGCTGGCAGTGGTCAGGGGCTCAGCAGGGGCAGGCACAGAATTCAGGCATCCCTTTTCCCTACCCATCCCTCTGTGCCATCCCTTTTCCTGACCCATCCCTCTGTGCCATCCCTCTTCCCATCAGAGATGGTTCAGCTCAGCCATTCCTGAGCATTCCTGGCTCACCCAGACCCACTCTTGCACTGCCTGCAAATCATCCTCAGGCAGGCACAGCTTTGGATTTAAATCACAATGCTCTGCTCTTTGCAAGGCTCCTGGAGAGAGTTCTGGGGGCATTTCAGGCTCTCCCCAGCCCAGTGGCTGCAGGAGGATCTTTTGTCAGTTTTTTATCTCCCTGCTGGGATGTGTGAGTGTCCCAGTTTGGAGAGATGGGATAGCACTGGTACCCATCCTCTGCATGTGCCTGTCCTGAAGATTTATGAAGTGATATTTTCAAGGAGTCAAGCATTATTTAAGCCAGGTGCTGTGATCTATTGATAACAAATGGGATAAACATTGGGTAGTTTAATATTTAAAGCACAGTCTCTGGAATTGGGACATCTGTGACCTTTTCCATCTCTGCTAATGGCTTCCTGCCTATCCCTGGACAAGACACATCCCCTCCCTGCCACTCCTCTCAGATTTCATATTAATGTATCTATTTATCTGTGAACCTTTTTGGTGAACAGCTCTGACAAGTGCTGGTGGAAAGGCAGGTATAGCAGGTTCTGGGTGCTCATGAGACCCTCAGGATCCTCTTTGGATGGAAGATTTTGAATCTAGGGGTGGAAAATTGCTCTTCCACCAGCCACCTTCCGTTTTATTTCTTTAGACTTTCTTATTATTTGTTTCCAATATTACATCCACTGTGTAACTTAAGTGCCAGGGATTTAGAGTGTCACTGTGTCATGGCTCTGGGAAACATCTAACCCAAGGCATTGGGAGCTGTATAAATACAATGGCCTGAGACAGAGAAGATGGCTGGGAATTGATAATTTATGCATCCCTTTAAAATTGATAAACTGATAAATTATGCATCCCTTTTAAACTCTGTTTTGATGATTAGAAAACAAACACACATTCCTTCATCGATAAACCTTTTCACTTTTTAAGAGAAACCTAACGTTCACCTTTTTTCCTGTTTGGTGCATTTCCTTTTATTTCAGAGCTCAAGCATACATATAAATATAACAAGGTTTCTGACCCTTTTTGTATCATAACAAAATATTCATGTAACAAAATTACTGCAGATTTACCCCAGAATGGTTTATCCAGGATAAATCATGGACATGGATCCAGTCAAACTGAGCAGTAGCCCAAACTCCAGCTATGAGAGTTTACTGTTTGACTCCTCCTGGTTTATACAATTCCTGGTTGTATATCTTGAGATCTGTCACATCTTTAGTGGAACATCCTACTTGTCCATGTGAAATGTCTTCTTCCAGTTATTTACGCATGGAAGCATTTCTGTTGTCCTGAGGGTACATATTAGTCTGGTTTGCGCTTATTTGGCTGTGATCCAGTGGCACACTCTGCCCAGACATCTTTTATAAATCATGCCCAATGTACTCCCATGCATTCTTTAGAGGACCACAACACAGAGTACAGCATGTCCCTGGATTCTTGGTACCAGCTTCTGACTCAACTGCAGTGTGCATATTTTGTGCTGGAGGATCTTTTTACTGCAGTACTTAATGTTCGGTGAGAGTTTAATCAAGAAACATGAGTAATTGGCATTAGCATCCACTTCTGAGCAAGAGAACAGCTTTGATAGCATCTACACTCATTAGACATTTCGTTCCAAACACTGTTCATTCCAGTCAGCACTCTTCATATTGGCTTCTGCTTTGTAAATACAGCACAGATTCTGCTGGGCACAGAAGCAGGCCTTGAGCAAACACTCCGTGGTTACACAGAAGCAAGAAGCTTTAACTGTTGAAAAGAAACAAGTGGAACACAACAGTTACTTAAAAAAAAATTTCTAAGCAGTGTGCAAGACAACAGAAAGATCTTCAATGACAGGACACAGGATTTATATACTGGCTGCCTACCTGAAATGAGTAGGATTGGTTTTGCTCACGTTCTGGTGTGAATCACTGGAAAAGCTCAAGCTTCCACTGGGGAGGCCTGATGAAAACTTGTTGGGCTGCACTCGTGGAACCAAAACAATAATATGCAGTGAAGGGGCATCAGCCATGCCAGGAGTGAGATGGGAGGGAGCCAAACAGGTCTCTGTGCTTTGCCCTTGTCTGCTTGTGTAAGAATCCTGAACAGAAAATGGAGTGCACCAGCAGGTCTGCACCACAGCCCTTGTCCTCCTACCACTGGAATCAAGGCAGGTGAGAGACATTTAATCACCTTACAGGCTCTGTTTACTTTTTAAATGCAGAAACAGTTAAATACAGAAACAGTTAATAGGCTTTCATTAATAAACTTTTCTCTGTCTACTATGGAAATGAAGAACAGACTGTTATGGTTACAGTGCCAGGGAGTAGAGTTTTGGTGTTGAATATTCTATACATACACACATACATCCATGGTGGGGGATGTGATTTCAGGAGGAAAGACCAGGGGCTGGAAGTGGGAAGGGGACCATCCTGCCTGGCTCCCTAAGGGAAGAAGGTATTGGGGGCAGCAAAGTTTATTTTCCCTGATTGTCAAAACCAGCAAAACAAAATAATGCTGATTTTCAGGTAGCTTATAAAATAACAATGTTATGTTACTGTGGTATCTAAAATGGCCCTAGGGCAGAAGTTTGGAAATGTGTTCTGTGTCAATTCACCCCTACACTCTCTGATTAAATTTGTACCCAAATCAAGTAGTACAAAGTCTCAAATTGTTTAATAAGTTGTCTTGACTTATAGGTTTTATTTTGTTTCTTTTTTTAAACCATTACCTTGAAAATGTGGAGCAGCAGGAGCCCTGAATTTTGTATCTGTCAGTAGAAACAGTCCGGGTATCTTGTTCTGCTGTTCTATGATACTTTACACTTTCACAGCTTTAAGGCACCACTGAGGGAACGTGCCACCTATTATTTCAAGTAATGCTAACTAAGCTTATGTTGAGTGAAGCACAAAAACATCAATTTCTTTATATCAGTGTTTGAGAATAATGTGCCTATGCAAGGACTCTTGCATCCCAGTTGCCTGCTGTGACCATCTGACCTGAGTTTTTACTCAGTGCTGCATCCTGCAGGGTGATCTGCAGTAGCCAAATCATTTCAAAGAGCTTTAGGCCCATGGTTTCCTAGGGGTGATATAGCCAAGAGTCAGAAAATCTGAGCAACCACTTCTCATTTAAGGAAGTGCCATTTGAGATCTGCTACCCTAGAAATTATCTAACAATATCATATAGAACTAGCCTGTCAAGGCTCTTCATCTGGCACACAGCACTGAACCCCATGAAATTTGGCTTTGCTTGATTTTTGGCCAAATCTATTTGCCCTGAGCTGAACACAAAGTTTGTCAGGATGAAGGATGTAGTAGTTCAGTGCCCTGGGACAACAGTTTCTCAGTCACCTTTCCCTAAACAGAATATTTTTGTTCTTACCAGCCTTACACTCTTCATGCTTGTATCCCAGGAAGAAGGCTTAGGTAAAATCAGCCCATCTTTCTCCCTGCCTGGGCTCAAGGCTGATCTAGGAGACTGGTTCAGCATGAGAGCCCTTCCCCCTGCTACCCACACGTGAACACACTGCCAAATCTCACCTCTGACTCTCATGTGCTGCCCTCAAGTCATGCCATGTCATGCCACCTCAGGTGCCTGAGACATTTGTGGGATAACACTTGCAGTGCAGACCCTCTTGATGCTGTTTTCCTGTTGCCCAGTAGAGGCACTGAAGGAATTACAGCTCACTGGACAGATACTTATAGATGCTGATGGCCACAGTCCTTTCCTTTGACCTATTCCAAACATCACTTCTCTTCATAAAAAGTAGTAAAAGCCCAGCATTGGGCTGTCTGTTTATTGTTGCTGTCACTTCCTAGTAGCAGCAACAAAACATGGGTTGCTCCACCCAATCAACTTCCATTTCTCATCTCCTCTTTCCTTTGTTTCCTCTACTACACCTGTGCTTTGTTTTATTCTCTCTTAGAGATTCAGGAGGATCTTATGCTGGAGTAACAACTGACTCTCAGGAGCACTGCAAGAGTGTGGCTCTGATTCTTCCAGGACATGGAGGGAGAAGTGTGTCAAGGGGATAGAAAGTGAGGGAGTCGAGGGTGATACAGCCCTGATGGACCAGAAGAAAGAATGAGCTCAAGGGAAGAGTGTGAGGGCAGAAAAAGGGGTAAATGATAGAGATAAGAGCATAAATATGAGCAGGAAGAAACAACACAAGGCCTTAAAGACAGAGTTGGCAATATGATGAAGAGTTAAGGACTGTCAATAAGTAGGTTCACAATCTGAATGGGAATGGATCAGAATTGTTAGCTGAAGCTCTGTCGATGTTAAGGAGAGGAGGAAAACAGGCAGCAGAGAGTTTGCAGCAATCCAGTTACTCAGAGGGGACCTTGGCTCAGCTCTTGAGACCTTAGAAGCTCACTGGAACAAGGTGGGATGATCATGGGAACAGGCTTTCTTGGGGAATTCTTGAGGTTTTCTGAATGGAAACAGCATAGAGAAACCTTTCTACAGCAGATTTATATCACCACTGGCTTTGCTGCTAGCTGGAAATGCAAGACAAAGCGAAAATAAGTATTTATTTTCCTCCAGCTATCCTCAATCATTGAAATATTGAGTGAGTCTCTGAGTTTGGTTTAATCAATGCTGCTCTGGCCAAACTTGTCACTTATAGACAAAAATGCAAGTATGCCGAAGAGAAAACAAGGCCAGAAAAAACCCCAAAAATACTATTGACAATGACCTTTGAGCAAAAGTGGATTTTGTTTCTGTTACACTGGTATCTCTTAAACATCCTGGCACCAATTCCCAGCAGCAGAGTTCACAATAAAGTGTTTGGATAAATGACTTGATTTGTCAGAAGTTCAGAGCACTTCCCATTAATGAAGTGGGAACATCAAATACCAAGTTTCTTCCAAAACAACTTAATTAGTTCTGACACTTTTTCTGATCCCAGGTCTTTGACATGTCTCCTGTGACATCTTGGACTTTTTGGCCTGGTTTCCTGGTAGAGAAACTGTCAGTGACCACAAGTCGGGTGTGTTTCAAGGGTTTTGTCACAGGATCTGGGAAAAAATGGCCTAAAACCATGCAGAATTTTCTTTATTTTGTGTGTGCTGAGGGAAATAACCTTAAGAAAAAAGAAATCCTATGTTTACTCATGGTGCTTATTCTAAGCAGAAAAAGCAGAGGAGGATATCTGGTGTAGCTGAAACTAACTACAGTGCATCTTTCTGAGATTAAGAGTGGCTTATACTAAAAAAAGATAATCTTAAATATTTTGTGAAACCATAGTGTCTGCTGATGCTTTCCCTGAGGATCATGGTGGATATTGAACTCTGGCCATGTGACTCTGACAAAGCCAGCATAGGCTTTTTAAAAATTGTTATTGTTTTATTTATTTATTTTTTATGTTGAATAGCTCCATTTTGGCTGAAAGAACCAAATTTGTAAGATGGAGAAATGCTGTTTACCAGCATGATAACCTTGTGTGGCAACAGACTCATGATAAATACTCCATAGATCCAGAAGTTCAGTCTGATGCATGGTCTGGACCAGACGGTTCTCTTGCAGTGTGATGATTTATTGTATTGCCCAGCCAACTGGAGTGGCATTAAAATGAATGATACCAAGATCCTGGTTTGGAAATAGTCTAGGCCATTATGTTTTAATTACAGATTTCTTAAAGGACAGAAAAAACCTTGGAGAAAGAGAATGAATTGGAAACAAATTGTAATCGTGACATTCTGCCCTCTCTGCTCTCTTCTCCTTGCCATTTTTGGCAATTAGGGCATTATTTCTTCTTTCCTGTCAAGGACTGGTAGGATTTGAAAAAGGCTTTTCAGTCATTTGCCTTGTGATTTGCAGAAAAGGAATAAAAGAGTTGTTTATTCTTCCATGCCTGCACAGCTATGTCTGCGCTTCCTTTTTCCTGGTACACGTCCTTTGCTGGTTTTCTGAAGAGGTTTCATAAAGTCAACATAAGAGATGCACCAGTGGGTTGCCTTGGCTAAATCCTTGATAATTTACAACACTTCATGATGCCATAAACCATGATGTGCTGAATTGTTCTACCAGGCTCTATGTTCACATCTTTCTGTTTATTCTTAATGATCACATTTCTGCATGTTTTGGTTATTCCAGCTAACTCGTGTGTGAGAAGGTCTCCAAGTTGTCAAATTCATTCTCAGGTTACTAGGGAAAGTAATTTTCTCTTTTTTTTCTCTTATTTTATTTTAATCTATGCTAATTTTAACTACCTTACTGATTATCTTGTGCTCTGTCAATTATGTAGCTACCACAGCTCCCGTATTTCTGCTGCAACTAGAAAAGTTTTCAGCACCACCATAAACATTCAGGGTGCATTCTCTGGTAATAGCTCATACTTTCATGATATCAGATAGGATGACTCCCAGAAAGACAGTCTGATTTCAGCTTATCCAAGATATCTAGTTAAGACAAGGCAATTTTGATCCCCTGCAGCCTATCTAACCCTGCAAACCCTGGTCATTCAGACACAGAGCACATGTACAGGTCTGAGTGTGACTGAATGGGTTCAGCCACCCACATCACTGTGTGGAGGCCATCAGCCTCCTCATCTCCCCCTCACCTTCATTTGGGAACTGAGCTCTTACAAGCACTCACTTTGCATTTTGATCTCTCTGGCCTCCAGTGAAGTGTGCAATTCAGTATGATACCCAGATAGATCATGTGCTAGTCAACCTCAGCCTTGGATGTGCAAAATTGCTTATTGAGTCTAAAGGTGGAGGAGACTTGTCACAGATATCTTTTATGAAAAATCCTTTCCTTAGTATTTTTCCTCCTGAGAAGCTGAGAAGCCTCAGGAACAAAATTTAAACAATGGTTATCTGCTGCTGTGGAATGCAACAGGTCCATCTGTGATTGGTCTTATGTGGTTGTTTCTAATTAATGGCCAATCACAGTCAGCTGGCTCGGACTCTCTGTCCAAGCCACAAGCCTTTGTTATCATTCCTTCTTTTTCTATTGTTAGCTAGCCTTCTGATGAAATCCTTTCTTCTATTCTTAGAGTATAGTTTTAATGTAATATATATAATAAAATAATAAATCAACCCTTCTGAAACACGGAGTCAGTTCCCCATTTCTTCCCTCATCCTAAGACCCCTGTGAACACCGTCACAGAGACTCACATCTGTTTCCCTGAATTCATACATGGTCAGCTTTGGATACACCAATCAGATACCCAGGAAGGATGCTCAGGTCACCATGACTATGATTTTGCATGAAAACCTTAAAACTGCGCTCCTAGTTTTGGATTGTGATGCCTTAGTTACCTGCAAGAAATTAGATTTTATACAATCATAGCTTGGTTGCTTATTTTGACAGAGGCCAAAAATGTTGGTACAAGTCCCCTTTTCTGATTGTTCATATTGCAGCCTGCACCATTGAATCTGCTTCTCACATGGTTCATGTAAACTTTCCAGTGTGCAATCCCTATGAAGAGATGATCAATTAGTATAATTTAATAATTACAAATAAAACCATACTTCGGATTTTTCCAGTGTCATGAGCAGCTGCTGATGGATCTACAGGCATAGAGTATCTGTCCATGCCCTCCCAAGGCTCTCTTGGAACTGCTCAGTGATGTTAAGCACTCAGACAGCAGGGATTTTTTGGGAACAGTCCAGCTTGCTCTGGTATTAGGAACCATTTAGCAAATGGTGATAACTAATTTAATTAGGATCAGATGCTGATGCCATTTGTGAAGATGATGCCGTATGGACACAACCCACTGTTCTTTGGCTCTGAAGCATCTTTCTCTGATTTTTGGAGTGCCATGAGATACAAGCACAAGCACACTGACATCAATGCACAGTAAATGCTTGGAGTATTCGGATATTTGTCATTCAACCAAGGTATTTCATCTACTCTGTTGTCAGATGCCATCAAGACCAGCAGTTTTATATTTCTTGAAAGGATTCATTCCTCAAATGACTGTCTCAAAGTAATCAATGTTCTGAAATTCTTGTCACTTACTGTGCAATTTACACGTTAGGTCTAATTTACACGCTTTGAGTGCTCAGAAGATTGGTCTACAGTGATAGTATATGTCTACTTCTTGTCAGTCAATAGAGGGATTCTGACTAATTGCTGGTGTTTTTCTGCTGTTGTGGGTTATGCCTACATGTTCTCTGGAGCATGACTTCCATCTTCTGTCAGTTCAGGAAAAAATATCTTCACTTAATAACTTGCTTTACAGGTCAAGAAAGTCCTGTTTGTATTTTTTACATCCTACAATTTGCACTGTTTCCAGCTAAGCTGTGGAGCTCCCTGCCACAAGGATAACACAGATATTATAAAGTTTCTATGGTTTTTGGAAGATGTTACACAAGTTAATAGGATCTGTTGTATTATCTGCCCTCCATCTAGCAGTGGTGCTGAGGACAGAGGCCTGATACAGATTGTTGCACTTATTTTGTCAGTCCTGGCTGCAGACATTTTGGATCACAGACTTGATCCATAATATGCATATGACCATATTTCTATCACTTCCACACCTCATGACTTGTGTTGAAGCACCAGTGGAATCAGTAGCTGTTGTGTTTACTTCCAGTGCCTCACATTTGACTACCATCAAAACTGACCATTCAGTGTGGTGGCAGAGAGAGAAAAGTAACAGAAATGCTGCTGACACCTCCAGGTGGATTCCTGATGTCCCCTGTTGACAATGACAACAGGATCAGGATTAACTATGACCCTACTGTTTTCCTCACATCTTTTTTCCTCTGGTCAGGTTCATTCTGAGTGACCTGGATGTTTATCCCCTTACATTGTGCATGTGGACACACCACCTGGCAGTTGCATTTATCTCACAGCTGGTTGATGGTTTCTTGTTTGGCAGCTGAGGGGCCTTCAGTTCTTGCAGATATTATTGTCAGTGCTGGTGCTGGTAAGAAGCCTTTATAGGTAACTGACAGCTTGCACATCCAGGCACATCTTTAGTTGTGATATTAGGTATTTAGCAGGATTTGTGGATTCATAGAATCTGACAGGGATAGCAGTGAAAAAGCATTTCTGCTGGGGTCCTGTTATAGAATAATATCTATGAAGAATACTCCATTTTCTATTCTCTACATGGCTGCTACAGGCAACTCCAGAGTGAGAAAAGGGGCAGAGATCTAAATTTTGCCTTGTTGCTGCATCTTTGATTAAAAATATTCTTGTTGATATACTGCAAATATGAAATCCCAATAAATTCTTTTGTCTCTGTTTGCAATGAAGGAAGAACTAAGAGAATCTGTGCATAAGACTGAAACAGATCTGACTCCCTGCAAACAGGTTTTTAACCAAGAATTCGTCCTTCTTTTATTAACCAACTGAGAGTATATCTATTGTGTGACTGAGTCAAAGCTCCATTATTTCAGATTTGTAAATGCCCTGCTCTGGCCCTCCAAGGAGTTCTCCAGCACAGTTGTTAGAGAGTTTCACAAGCTCTACTTCCATGCCACATTTTTCCCAATGTTTTCCTCATCAAGGAGCAACCGAAAGAGAACAAAAATACCTTTAATCTGCTATTTTCTCAAACATTCCTCCACAGGTCTGTGAACACAGAAGGAGAGATACTTCTAGAGATACAGCAGCTGAAACAACTCATAATGCTTTTCACAGTTGCTTTTTTGATTGTTATGTACAGACACAGACACAGCCACAGTCTCTAATTCTTGGGCAGTCTCGTCATTTTTTTGCGGCTGAGATCCTTTAGGGGAGGGGACAGCTTTCTGCAATGTGCCACTTGCTGTTGAAGGACTGATAGGAGCTGGTGGCATTTGGCTCTTGCTCTGAGATTTTGCTAGATGGGTTTTACTCCCTGAACAGGAACTCATCCTCTCCACATTTAAATGTCTGTTTGAGGGAGGTTTGCTATTATAAAATTGGCATGCTGCAAGTACAACCAAGATCCAAGGAAGAGAGCAGCCGTCAAAGAGCAGAAATCCACCTTCCTTCACAGAACATGGGGATACTGTGAGAGCATAACGTGGTTTAAAAGGATTGAGAGGAAACTGAGGCAATTTAATATTAGATAAGAGTAGAGGTCTGCAAAAACATATTCCGTAAAATCCCACATCCCTATTTCTAGAGTCATTCTTCTTTTTTCAGTTAGAGTTTCCAGGCTTACCAATATTCAGAACACAAGGTTTAATAACAAAGCTCGGGGTTGTCTAGGTTTTGGTGGTTTTTTTGTTTGCTTGTTCTTTTTGTTGGTTGGTTGGTGTTTATTTGTTTGTTTGTTTGTTTGTTTTGTTGGTTGGTTGGGTTTTGGTTTTTTTTTTGTTGTTGTTGTTTTTTGTCTGGTTGATTGGTTGGTTTGTTTGCTTTTTTAATTTAGCTTTTTTTTTTTGTTTGTTTGTTTTTTTTAAATAAGCAACCTGCAAGGGTTTTTTAATAATAAAAGCAGTGTTTAGCCTCAGAGAGCAAAGCCCTCACTATGTTGCAAGTAGCTCAAATGTACAGGAGGATGAACTCCTGCCCTAAGCAGCAGGAGACAACAGGAATGTGCTGAAGAAGGGGGAAGGGTTGGTTGCAGAGCAGGAGCAAATGATGTAAAGACAGGAAAGGGATGCTTTGATTTTTAAAATAAATCTGGGTTGGTTTAAACCTTTTCAGGTGAACAGCACTGGCCCAGTATAAGGAAACAGAAAACTGCAGTGTTTAACCCTGGAAGATGAGAGATGTACAAACCAAATCTGTAGTGTGCACAGCAAGCAAGAAACGGCAATAACTTTCTAGCTACGAGTCTAGGATGCTGCTGTCAAAAGCACTGATGACATTTGATGCAGCAAATGAGATTGGAAGGAAAATTCAGAGTCAACATCTGCCCTGGGGCTTCTGACAAGTAGATGTAAACTGATGGTCATCAGGATCCTCTGCCAGTGGAAGAACATGTCTCAGGACATGTTGAAATTGAGTTATCATTGGCTAAATTGAATTGCAAGGAATTTGTGTGTGTGTGTGTGCAGTCCTTTGAACTGGAAGAGCAGATACTCTGCAAGCAGAGAGGAATGAAAACCTGTGTTGTGCTGCTGTGCAGGCAGTGCCTGGTGTTTGGGGACCTCTGATTTTCCTTACCAAGCTGAAGAGTTTGGTGTTAAAAGGCAAAACATGATCTAGTGAACACGGAGAGACGTAAATACTCAATAAAATTTCTGAGTGCTGTGAATAGAGACCTTAGGAAGGAATTGCCTCTACTTGCCCGAGTATTTGCTTCTGTTCCAAAACTGAGTTCCTGTAAGAGCTGTGTATTAGAATAACAGGCAGCTGTGTCACTTCTCTTACAGAGCAGCCACTCAAAGTTCTCCAGACCCCAAACTGTCCAAACTATTTAATTTCTAGTTCTAAAAGCATATTTAACCTTTGTTTTTATAAGGCTTTCAAATCTTGTTTCAGAGCTTTGTCAAACTAGGATTTATTGGTGATACAACATCAGAAAACTTGCAAAGCTCCTTTATTTTTCTGAGCAACTGTTTAAGGGTAAAAGTCTGCAAAGGCAAGTATCATTATTTTTCAATCACTGTCTGTACATGAAATAGGAATTTTCAATGAGATTTTGATCCCATATATATATACATATACATACACGTGTATATTTACAGATTTATAGATTTAAAATCTATATTTATATAAATTGAAGACCTCTTCCTCTACCCAATGAATGTTGCATTTACAAAAATGTATTTAGAACTGAATGAAAAAAATATGACCTCTATTTTTCTCTTTATTTAGAGGAATACAGCTGACTTCAATAGAAGTTTCCTTTGATTAAAGCTAGTGAGTGTACCAGAACAGCCTTTATGTGTCAGGGTATAGAACGGCAAGCTGAAATAACCCAAACAAGTTTACTGTTCAGGCTAGGATTTAAAAGTCCTGAAAATCCTATTTTTGTAATTTTTATTTCCCTTTAACCCCTTGGCAATAGCTGGTAGGACTCCTGCCATAAGCACTAATGAATTTTGCATTGAATTCTGACTCTTGGCATTTAGGGCTTAATAAAATCTTCTTTTCCTTTATCTGGAAGATTCCTTTTCTGCTAATTGGTGTCAACATCAATCAAGATCAGAAGTGCAACAACACTAGTTTAAAGGCCTTTTGCTGATCTGCTTTATACCCCAAGTAACATGGAGCTGTAGTCAGCCTTCACATAAAAGTGGCAATAAATATTCTTTCACTGTAAAATGCACAAAATCCTTAGAAACTTTGAAAAATGGTCCTGTTGCTGTAAATTAAAAGCTGCTTTCAGAGGTCTGTCAGTTACACAAGTGGCATTTTGAGTGAGTGGGGCTGTGCTAAATAGTTTGTGTAGCCTTAGAAGAGTTTTCTCTGGACCTCCAAAACTGTGGATGACACTGGAGTTTTTCTTTAGAGGAAGATCCTCTGGAAAATGAGAGCTGAATCACAGCTCCATGGATGTACATGCCTGATATCATAAAGCACCTTTGGGGGAACTTTCATTGTTTATGGAAGTTAAATGCATCATTAATTAAAACCTGTGGCCAGGATGGGGTTGGAAGTGTGGATGCTGATGGGCAGCACCTTGTTTCCATTAGAGGTGACTGCCCCTTGCTCTGTGCCAGGCTGGAGACTGCTGGAACCCAGGACATCCCTCTGGCTGTTCTGAGCAGCCAAGACCCCTGCCAGGGGCTCAGAGACCCTGGCACAGAGCCCAAAATGCCCCTGTGGTTTTGATTATGACCCATGGAGCAAATTGCCAACCTTAGACGAAGACCTGCAAACCACAACAGTTTAAGTAGAATGATAGTGAATTTATCACAAGGTGAAAAAGCAGATTTTGGGGTTTTTAGAATGGGGATTCAGGGGGCAAGATGGTGGAATCTGGGTGTGTCCAGCCTTTCTCTTTCTTCTTCTTGGCCTCCATCTTCTGCTGTGATGTTGGCACTTTTAGATCAGTTTAGAGTAGAAGCTCACTGTCTAAAATAGGTGATAGGTATTTGAAAGTAATTGTAATTATTGTGTACAAAGTTTTAGTATAAAGACATAACACTGCCCCGGGGAGGCAGAATGCCTCTGACTGTCTTGCTGAGTGGACCTCAGCTGGATAGGAGAAAATATTTTATAGATAAGATTAAATAAACGGCCTTGAGACCGAGAACTGAAGAGCTCTGACTCCTTCTTTGAGTGCTGGGCTGGGAAAGGAGAATTTCCAGCTTCCCTTGGGGTCACTGACCAGTGAGAGATCCCAAGAGAAGACCAGGGTCCTACTGAATTTGGGGTTTGCCCAGGTCAGAAGAAAGATCCAGGCAATCAAGGACTCTGGATAGGTGCCTGCAGATGATGCTTGGTGCTGCACAAAGTGTTGTCTGTTGGTGAGACAGTGGCTCCTGGGGCAGTCAGCTCCCACCATCCCTGCAGGAACTGCACCAGGAGAAGGTGCAGCAGCCCACCAAATTCAGTTGTGGGGTTGCAATAACTTCTCCTTCTGTCTGCTGGGAGATTTAGAGTAATGTTATTTGTCCAGACAAGCCATGAAAGGATGATATCTAAAGTAAAGAAGTGTAATCCTTACAGTGGCAAGGGACCACAGCCTCTATTCCCAGCAGTAACAGAGGGTAGGTGTGTGTGAGCACAGAGACCGAGGCAAGGACTGGAGGAATGACTGGGAAAGGTGGTTTCTGAGGAATGGCCTTTAGCAATGACCAAAACTTGTGTGGCAACTCCAGCTCAGGATTCCCACCTCCATCACTTAGTGTAAGTATGGAGTTGGAGGCACGTGGAGATCCCAATGCCTCTGTAGGGCCAGAAAGCTGCATTGATGAGTCTGGTTGTGTCCTCTGAGAGACAATGTATTGATTAGTAAAGTGTAAGTGAAGAAAAAGATTTTTCTACACAGAGAATGAAAGACACACAGTAAAAGCTGTTTTAATTATTTTCTTTAAGCAAGGATAAATTGCATGCAGGATATTTCCTGCCTTTCCTGTGGCTGAGCTGGGAAGGAGTACTTTCATACACAGAAGCAGTATGAGACTTGAGTCATTGCTGACACAGGATCAGGCACAACAAACAGCAATTTCCAGCCCTCCCATGCATGCTGCCTTGTGGCTCACACTGCTGCACAGCTCGTTGGGCTGCAGCATTAGGGTGGCTTCATCTTCTTGCCCAGTGAAGCCTAAATGAAAAATGGGGACCTTCATGGCACTTCCTTTGTTAGGTGCTGCAGTGCCCATAAAGTAAGAATATACAAGGGAAGGACAAGCATGAAATCATAGGAACATTTAGGTTGGAAAAGATCCTAAAGGTCATTGAGCCCAACTGCTAACCCAGCACTGCCAAGGCCACCACTAAACTATGTCCCCAGGTGCCACATCTGTATGTCTTTTAAATATCTCCAGGGATGGTGACTCCAGGCCTTCCATGAGTGGTCTATTCAATTGCTTGACAACTTATGGTGAAGAAAAGTTTTCTAATATCCAATCTAAACCACCCATGGCACGATTTGATGCCATTTCCTTTTGGGCTACATCACTTTTTACTTGGTAAACGAAAAGAGGCTGATGTCATCTGGCCACCCTCTCCTGTCAGGGAGTTGTGGAGAGTGATAAGTTCTCCCCAGAGCAGCATCCGTTTCTCCAGGCTAAACAGCCCCAGCTCCCTCCACTGCCCCTCATAAATCTTGAGCTTCAGACTCTCACCAGCTTCATTGGTGAAGGACCTGCTCCAGCCCCTCAATGTCCTCCCTGAGCTGAGTGGCCCAAAACTGGACAGAGCACCCAAGGTGTGGCCCCCTCAGGGCCCAGCACAGAGGGACAATCACTGCCCTGGTCACTGCTGGCCACACTGGTGCTGGCCATGATGCCCTTGGGCTTCTTGTCTTTCTTTCCCCACCTGGGCACACACCAGTTCACCTTTGGCTGCTATCACCCAGCACCCCCAGGGCCTTTCCTGCTGGGAGCTTTCCTGCCACTTTTCCCCAGCCTGGAGCACTGCAGGGGCTTCTTGGGACACGAGGGCAGGACCTGGCACTTGGCCTTACTGAACCTCACACAACTGGTCTCATTCCATCAACCCAGTCTCTCCAGATCCCTCTGCAGAGCCCTCCTAGCCTCTGACAGATTGACATTCCCACCCAACTTAATGTTTGCAAATTTACAGGAAGTGCACTTGCTCGCCTCACCCAGATCATCAATGAAGGTATTGATTATTGATTGGTACAGGAGCCCAATACTGATCCCTGGGGGACCATCAATGACCAGCTGGATGCAGCACCTCCACTCTCTGGGCCCAGCCACATAGGCAGCTCTTGACTCAGCAAAGAGTTCACCTGTCCAGGTGTGATGGTGTTCACAGGGGTCTCAGGTTGAGGGAAGACACGAGGATCTGACTCCATGGTTCAGAAGGCTTGATTTATTATTTTATGATATATATTACATTAAAACTATACTAAAAGAATAGAAGAAAGGATTCCATCTGAAGGCTACCTAAGAATAGAAAAGGAATGATAACAAAGGTTTGTGTCTCAGACAGAGACTCCAAGCCAGCTGACTGTGATTGGCCATTAATTAGAAACAACCACTTGAGACCAATCACAGATGCGCCTGTTGCATTCCACAGCAGCAGATAATAATTGTTTAAATTTTGTTCCTGAGGCTTCTCAGCTTCTCAGGAGAAAAAATCCTAAGGAAATGATTTTTCATAAAAAATATCATGTCTGCATCCAGGCTGTGGCTTCCTGACTTTTCCACTCTGGAATGCCATTTTGACACTGCCTCATCCCACAGTGCAGCACAAGGCTGTGCCTGGTCAATAGAACAATGGCAAATCTCTGGATGTCCTGCAGGCCATTGTGCATTTTGAGCAATAACTGCCTGGGGAGCAGGTGAATGCCAGGCACAGGCTCTGTTTGCTGTAACTCACGTGAAGAGCTGCGAACAGAGAGGCTGAACGTTGCGATGACAACACATCAATAAGCAAAGCCACTTTCTCCACATTCTGACATGAATTGCCTGTCTTGGATATGGCACTATAATCAGTGCTTGCATCACCAGGAGGAAAATAAAGGCCAGCATGACCTTCTGGAGCAATAGGGCCTGTTTTCCTGGACTGATGAGAGAGTCATTAGTGTGAAAAGTTACTTGGGCTGTCAGTAACCTGCTCAGTGTGTGATGCAGTGCCTTGGCTGAGCCACACCTCTGAGTTCAATTTATCCCTTTTGCACAGGGTGAGCTCTTTAGGGACTGCAGGAGTAAATGCAGGCATGATGGCTGGGCAGCCTGCAGCACTACAGGGACAGCACACAGACTTTGTGTAGAACCAAACACGAGCCCTTTGGGGTACAGAGGGAGAGAAATGGGAAGAGTGGTTTTGCTGGGATTTTCAGCAGTCCTCCTGACCCACCTGGCTGTGTGTGCCCCTGGTAGAGGGGAAGGAAACAGCTACAAAAGCAGTGGGAATGATTGCGCATTAGAGGGACTCCTATCCACAAGAAAACAGACAATTTTGTCTCCATTCACCTTCTAGGCAGATCAGGGCTGTTCTTAATGCTGGTCTTAGCTGTTTCCCTCTTCATTTCACACATATTTCAAACAAACAGGGATGACAAAAGCATGCAATTTATTGCAACACACAGTGCTGGTAATTTTGCAGGATCTGAGGCCAGCTGAACAATATGCTGCTGACCTTAAATTGCTCATTCCCCTTTGCTGTTAAGTAAAAAAATAAATCAATGGGTAATTCCTTTCTCTCACCTTACCTCTTCTCCCTCCTCCATTTTTAAAGCCAGACATCAGTCCTTTTCATTTAGTCGTGACAATTTTTTTAGAGCAAAAAGAAAATCTTAGTACCCAACCAATATGTTTAGTTTCTTTTATAGTGTTAATTAGGTATGCTTAGTGCCTGTCTGAGAAAGGCAGGATGCTAACCTTAGAAACTCAGATAATCCTATTGTCAAATATATTTGTTTAGTAAAATAGCTTTGTTTCCTTTTTCTTAGAAGGACTTAGCCGAGAGGATTTAGCTTCTCCTCTAAAACCCAGACTAACCAGGGGATTGCTGGATTCCAGTGTATGTTGTGGGTCAATGATTGCAGAATTACCTGCTGCTATATCTTGTCTGAGCAATGTGTGCAGCTGCAGCATAGCACAGCTGCTTGAGCAGCTGGGAGAGATGTAAAACCCTTTTAATCCTCTGTATTCTTACCTGAAGTTATCGAATAGCATGTTATTAGAACAAAATGGGGATGGCTTTTTTTTAATACACACAAAATATGAACAAGGTGCTCCTGCTGCTGTTGAACACATTCTTTGGTAAGGGCAACTTAATTTAGATTTGGAAATAGCTCAGAGCAACCAGTTCCTTCTTTCATTTATATATGTACACTTTCTGAATTGTTGAGTCTGGATTGCAGTGCACCTTCAGCGCTTCAAAGAAGTGAAATGACACATAGGGAAAGGGACTGGATAATAGCAAAAAACAACATCATATAAGTCTGAAGTTTCCCATGAGCTAACGGATGCAGCATTCATTGTGAATTTATGTAGGCATGTCTGTTTAAATGTGTGTTTTTACATTATCCTGACCACAGCGAGCCTGGCAGCAGCTGTGAAGTGGGAGCCTGAGGTGTTTCCTTGCCTCTCATGCCCATGGCACTGAGGCTGTTCCATTCCTGCCCAACTTGCTGTGCCCAGGACAAAAGGAGCACAGGCAGGCAGGCACTTTATCTGAGCTGTCCATATGGGACAGAGTTAGGATTTCCTACCAGCACAGAGAACCATCCTAATAGTAAGAAATAAGCCATATGAATTAAATTATAAATGTATGTGCTGCCCTTAGGGGATATCAGTGTGTATCACAGTGTCCATAACCATCCCCTCTGTGCTGCTGGGCAGGGGAGGCCAGTTAAGCTGCTCTGTGGCAAATGAACTGTTAATATCTGAGGCACCCTCAAAGAGAAAGAGGCATGAGGGCACTATGTCAATTTATTGTACTGCAATGAAATGTGAACTGAAGCAAAAATAGGGGAAAAAATCTGTTTCGGTGAACAATCACATTTTGGAATGTTTTTGTCCTCAGTGCTAGAAATTTAATAAAACAACTGGAAGTCATCAGGAAATAAATTATTTTCTGACTAAGGAAAAAGGTTTTGGGGCTTGTTCAGAAAAGCTGAATATCATTCTCATTTCTGTTTCAGATGAGCCATGTCACAGAGACCCGCCATGATTTGTTTTCTCAACAGACTGTTTCCTCCAGGGCTAGTTAAGCCTTTGATTTCACTGGATATGGAAGTACCTGTGGTTCTCTGAGCCTGTTATCTTGCAAGATGAACAATCAACTGTAAAAATGAATTTTAAAAAATAAAATATGTGCCAACAGACCAGTTTTCCGAAGTACAGAGCGACAAGGTCAGCAGTCCTTGATAAGCAGTTGGCTAAATTACCACTGCTGATTAACCCAAAGCACTGCAGGGACAATGTTTGCTGTCACAGAATCATAGAATGACTTGGGTTAGAAGTACCTTAAAGATCAGCTGGTTCCAATGCCCCTGCCATGGGCAGGGACACCTTTCATCTGGCCAGGTTACTCAAAGCCCCATCCAGCCTGGCCTTCAACTTCCAGGGACAGGGAGTGTCACTCTGAATTTTTTAAGATTTTCTAAGCCTTCTGATGTTGACATTCTTGTAACAAACTTTCTCACACACTTTCTGTAAATAACTCATTGTTTTGCATTCTTTTATAGAGGAGGAGAAATTTGATGGACCGTTGGTTTGTCCAGTGTGGTTAGAGAGGTGGCACTGTCACCCTCCAATCCACTGTCACATTGGAAAACTATAAATGTTGGTGTTAGAAAATAAACTTCCCCTTTTTCTTCACCTTGAGAGCAGTGGTGTGCACTTGTGTTCTTTCATGTCCTATAGTGATAAGGGAATCCACAACTTCTCTGGGCAACTTGTGCCAGTGCCTCACCACCCTCAAAGAAAAGAATTTCTGTCTAATATCAGTCATTTCATTCTCCTACATGGTCTTCTGCAGAAGTTAATTTTACAGAACCAACATCCAGCATGTTTTTAATTTTAAATTTATCTGCCATGAAGTTCCCCTTCACTCCTCTTCTCAGTGGTTTCCCCCCTCCTACTATGAGTAGGAGTAACAAGAAACCATTCAGTTTATGCTGGTTTAGGACTTGTCATCCTGTGCTTTATGACTTAGAATCGGTCTTGTTAGGAAAAGAAGCCACTGGGAACAGAGACTTATTCTCTGTTCAGAATGACAGCAGGATAGACAGGTGTCAACTCATGGTGACATTTAAAGGTGGACGAGCCCCATGAGTGAGGGAGTTCAGTCTGATATAATCAGTGTCAACCCTTATGAAGACTATTTTTGTCAACTTTATTTATTCCTTTGAGACATTACTTTATAATAACAGGGAAGCTGTAATTTCAATGGTTATGGGGCGTGGGTGGTTGAATTATTCATTCTTTACAGGAGGCAGACTCCATCAAAATCCAAAAGTGGCCGACCTGCAATGTCCTCTCTCTTCCCTTCCAACCTGCTTTTCCCTAAAACACAAAAAGAATACTGTGGCTCCTTCAATTAATCTGCAGGGATGGAAAATTAGCATGTTTCCCTTTTATTTAAAGAAGATGTTTCATCCCTGAGACTTTTACAGAGACACCTTAATTGGTCATCCTTCTGAGGTTACAATTTATTAGATAACAATGGGCAGCATTTTGAAGACAGCCTGTGTAAAAATGCTAAAGTTTATTGCAACCTGGATCTCTAAACTACTGAAATAAAGATTTGTGTGGGAAATTTCCAATAGCTTCTATTATTTAAATGCAAATGTGTGTACATAGCTTTGTTCTAGATATCAGTCATTTGATACATCTTGGGTTTTGTCCCTGCCCATAAATACCTGTGATTCCCTCTGAGATGCACATTCTTAAAAAAAAAAAAAAAAAAAGAACAAAACCAAAATCAAAACAACAAAAACACCCCAAAACAACAACAAAAAGCCACAACTAGAAAAACCTAAGAACCAACCCACCAATCTTCTCCCCAGCTTGTGCTTCTAATGTCAATATTCCCTATGCGGCTTTTATAAAAATTTATTTCATCCAGGATGGTGCCTCACCTTATCCAAATGGCCCTTAGGCCACCAGCTGCTGCTGGAGCAGAGAGGCACACAGAGGAGAATACACTGGCCATGGCATGCCAAATGCATTGGCCACACCAGCAGCTCTCTTTATTTCTCTGTCTCTTCCTCTAGAAATCTTGAATGTGTTTAAATATTAAAGCTGGACACATATCAGTGTATCCCCTGTGGAGTCTTTCATTGCAAATATCCAAAACCCAATAAAATCAGCTGGTTCTTTTGATGTTTGTGAGTGGTTGCTAACTGAGGTGGCTGGGCTGGGAGTCCAATATCAGAGTCCCATAAAGATATCTGCAGAGTATTTCCAATAATGCTGATAATTGTAATCTCCTTCCTGGGTATTCCGTTTTGCTCACTAGCATATAATTTATTTTTTTTAAAAAAGGCTATTTAGAAGGATTTGGTTGCTTTATTTCCACTTCAATGTAGCATTGATTTTCTTTGTGTCTTAAAGAAATCCCTTAACCAAAAAATACATTGAGGTTACAGCAATCTATTAATTTCCTAGGAAAAACTCTTGCTGGTACTGTCTAAACCACAATTGTTTCATCTGTACTAAGAAGGGAAAGTGGTTGCTGTGCCAACACGGTGAAAACTCAGCAATTCTAGCATTTAGGGTTTGGGGGGTTTTTTGCCTTAATAATGCTGCTCCACATGCATCTGCCCATAAAAGCAAATGGAGAAGTGTGGTGTTTCTGGGGTCCCCCATAGTAGGGAGGAAATGATGAATCTGACTCCATGTTCTTAGAAGGCTCATTTATTATTATATTATATTATATTATATTATATTATATTATATTATATTATAATAAATTATATTATATTATACTATACTATACTAAACTATATTAAAGAATAGAGAAAGGATACAGACAGAAGGGTAAAAGATACTAATGAAAAACTCGTGACTCTCTCCTCAGAGTTTGGCACAGTTTGGCCATGATTGGTCATTAAATAAAAACTATTCACATGTTGGATAAACAATCTCCAACCACATTCCAAAGCAGCAAAACACAGGAGAAGCAAATGAGATAATATTGATTTCCTTTTTCTCTGAGGCTTTTCAGCTTCCCAGGAGAAAAATCCTAGGGAAAGAGATTTTTAAGAAAATATGACAGTGATAGAGAAGAGCAGCAGACTTCCAGGTACTTTTCATGATCACAGACCCAAGCCTAGCTGAGAAGAACAGCAACTTCCCAGCCAGCCCTTTAGGATTAAGTTAACCTGCAAAATAAGCTTAAGTGCTTTGCTTTATAAAGCAAACCCTTTCCATGCTCTCAAATGAAGACTGGTAAAATACAAGGACAAACGTCCAGCTCCTGCAGAAATATTTATACTTCATTTAATTATCACATCAGGCACCAATGCTGTTCATGAAGATTAAGAATGAAAGTCAGAAGACAATAGAGGTTCTCAGCCAAATTAGTATTGTCTGTCTGGAAGAACAAAATCTTTCAGCAGCTGCCACATTAACCATTGGCCTCAGTCAGTTTTCCAGTGAGTAGCAGGCTCTTTTCCAATTTTCTAATACATACTATTGCCTTGGCAAGGAGTAAATGGAATCTTATGCCAGGACACTTGTATCTAGAGCACACTTTGACTCCTTGCTGTGTTTGCAGAAATTCCAGGTACACATCATTAATCACAGAGCCTGTCCGATTCTTGAATTATTTAGTACAATATTGGAGCAGTTTTGAATTATTTAAAGCAATATGTGAAAGGTTCTCTGTGATATACATGCAGAGATTATTAAGAACCTTGCTAAACAGACTTAAATTGCCAGAACCTAATATCAGCTCCCCATGTTCCATAGCCCTAACTTGAGGAGGGAATGAAACAAAATACTGCTGTCCAATAGCCTCCTGCTTTACCCTAAAATTTACTGCAACTGTTATAAATAAATGAAAAGGTTTTAATCTACCTCATTTGAAACTGCTCAAAACATGACAGGGAAAAATGGCCAGCACATTGTAATGTGGTATTAGTGGAGAATGGAAAAGCCAGGAGGTTTTTCTGATCCTCCTGATCCTGTGAACAGGCAGATAGAACATAGGGACAGATTGTCTTTCAAAGTGCTTTGAATTTTTTTTTTTTCTGTAGAGACAAGGAATGAAAGAGCAACTTCTATAATAAATCTGGTAGTTCTTCAAGATGCATTAGGAGTGAAAAACATTATTTGGGTCTACTAGAAAAGTTCATTCAACTCCTTAGTCACACTCAGAACAAGTGGACCACAGCCAGATCAGTGAAAAGGGTGCTCCAGGAGCCAAACAGCAGTGCTGCACTATTGTAAATTGTAAATTCATAATATTTAATACTATAAATTCACAGCGAGCCCCGTGGCAGGGAAGAACAATGAATCTTACTCCATGTTGTCAGAAAGCTAATTTATTACTTTATTATACTATATTATATTAAAGAATAATATACTATACTAAAGAATACAGAAAAGATACTTACTGAATGCTAAAAAAAAAAAAAAAATAAAAACTTGTGACTCTTTCCAGAGTCCCAACACACCTTGGCCTCAATTGGCCAATGAGTGTAAACAATTTACACCAGAATTCAATCAGGCAATCACCTTGGGTAAACAATCTCCAAACACATTCCACATGAGCACAGCACAGGAGAAGCAAATTACATAAAAATTGGTTTTCTTTTCTCTGAGGCCTCTTGCTGCCTTTCAGCTTCCCAGGAGAAAAACCTTGGGCAAAGGAATCACGTTCAGAGAATGTGAATGCCACACTGGACATAAAAATACAACTTCACCTTAACCTCATAAGCAGTTCAGCCCACATTTAAAGAATAACTTTGTGACTATGAGATTATTTTTGCCCTATGATTATGCTTTCCCACTGAAATGGTCCTCACTGATTAAAAAGATGGGAGAAACATCCTGAACCCAGAGAAGGCAGAAGCGGCAGCTCAGTAATTCTCATTGTCAAGGGAATCAGTTCCTGCATCCTTCCTCCTCCTCCTCTTTCCTTTCACAGCCATTTGCTAGGGAAGATAGGGACCAGCTCCTTAAAGGCCCCTGAGGACAGATGCTTATAGATTTAGGATCCTACAGAAGTGAGCATGCCAGATGACCCTAATCTGAGCTGCTGTCTCAGCTTGATGATGCCTTTAGGCACATTAGCAGATACACTCTTGTTATTTTCTTGAAACTTTTCATCCCAGCCAAGCACTGAACTGAAATTTCCCACACAGTTTTTCCCTTTAGCTTCATGCAGAGAAGCTGAGATTCTCCTCCAGCCACAGCCTTGCAGAGCTGCAATTCATTGTGCAAGTGTGCCCATACATCCTTTAACCTGAACCAACAGGACCTTAAGGAGTCATTTTCAATAGAATACTATTTTCCATCTGTTTTTAAGTAATTTATCTGTAAAAAAAGCTCAATCAGTTTTCCCTGAAAAGTATATAGCATTTTCCCATTGTTAACCTTAAACCACCACAATTAAATGGTGAAGGGCAGAAGAGGGATTACTGACATGTATTTTTTTAGCCAAGTAATCACAATGGAAGCATTCACCTTTCCACTCATTTTGAGATGGCCATGAACCTATTACATAGCCAACTCTAACACACCAGGGTAATATATGATGGTGAAACATCTTAGTTTATCCATTCAGCTTGCCCTGTGAGTTTACAAGGGCTGAAAATCTCTTTGCTTTTCACCTCGTTTAGCCTTGATTTAGAGGTATGACAGGAAATAAGTGGATGCCATAGCTCAGTGTCTCTCTGGTGGAGTAAAGGCTGTCACACATTGTTGCTGAGGTTTCTGCTGCACTGTGGACATGGGGGTGTGACCCCACGTGCAAAAGGGACAAAGGCAAACACACAGCTCTGTGCCTGACAACAAAGCAGGCACAAAACACTCAGGCTTTGGCCCACTCCATTGTGCAGTGGTTTGGTTGTTGGATAAATGAAAGGCAGTCCCACAGCACCTCTACATGGAGTGCTCCTGGGACTGTGCAAAGCATCAAGAGGCCCTGACTCACCAGGAACTTGAATTTCTACATCTGTGAAAGGTGTTGAATATTCTGGGACAGAAATGAGCATCTGGGGCAGCTCTCCTGCCTGGTGTGTCGTGCTTCTACTGGTTTAGGGCATGCCAAGCTTTGTGATTTGTTTTATAATGTCATGTAGATTAAGGGGTTCTCTTTCCCTTCCCTCCTCACAAGTCCCCAGGCTTTGCTGACATTGTACTAGGTGGAATTTGCCCTGTACAGCTTTTGGTCATTGATTCAGCACCACATTCTCTTTACTTCATGTACATCCAAAATTACAACACAGAAGTTCTTCAACCAGTGCCTTGTCCATACTGAAGGCAATGTTATCACACCACAGGTACAGCTGGCTCATATTTCTTTCTTTTCTTTTTCAGTGTTGCCCATAATCTTTAATTTAAGCAATTTTAAAAGCAGATGACATGTCCAGTTGTTGTCACTTTATGTCTTGACTGGTGAAAAAGGCCTTTATGAATACATTATATTTGTTTCATGGACATCCATACTCATCACTTGGTTCCTTTGAAATCAGTTTTGTGTTTGTAGAACTTAAGAGCTGTGTACTTAATCTTAACATCCTTACAAAGATTTTCAATCAGACATTTATGTTAATCCAGAGCCCACAATATCCACCATAAAATTGTTTTAAGGGTAATACAGACTTTCAAAGGCAAAATATTTTTAGTTCATATTTTCCTTAACTTCTGGATAATTTTAATTGTCTGCTTTTTTAAAAGAAACGTGGTTGTGTTTTTTTATGCAACATTATTTTTTCCTACAGAGCCTTCTTTGATGTACACAAAACCAATAATACAGAGATAACCATCTTGTGCCATTATCGTGGCACTTCAAAATTTATTTGAATTATTTGTGGTGCTGTAGGGATTAGAAGACTCTCAGTTTGTTTATGAACATCTTTCATTTAATTCGCACAGAACTGGTTCTGTTTATTAAGCACTTTCAATAGAAGGCCACCGTCACAAAGGAGAAAAAGGCTTCCCAACTTTTATTGTAACTGCAAATTTTGTGTCCTGCTGCAGCTCAGAGTGTGTTTTCTTCTGCATCATGGCTTCCTTTGTAAAGTGAAATATTTAGGGTGAAATTCTGACATTCACATTCTGCAATAACAAATTCTTCCACTGAAATCAATAAGACTACTCAAAGGATGAAAAGTTGCATAATATGTTAGAGGTGGATAGAACCTGATCCCTCAGAATTCAGCTGCATTTCTTTTCCTTTTAGTCTGCTCGACCAAGTTGGATGAGAGGCCATGAGAGCTTCAGCCCATGTGAAAATGCTGCTGGTGCCAGGAGAGCAGGATTCAAAACCAAACTACAGCCCCTGTAAAGTGAAAGATGGAGAAATAGAAGGGGAAATTATTACAGTACAAAAGCCAATTTAGTTATCAAAAATCTGCAAAATCCAAATGAAGCAATTGTGTTTTTTTGAAAAGCAAGGAAGCAAACTGAAACTTTTGAAAAGAAAGGAAGCATTGTGCAGCCAATTGCACAGTGTAATTCAAAATGGAAACAGATTATTAGGGTGAGAAGTCTGATAAAGTTATGGTGACCTGCAGCTTTTACTTGGTTGTTTATTAATAACAGAAGTATTTTAGGATAGATATGTTAACAGGAACACTTACCTACTTCAGCTTATGAATTATTATTATTATAGTTTTGCCCAAAGCAAATGTGCTGAGAAAAGAGGTTACACACTGAACTCATAGACACTGGCAGTTCTGATGCCTCTTGAGGATCTTACTTTAACTTTTACAACTTCTTTCTCTCCTCTTATGCCTGAACGATTTTTTACAGCAAATCACAGCCCTTCCCCTACAAGGTGTTGTATCCTGAATGCAGTCAGCCTCACAGACCACATATCCCAGAGACCAGAAATCCACAGCAGACTTCCCACAAGACTCTCTCAGTTGTATATGTTCACAGGCAGTTGTAAGAATGTTTTGTCCTCCTGTTCTTTTCTCAGATGAGCTGGAAGGATGAAAAAAGTGGTTAAGAGACCTTAACAGAAAGGAGCTTATGACAGCCCAGCCAGGGGAGCCAGGGATTCTGTGCACTTGAAGGTATGCTGAAAGAAATAAGCCATGGCTCCCTTCATTTAAATTTATTTATTTATTATTTTAATGGGGACATGTCACATTATTAATGTAGTGGGAGAGAAAACTTGCAGACTCCAGCAGATCACTGGGTATAGAGTTGCATGGTGCTGTGCTTGATTTTGCAATTTGGATGTGACAGATGGAAAAGCTCATGCAAGCCTTGTGTGTATTCCTTTGTTAGAGAGTACTGGAATGTTTGAAACATTCATAGGCACATAGATTTAGCCATCTCTCCTAACATTAGTCAGGCAGGGTTCAGTCTGCAGAAGGGGATTGGAGGAGCTCTGGTCCCCTCTGACCAGGCTGATTGCCCTGATAAACTCATAATTCCCAATTAACTGCCTGTTCATCTCTGTGGTCTCATCTTCACACCTGGATTTAGAAGTTTTGTTTCCTGGTAGCAAAGCCCCTGATACAGCTGTGGTTGATGACTCTGTCTGTTTAGGTAGGTTACAATATAAATAAATAATGCTGAGCTGTAAAATTGTGGCTGACATCTAGAAAGCTGACAAAATGGGAATGTTTTTGTCTTTAGGAATTAGCATAAGAAAGTTGAGGATGTGCATCAAGTTGATTTTGCTAAACTTCCACAAACAGCTTGACTTGCATGTGGCAGGATCCTGGGGATTGTAATTAAGATCAATGACTTATCATTTTAATGAATATGGATCCAAATCACACTGGGAAATTCAGCTTGTTGTGTCTCAGTGCTGCAGTTTCCTTTACAGAAACCAGGGAAGGTAAAACTTCCTTTTTCCAATTCTTTGTTTCTTCTTTTCCAGTGAGCCTGTCAGGGCAGGAGTGTGTTTGTTCAGCACCTGCATCAGTAATGACCAGGACTAGATAAAGATGCAAAGAGAGTCATGACATCAGACTTGCTTTTCTGTTTCTTGATTATGTATTGGTACAAATTTGTTACAACCAAGCATGGGGTTTCTGCTTTTGATCAGCATCGAGAAACACAGAGTTGTGATAGGAAGTGAATAACAAAGGACAGATTAATTGTACTCTGGGAATGTTTTGATTAGCACTTGTTGAAATCCTGAGCAAGGGTTCAGTCAGTACTTTTTTATCTTGGACTAATTCATCCATCCCTCTCTGGAAAATTCAGTCTATTGTGTCATTCAGCATAAGGGAACAGAAGTGTTTTCCATGATCTGTGTAACAATCAGTCTATTCACCAGTTTATTTTGCCTTTCACACAGCAAAGATGTGCATTCCCAAGGTGCCAGATGTTTACACCACTGAGCAGGTGAAAGGTAGTAGAAAAGGATGTCATTTTGATGACTCTCTTTACAGCATATTCCTACCAGTGCTTGTTTGAGATTCTGGAATGACAGTAGTAAATAATGCTGAGTACTCCTACAGAACAGAACACGTTCAAAATTAAATTTTAGTAGTAGTAGGTTGAGAGATCTCTGAAAAAGTGATTGTGTACCACAGGGAGAAAGTTAAAACTTGACTGTGATAAAACCGAGTCAAGCCAAGAAGTGTTCCCTAGGGAATGACTCTTTCTCGTCTAGAAAAATAATAAAAAATGCTTCTGTGTGTAGGTAAAATGAGATGCCTAAATGGACTCCAGGGAAATTATTGTGGGGGAAAAGGTAATTGTTTAATTTCTCACTACAGATCAAACTTAACTTCTAATTTGGGTAAATATTGAAATTCAAGAGAGACCTTGGAAAAAATGTAATAGTTATTATACTTATCTGTGAAAATTACGATACTTGCTATCCAACCTGACATTACAGAGCTGTTGAAATACTACAGAGAGGTGGAGGTAGTTTTCTCTTCCTGATACTTCAGAACAGACTGAGATTTCAGATTGGAAGCACCTTGGTCTGAAGGCCACATTCATAAGAGCTCCAGCATTGAGGATTTGAGGAAATACAGATAATATTTGAGCCAAAGTCATTGCATGTCACTTAAAGTAAATGTTCAAAGAAAAAAGCCATGCCATCAATGTTTTTGTTGTTTATATTGTGCCACAGTAAAGATCACTTACTTGTGCTCCCTAACCTACTCTTCCTGGCATAAGACTCTGGATGCCAGAGGCAAAACTTTTCTGCCCTCACCAGGCAGAGCAAGACTCTGTTGTATGATCTGCCAACATAGAGAAAAATGAGTTGTAAACCAGTGGAATTAAACACAAAATGTTAAATATACATTTTGGAACATAAGGGATGAAAAGATAAATATTAAAAGACATCCCAATAATAGCAATACATAAAATTTCTGATGATTCTCTGAGTATTTTTAGAAAGCAGCGCATTGCTGCGGTATGCAACTGAAATATCACCCAGTGAGACTTCAGCATAATTAAGCAATGATTAATCAATACTTAACTAAAGAAATTAAGCTCAGGAGAAACAATTAATTGAAGTTAAGTGAACTTTGACAGCTCATATTAAACTAAGGCTCTAATTAACAAAAGCATTGTGCATCCTCTAAATGAAGGGATGTGCAGGTTTCAGGTGCCAGGGATGGGGTGAGTGTTACTCTGAAAATTTCTTGATGATGAGGAGTCACTGATGGAGAGCTTCATTTCAAGGCATTGAAAAGAGAAGGTGATCTTTCTTTGGTTGCTGTTTGGTGACTTGCTTCTAAGTTCCAGCAGTTCAAGTGGCTCTCTGGAGGAGCAAATGCTAGGGTTTGCAGCCTAGCCCCATGTCCTTCAGGCTCTAATCATTTAGAACCAAGCTGCTGGATGGGATGGGGGGCACTGCTGTAATGCCCATGTGTTCTGGTTTGGTTTGAAAGCAAAACCAGTGAGAGACTCCAAGTCAGAAATACAATTTATTAGGAAAAGGGAAAAGAAAACCAAAATATGTGCAATAATACAAAAGAAAAACCAGTAACAAAGTCAGAATACAACCTGACACCCTGTTCGTCAGCATGTTGGTAGCAGTCCAGTTGGATTGGTGTCAGCAGTCCTCCTGGAGTGGCAGATGTGGTTCTGTTGGAGCAGGGATCCCGTAGAAGGGTGTAGTCTTCCTCTGCAGATCCAGTGGAAAAGAAGCCATTCCTCTGGGGAGCCAGGGGAAAGGCTGCTTGTGCTGCCCCAAACCCCAGATTATATCCAGGTCAGGAAGCTTAGCTCCCCCCTCCCCGGGCACAGCATCTCACAATTGGCTGTTACCATTCTGTGAGTCATAAGGCGGGTCCATGAAACAGAAATGGCTCCTGGAGGGAGTTATCTCAGAGTCAAGGCATTAATGGGCCCATTAACAGGAGATGAGGAAGAAACAATGCCCCTTCTGGTTTCAGCAGCTCTTCATGATGGGAATAGAATATATGTTAATATTGTAACCTAGGACACCCTGGCACTGCCAAACTCCACGGAGCCAAGGAACTCTGACCCTTTGCAGCACTTGGAGCTCCACAGCCCAGTTTCCTGCAGGATTTGTGGTGTGGAGAACCCGAGCAGGAGCTGCTGTCCCCAAAGGGCTGCAGTCCAAGGAAAGGTTGGGACAGGGAGATGGGGGAGGAACACTCTGGGGGACCTGGGAGGGCCTGACTGTGACAGAATTTTCTCCTTCTCATGTCTCTCTCCTCGGTTCTTTTTGTTTTTACATTCCCCCAAAGGTGAATGCCATCACCTATGGATGCAGTTTATCAACCCTTGTGCATGTGGGACTGTCCCAATATCTTTTCTGCAAAACTTTCTCATGAAACCACAGAGTCTGGATACCTGATCTAATACTTCTGAAAAGACTGATTATTACCTGGAGAACAGATATGGGGGAGGGAAGGAGCAGGATATAGGGAAGAGCTCTAAGTGACCACTGCTGTCTCTTGGCTCTCAGGAAAGGAAATGGCCACTGGTTCTGTCTGCAGTAGCCAAACCATGTCCCACAAGCCCAGAATGATGACAAGTAAGGGTCAGTAATGGGGTTTAGAGCTGAATCTCAGCCCCAGCCCACCTGAGGGAATTAGGGAATTACCCCTCTAGAGAGCAGGGCCTTTCCTTGCTTGTTTTTAGAGACACTGGAGAGTGGCACAAAGCTGAGATGAGGGAAAATAAAAGAGATATGATTGGCTAGTGGCTTAATTGCTCTGTTAATTGCTTTGCCTCTGGTGCTCCCATCCCTGCAGAGAAAGTGCCTGAGGGTTATCTCAGCTGTGTGAGTTCCCCTCAGTGATGAGCAATTATCTCCCAGGCAGAGACTACCAAATGTGGCTGTCACAAGATAGCTCCATTTGAAATGATGAATGGGCACAAACGAAGACAAACTTCATTCCCAGAACTCAAATTAGGAGCTGGCATATCCTCCTTTGTGTGGATTTGGCCTGACTTTGTAACAGCACAAATGTCAAGGTGTACCTCACCAAAGGTTCAGGTTATGAGCTCAATTCCACAGCTGGAGGCTATTTGAAAAGTCTTGTTAGACATTGACAGGTCTGATTTTCCTTTTATTGAGGCCTTTACAGGATTGGTGTGGCCAAGGAAATGTTCTGGGTGCTCTTTGTGGAGGAGGCAGTGCTTCTCTGCTTGCATTGACCAAACCTGGGCTCATCTGATTCAATGAATCCCCTGTTCAGGGGGAATCGAGGAGCATTTGGACTCAGGTTAGATGGGGCTGCTGAAGGTAAAGTAGTGTTCTGCTGCTTTAAATTCACCAAGTAGGAGGAGCAAGCTGAGAACTTGTGCTGGTTTTGCTTTTTGAGCAGCTGCAGAGCAATCCCACAGAGCTCCACGTGTGCCACCGTCCTGCCTTGTGGGGGGACCTGTGCTGTGGGGAAGAGATTTACTCTGTAGGAAATTCCAAATCCTAATGGGACAGAGGAAGGAAGCAAAGGAAAACAAAACACCCCCCCAGAAATGCAGAGGTGAGGTGACCTGCCTGTGGCCACTCATGAGGCAGCAGCAGGGTGAGGGAGCACAGCCTGTGCTGCTCCCATTAAAGCCTCTCCAGTGAGAGTGCCTGGCCTGGCACTCCTGTGGGAGAGTGTTCCCAAGCTGCTCCATAAATGTGCATTATTGCCATGCTCCTGCCTGCCATATTTCCTCTTCTTTATTCACCAAGTGGTGGGAGCTGTCTCTGGCTCATCAATTAAACCCAGAAGTGATGATTTCCAAAGGTACTGCTGCTTAGTGAAAGGAATTCATCCTCAGGCTAAAGGACGAAGCACAAGACCTAAGTGTTATTTAAATGGCTCATAAAACATGTGCTGGCTCTTTAGCCTGAATGAAAATCACCCTTAGCTAACATAGGAAATATCCTGCTTTCCTCTGCCTTCCCCAGTCTTTTCATGATGATGAATCTCTTTCCTCTTGCTCCCCATTATTTCTGTAAATGAGAATATGCTGTAACATTGCTGAGGTTGGGCTAATTAAATCAGCTCTTTCTTATCTCATTGATCTGCATTTTAAAGCTGAGCTGATTAAGGATGAGAAACTATATTTGATTAGAAATATGTTTTTGCCAGTTAGTTACATCAAAGGGTAGATTACAGGAGAGCAGAGGAGCTGAACTCACATGACTACTCTTCCTCCTGGATGTTAAAAGAGAAGAGAAATAGCATGAAATAAAAAACAAACCCCAAGACATATTTCTAACCTATATTTTTCACAGCAAATGATGGTACCTTTGTTTATTCTTCTGGAAAAAAAAATTAATAATATATAAGTAAGACTGTGATACAGAGAAAAGATTTCCATAAGCTGTGCAATGCTGTGGATGATGCTTTACCAACCATCCAGCAGAAATCTCACTAAAACTGCAGTCCCTTTCTGAATTGATGGTGGCATCAGCAGAGTCATCCAGCACCCAGGACCAAATGCTCACCTGGGCTGGAGGCCAAAGCAAAGGCTCAGAGCAGAGCCCCTGGCTGGTCCTGCTTGGGCAAAGTGCACAGCTCCTGTGCAGTGTTTGTGGCATTCCCAACCACCATGTCGATTCAAGAAAATGTTATGCCTGATGGGACTACCTGACAAAGTCCTTTGTTAAAATCCTTCATTTAGCAAAAGTTTCTGATGGCTCCAAGGATGCTGCATCCACAGCTCAGAAAGGGCTTTTTCATGGAAGGGGGAGTTAGAAAAATTGATAGGAGGCAGAAATTTAACTTTTCTTCCTCTTTGAGTTCTCCAAGAAAATGCAGTGCCGTATTTAGTGCCATGAATTTGACGATGGCAAAGAAACCACCTGCTAAGTGACCTTCTGTACTGGGCCACCGTGCAGGCATCAGAACAGCTCCTAATTCCTTCTCAGTAGAGCTGGGACTGCCACAGTGACTTTGTTCCTGTGTGCCCCTGCTGAACCACACAGG